>NC_071992.2:72714021-73019891 GCF_028885655.2 Pongo abelii
AGTTCTTTAGTGGTGATTACTGAGATTTTGGTGCACCCATCACCTGAGTAGGGTACACTGTACCCAGTGTGTAGTCTTTTATCCCTCACCCGCCTCCCACCCTTCCCCCACTCCCCAAAATCCATTGTATCATTCATATGCCTTTGCATCCTCATAGCTTAGCTCCCACTTACGAGTGAAAACATACGGTGTTTGGTTTTCCATTCCTGATTACTTTCACTTTCATTATATACTGTATCTCAATGGTTTATCATCTATATAAGTGGACTTCAAAATGTGCAGCTTTATTGTACAGGTTGAACATCTCTCATTTGAAAATCTGAAATCCTAAATGCTCCAGAATCCATAGTATTTTGAGTGTGTACATGATACTCAAAGGAAATGCTCACTGAAACAGGTCGGATTTTGGATTTTCAGATTAAGGATGTTTAACTGGTAAGTATAATGCAAATATTTCAAAATCTGAAAAAACATCTGAAATTGGAAACACTTCTGGTCCCAAGAATTTAGGATAAGGGATATTCAGCCTGTATCCTATTTTGACATAAACTAATATGTTTTTCTGGCATTTTAAAGATAGCAACACATCTTTGACCATCCTTCCATTGAAGAATGGACCAGTTTTTCATCCTCTTGAATTTAGGCTGACCTGTGACTGTTTTGTTGTATATATTACAGAGGAAATGATGCCACACCAGTTCAGGACTTACCCTTTAAAAGGATTGGCAGATTTCAGCTCAGTCTCTTGGAACCCTGAGCTGTCTTAGAAGAAGGCTGACTATTCCTATGGGAGAGACCACACAGAAACTAAAAATACTTGGAAGAGGAGAGGGGCTCAGTTGAGCCCAACCTTCCAGCCAACTCCAGCAGGGTGGCAAGTATGAGAGTGAGGATATCTTGGAGCCTCAGCAACCTGTGCTATCCAATAGCTATCAGCCACATGTGACTACTGAGCACTCAAAATGTGAGTAATTTAAATTGAGATATGCTATGAGAGTAAAATAGATATTGGATTTCCTTTTTTTCTTTTCTTTTTTTTTTTTTTTTTTTTCTGAAACAGAGTTTTGCTCTTGTTGCCCAGGCTGGAGTACAATGGCACGATCTCAGCTCACTGCAACCTCTGCCTTCCAGGTTCAAGTGATTCTCCTGCCTCAGCCTCCCAAGTAGCTGGGATTACAGGCATGTGCCACCACGCCCAGCTAATTTTGTATTTTTTAGTAGAGACGGGGTTTCTCCATGTTGCTCAGGCTGGTCTTGAACTCTGGACCTCAATTGATCCTCCCGCATCAGCCTCCCAAAGTGCTGGGATTATAGGCATGAGCCACCATGCCTGGCCACATATTGGATTTCTAAAAATATGTTTAAAAATCTCATTAAGAATTTTATATTATGTTTAAATAATATTTTAGATATATTGTATTAAACAAAATAGGCTATTAAAATAATTCCACTTAAAATGTTTATATTAGGCTATTAGAAAATTTAAAATTACTCTTTCTCTATGTATATATGTTTGCATAATTGGACAGCGCTGCTCTCAACCATCCCAACCATCAGCTGAAAAGCCAGTGATTTCAGTTGGTATTACTTGAGCCATTCAGCTGAGCTATTTCTGAATTCTTGACACACAGACCTGTGAGATAAAATAAAACAGTATTGTTTTAAGCTATTAAGTTTTGGAGTAGTTTCTTACACAGAAATAGGTAACTGAATGACATACATAAAAATATTAAGTAATTCACAGAAATTATGTTCAACCTCTTAGAATTTAGAAGAAAGCAACGTGCTTGGCCCAAGCAACATTTTCACAGTCATGGTTAATAAATTAAAACCTAATGCCTGATTTTTTCCTAAATTAATTATTTGTAGCAAGTATGGAGTCTTAAATTTATTGATTTAAGATTTTGTCTTTGATAAAAAACTCTAACTACTGAAGAGAACACATAGGAAAAGAAATAAACTGTAGGAAATCAAAACCAATATTTTAATTGGTTCTGTTCATTTTATCGGGGAACAGAAACAGGAGATCTCAGTGCTTCATTATTAGTTACATTGTTTGCATTAACATTTGCAATCATCAATTGAAATGTCAAAAATAATCTTTATCCAGGGTTCTTAAATCAGAAAAATCCAGATTAACTACTAGGAATACTATTTTCTGGCTAGGCAATATTGAGTAAATAACATAGCTTCTATGAATCCATTTTCTTATCCACACAATAGAAATGACAACATATTAATTACCTATTGAATTATTGTGAGGATTAGGGGAGCTAACATATGTAAAGCACTTATTTCAGGGCCTGGCACAAGGTAAATGCTCTGAAAACGATAGATTTAATAATAATGCATAGGGTAATTACATATGAAAGATTGAAATAGTAGAGTTGCCCTGTCTCAAAAAAATTACATACTTGGTTATGGCATAATTATTGTAACCCTAGTTGTTGTGAAAATGTTATAAACTTGGCTACCTCTTACCTATCTCTTGATTACACAGGTGGAGCATCCTGCATGATTCTATAGCACTCAACAGGTGTCTGCCAAGCGGACGGACTACAGACCCCTCCGGCCGCATGATGCTGAGCCTCCTCTTGGACACACGAAGATTAAGTTAGTCAAGCATGGAGATTCCTCCCTTTCCTTCACAAACTCCAGATGTTTGGCATCTCCCCGATATCCTAAGACCTCCTGGACTGGGAACAAAATGAGCGTAGTGAAAGAGGAAGCAGCTTTAGAGAAAGCACCACAGGGAACAAACCAATAAAAAAGCAGGAAACTCAGCACAAGCCTGATTTATGTCACTGCATCTCTCTACTCTCAGCCCCATTCCCCCAAACTCCCAGCAAGCACACAAGCACACACAGGCACACACATGCACATGCGCACACACACATGCACATACACAACACATACACACACATGCCTTCTGCCAGCAGCTCTCTTTCTCACTCTCACTTTTCTTTTCAAATGCTGGCATTTGAAAAAATCCCCTATTTTGTTTCACCCTCCTTTTCTGCCTCCCTGAAGAGCTTCCGAAGAGGAGTTTTGATGGTGCGTCCGAGTGTTAATAGATTCGGGAGTGTGAAGCTGTTGCCTGAATCTCATTCCCTGAGAGTGCCTTTCTGTTTTTAATAGTTAAGAAAGAATTGATCTCACCTCTGTTTTAGTCTCTGTTTCTAAACAGAAAGAAAGAAAGAAAAAGGAAGGAAGGAAACAAGGAAGGAAGGAAGGAAGGACACACAACGTAAAAACAAAAACATTTTTACGACGATCCCTTTTTCAACAGCTAGGGGCAATCCAGTGTGCTCAGTTGTGTTAGTTCTGTGTCTGTCAGGAGAAAAAGTCATGTAGAAGTGATGATTTGGTTCTCTTGGTGGGAACACAGGGGAAGCTAGTTGAAGGCAATGGTTGTGGTGTCTTGAATGGACAGGCAAGTCCGGTAGTCAGAAGCAGATTTTGATTAGAAACGGAATTTCTTCCAGGAAAATACATTGTGTCTTCATGACAAACCAAAAATAAACCAAATATTCTGAGAACTGCCTTTTAAAAAGAAAGAACAGGTTGTTCAATTCAAACACTTTCCTGAAGCAAATTGTTGCAGGCTGCCAGCCGCCTTCAGTACCAGCCACCCCTCCGTCCTCCCCAGGGCCGGTATAAGGGGTGCATGAGAGATACGTGCATGCGGAAGACTCCACCATGATGCCTGGCTCCCATTGCACTGTCCCAGAGCAGTGTGGTGGCAGCTGGGGTTAGTGCTATCTGTCATGAAAGGGCATTCTACTCGGTTGGCAGAGAACACTCACACACATGGAGAAGCAGAGCCATCAGTGCAAGAGTTAATTCCCATTTGCAATAATACTAAGGATGTCGCATTCATATACACTCAACGAGCACTAAAGGAATCATAGGCATATGCTCTCACAGGAGATAATGTAGCCACAGTAGATAAAGGAGGATGTCCTGGAAGAGGGGGAACTTTTTTTAAGCCAAGGGAGAAAACCACTGGAAAGTAAATCTTTGCATGTAGCTGTGCAGCTCTGCAGATCTAAAATCTGTGCTTTTTAAAAGTATACTCTGTGGAGTAGCAGTCCACATCAAAAGGTCACAGTTTAAAAGTTTTGCATTGTGCTTGGGTTATCCCTTAAGATGTTAGTTATATCATCACGAAAGAACAAGAGTAAACTGTAATTTACTATTTTTGGAGTATTTTTTTTGTTGTTAGGCATTTGAAGGATGAGATGCACAGTGCCCAAGAGTGTGTCACAGCAGCAATTTCCACTTTATGCAGAATTAATACTCAATTACTTATCTGCTTACCTGGACCTTGAGTGAATAATAGATTCCTAATAAAGGGTTTTTGAGCAAATGGATAGATTGGATGGATTTATGTTATAGCAACCACAACAGCAAAAGAAAATCAAGCACTTACAAAACAGGAGTCAATCAAGTTTTAACTAGAGGAGACACCAAAGTATCATACAGTGGAGTAAAAACTCAAATGTTCTGTGCCAAGCTCCTGTCATGCCAATTGTATGTGTTTGTGTGTACATAGGGTAGCTAGGGTTGGATGTGTAATCATCCCTAAAATTCATTTGATGAAGAAAAATACATTTTATTTGAAATCATTGTCTATTTTTATTCCTGCCAATATTTTGTATAACATAGAAGTCTGCCCCAGAGTGTAAATAAATAATGATGAAGGTCACAGATCTAAATATACTATCTTGGTTCAATAATGGAAAGATAATTTTTTCCTCTTAATATTATTTTTTTGTTTGTGAACTTTGTATTAATTTAGGATTTAGGCCAATAATACATTGAATAGCAACTTTTTATATTCCTGTAAATTGTGATATGCAGCTTCATGATATATTGTAAATAACCAAGCATCACTCTATAGATGGGGGGAAATGCTTTTTACCATAACCACGGAAGATACATTATGTCTCTCTGAAGCCACGGAAACTTTCTAGCTGCTGAAAGCTGTTGGCACAATGCAATGCACCTTAGCAATGGAAGCATCCCCTCTGCCGCCTCCTGCTGAGACCCAGCAAAGGCCATCTGCTAATTGTTCTTGTCTTTGGAGTTCTCCCTGTGACCTGCAGAGAAGGTTCTCCATCCATATATCAATCTCTCTCTAACCCTCATTTTCTGATTTCTCTGGTGAAGCCAGAATGGTCCCAGGAGAGCTCTAACACACTACATATCTGATACTTAAAAAAGACCTCTTCATTACATGGCTTCAATAATGGTGGCCTAAAGGGAGCCCAGGCACCCTGTCCCATGCTCAGGGGAATTAGAGAATGCTCCTGGGAGAATACTCCACATGCTGTGTAAACCTGGGAAGCTCAGGGCTTAAGCCTCAGAACAGCTCTAGACATCCTGAGAAAGGCTGAGAAGACACAAGCCAAAACAAGCATGAAGTCATCTTCAAATTTTTTATTTCTGAGAGAGAAAATATCTCTTTCCCTTTCTTTAAACATGCTATTACAGTGTGGTACTATTTGTTTTTTTACCACACACACACAAATATTGCCCATATCTAAATATACATCTTACCCAAACACACAAGAAATGGAGCTAAAGTTTCTTTTTAGCAAATTACAGGCTCTAGCTATCTATGACTAAGTCCAGGGAGATCAGGTTGCTGCATCACGAGGCAGCTTTTTGCCCTTTGCATGCCAGTGTGCTGGGTGGTATGTGCTGTGTGTACAAAAGGAGACTCTTTGATGCTACGAACACTGGTCTCTGTGCTCTGGCATCAGTGTCTCTCTTCTGGCCTTGGGAGAACTCCATGCCATATGGTGTGTTGCTCCCCTGGGCTCTGAGCATAGGGCTATGGTTATGACAAGGGAAAATATTAACAAGCATTGCAAGGTGATGACAACATTACAGAAGGCAGAGGGTTTTGAATGTGGTGGTGACAGATGGTTGTCTAAAGACCCCTGAAGGAATCAGAGAATATCCATAGACCCTTGGCTCCCTAAAGTCTTCCCTTGAGGGTCTTTGTAGAGACCTGTTTTTCTCACTCCTTCGTTACCCACTTTTAATTTGACATAATTTCTGCCCATTTCCTTCCCTAGCACTGCATCGTGCAATACAGTAGCCATTAACCACATGTGGCTATTTCAATTTCAATTGAAATCAATTAAAAATAAATAAAATTTAACTTCAGCTCAACCACACTAACCATATTTCAACTGTTTAATAGCTAATGCTGCTACTAACAACAGTATGGACAACAGAGATTAACACTATTCTAGAATAAGACTCCCCATTTCCATAGCTTCAATCATGATGCATACTGGAATCACTGGGGACTCATGTCTTCTGGCATTCTTGATCTTCCATCTGTAGCCTCTGTCTTTCTTCATTTTCACCCTTACCCTTCTCCTCACCCTATGTAGCTAGTCTAATCCATACACATTTTCTCAAGTTTTGAATTGTTATTACTGAAAACATTTTCTTTTCAAAACACTTCAGTGCTACTCACGGCCAAGTTTCTGAACAGTGATTCACAAGCTTTAGCTTTTGCTTCAAAGACCACAATATTGATTACTCAAAAATCTAAGAGATGCTCTTAAGGCAAAAGAGTGATCATAATTCTTCAATATTTAATAATGGACTGGCTAGATTTAGATTCTGCAACATTAAATTATCTAAGGCCAATGTCCCTTTAATTTCCTTTGAGAAGTGATTAAAGCTACTAGAATGCTGCCATTCCAGGAAGGAGAAAATATATTCACTAATAATAGCTAATGTTTATTGAATGCAGAATCGATGTCAGGCATTGAGTAACCACTGAGTGCTCCACCAGATTGCCTCTTTTCAACCCACAGTGATCTTTTGATGTACATGTTATTTCTATTTTACAACTCACCAAACTAATGCACAGAGAAATTATATAACATTCTCAAAATAACAGAACAAAGTGGCAAAAACAAGATTTGAACCTACATCTTTCTCACTCGAGAGCCGAAGTCCTTAAGCTTGATGCAGTTTTCCCTCTTCAGTCTGGAGTCCTTTGATCTTCCTAGCTGTTTTACTTATTATTTCCTTTGCTTCTCCAAGAAGTCTTATGAAGTAGTCCAGGCCTCATATTAGTGCCTGATACACAGTATCTGATGAATAAAACAGTGTGTCAGTTTTCTTTTTCCAACTTGCAAATGACCAAACTGAAACTTAGAGAAGTTAAAGGTACAGGGACACAGAGACAATAAGATATAGTGCTGAAAATTGCACCTGTATCTCCTGATTTCACCAGTGCTAAAGTCCTGCTTTCATTACTCTCAAACATAAATAAATAATAGATGTTATCTCAGGAATTTCCTCCTACTGTCAGTAAGGATTTCTAGTTCCAGAAAAGATGGTAAGCTTGCACACGCTACTGGCTTCTTCCCCTGAACCCACCCTGGAAAAGCCGCAGAAGTGAGGAGGTTAAGTATTCTGAACATCACAGAACATTCATGAGAAACACTTGAGGAGGCACTGGAGCTGGCCCAGGACAAAACTACAAAAGCAAGAGATGCATGAGGTCTGGTCACCTCTGGGAATCCTCTACTCTCTCCATTTCTCTATACACACGTTGTGGATTAAGAGAGTCTCAGAGAATAGCATCATGGCGAAGAGGGGATGAGAGAGCTAGTGAGGTTTGTCTGGAACAGAGCCTCCCCAGAGGGGGAGGGAAGAAAATGAGTATTTGTGGGGCTCTGATTGCAAGACCAGAGGCTCCAATGTCTTAAGGCACCAAAGCTAAACCTCCTATGGAAGAGAACAAGCTGCAACTTCGGAGTGTTTTCCTTCTCCCAGACCCATATTGTGAGCCAGGAGTAACAAGAATTCCAAGAGGAATACAACTCAAAGAGAAATAAATGACAATATTTGAGAAGCACCAGCACTGTAAAGGGCCAGAAACTAAACAACCTAGCAGGAGTTACAGAATGAATATACCAGATATAATAGGAGTTTCAAGTAAACATAAATAAATGTCGTCAGGGATGTAAGAAAGGACACTAGAAACAAGAGGCAAGTACACAAAGTAACACGGCATTCAACTGGGGATATTAAGTGTGAAAATGTAACTGTTGAAGTAAATAATGCAAATGATGCATTGAGTAGCAGAATGTACAGAAAAAAATAACATTTTACTGCCCTGGAGGGTACAGTTGAGGAACTCTCAGGGCAGGCAACAGGGAAGGATTAAGTGACTTAAAACATGAGGGAAACATCAGAAGATGGGAGGAGAGGAGTGGACACATTGATATGTATCTAATGGGAACTTCAGAAAAAAGCACAAACAAGTAGGGTCCAGATATCTAAGAAATGTATACTTAAAATGTCCCAGACTCAAACAGGATCAATAAGAAACATCAGCTACTAGACATATTAGAGTAATATTTAGAAAATCAGTGACATAGATAATTCTAAAAGTTTCTGGGGGGAATAAGAGGTCACTTCAAAGGAACATCAGATTTCACAACTGCAACACTAACTGGAATAAAACAAGGTTGTAAGACTTTCAAAGGATTCAAGGCAAAGAACTAAGCTATTATCTAAATGTGAAGATAAAATAAAGATATTATCACACATACTCAGCCTCACACAGTTAATCATGCAAAGATTCTCTGAGAGCACTCTTGGCAAAGTTCTTCAGAAAGAAGAAGAAGCAATGTGAAACAAAATATAAGATGACTAGGAATTTAAGACTTTCATTATTGTTCAAATAGGCAATGATCAAAACATGTGTATATAAAATGCTAAAAATAACATGAATGCGGGAGAGACTAGGAGAAAGATACTATCAAGAATTTGTCTTAGTTGAGAGGAAGGCATAATTATTGAGAAGCATTTGAACATGTCAAGAAAAACAAACAATGTGGCAGTGAGGTAATTGCCATAATAATAATAAAATGTTAAAAAAATAAAACTTTATAGATTCAATTGAAAGTTAAAAACTAGAAGAAAGAGATGCTATGTTTTAAACGAAAATATAAAATAAAATAGAAATTGCTTTTAAATGACAGCTATTACCAAAAACACTTAAATTCACAAACACAAAGACTCAGATTGAATACAAATGAAAAATATCAAGATATTATTTAATAGAAACAAATTTAAACAAAAAGCCAGAAGCAGTTTAAAAATAACAGGGGAGAAAAGCATATACCCATGAAATACGAACCCAAATATATCCAGTGAAAGAAATTTAACATAAGACAAAATAAGATTTAAAGCTTAAAAAAAATCAGTAAAGAAAAACAAGACTGTTAAATGTTAGTAAAAGGACAATCTATCAGAGTTTATGACCTTAAGACTATATGCACTTACTGAAATATAGTTTCAACAATTGATAGGGTTACAGGGGAAAAATTAATGTATTTACAAAAGATGGGATTTTTAATAAATTCCTCTTGAAAAGTAATTGGCCAATAGTCAAAATAATTTTAAAAGACACAGAAGGGAACAAGTTAATGTACTTGAATTAATAGATAAAGAGAACATTTTACATCCTATAAACAGAGACTATATATTCTTTTTTGGATACAAAGAAAACAATCACAAAAACTGAGTATGTACTAATCTACAAAGAAAACTCAGTAAATTAAAAAGAATTAATAGCAAATAACCATGTCTTCTGATAATCCAGAAATAATATAAATCATTAATAATGATAAGCTAAAAGACTTACTATGTGCCTGAAATTTAAAAACACATAAAAATCATATAATTAAAAATTAGAATAAACACTGAATTAATGAAGCACTATAATGAAAATTTTAAAAATATTTATCTCTGAATGATAATAAAATCACTGTACATCTATATGTGAAGAAATAGAGAATTACTTGAATGGAAATTTATAGCTTAACTTAGAAAATAAGGAAGAATTGCAGGAACAAAACTAGCCAGACAAGGAGCAACTAAATAAAGCAAAACAAGGAAGAGAAAAAAAAAAAAGTCCAAAATTGAAACAGAGAACAAAAATACAACAATAGATATAATTAACACAACACAAATGGGATTCTTTTAAAAAGACTAATAATTTAGATACACTTCTGTCTGTTCTCAAGAAAAGAATAAGAGAAGATATATAAAAACAAAATAATCATGAAAGGGGGTGTTTATGTATGTTATAGACATCTTAAAATGGTTAAGGAAATAAATGAACCAGTAACCATAAATGCAGGTCAAAAAGCTATCTACCATACTCCTTCTCCCTCTCCCATTCTCAAACTAACTGCTAAAACTAGATGGTTTTTTTCATCTAAGTTGGACCAAACTTTCCAGGAACAGCTCACCTTTATCTTATAGTCATTCCATAAAATGGAAAAAGAGAAAGCTGCCAAACTTTTTATGACACTCTCATAATCTTGATGCCCAAAACTGTATAAGAATAGTATAAGAAAAAAATATTGTTAGACTATTGCACATAAATGCAAACATTTAAATAATAGACTACACAAACTAATCATTTATGAAAATAAATACATCATGCTAACATATCTTATGCCAGGAGTTCAAGAATGACTTAACTACAACAAAAAGCCTTTTAAAGGAGGAAAACCACATGGTAATCCTAATAAATATAGAAAAAACACTCAAAATGCAAACCTATATAGACCAAAACCTCTTGAACTCAGAATCCGAGAACTAAAAACCACACCAAAACCTCATTTTTAGTGAAGAAACCATAGAAGCATTTTTAATAAGTTTCAGTATAACTGGTGGCCAAAGATAAAAGATATATAAAAATATAGTCAGAATAAAGATTAGAAAAGAATAATAATAGAATAAAGATCATCGGCCAGGCACAGTGGCTCACTCCTGTAATCCCAGCACTTTAGGAGGCCGAGGCGGGTGGATCACGAGGTCAGGAGATCAAGACCATCCTGGCTAACACGGTGAAACCCCATCTCTGCAAAAAAATACAAAAAATTAGCCGGGTGTAGTGGCACGTGCCTGTTATCCCAGCTGCTCTAGAGGCTGAAGCAGGAGAATCACTTGAACCTGGGAGGCGGAGGTTGCAGTGAGCCGAGATCGCACCACTGCACTCCAGCCTGCGTGACAGAGCAAGACTCTGTCTCAAAAAAAAAAAAAGAAATCATCACGGGTGCTGTATGCAGGATCAATAGTATTTCTCTACAACCAGTGATAGTCAACTGGATCTTTATTGAGAGAAACTTTCAAACTCTACTGAAGAACATAACAGAAAATCTAAACCAATGGAGTACATACGTGTTTCATGGATAAGATACTTGAAACTATAGAAGTTGTAATTCCCCATAAATTATTTAATTAGATTAAATCGATTAGAATAAATATCACAGTGGAACTCTGCAGTGAACTTTTCTATTGATTCTAAAAAATACATGAAATAATAAATTTTCACAAATAATTAAGATACTTTTTCAGAAATAAGAGTAACAAGGTTAGTTCAAGCATAGGAACATGTAAAACAATGGAAAAAGATAGTGATCCCAGAAACAGACTCAGAACTTGGTATACGGTAGGTGTGTCATATGAATCACTCTGGAAAGTATGGATTATTAAAAATATAGTGTTGGCAACACTGGCTGATATACAGTATCAAAGCTGATTCCTATCTCAGAAATCATCCCAAAAGGAACTTCAAATTCGTAAACTGCCTGAATATGAAAGGTAAAAACATCTAAGTACCATTGAACAATAAGAAGGCAGGAAAAATATTTAAATTATTTTTAAATATCTGAAATATTTAACTTCTAATTTGAGAGATATTTCAAAATGAGTTTTAAAAAATTTATTTACGGATCTGTTCAAGGCTACAACATTTTCTTAGTTTAAGACTTTTGAAAACTACATTGAGTTTCTTTCCTCAGAGCATCTACCACATTAGAGGATCCATCATGATTGCTTTGTGCTAGGCCTCCAGAACCTCAGAGGTGTATGGAGGTGAGAAGAGCTCTCCGCCCTCTTCCCTGCCCTCATGCACTTGAAGTGCTGCCCACAACCACCTGAGCAGCAGTTCTCTTGGGAAAATAATGGTAGGAATGTGTGAGGTGAGAGTCTGTCTCTGATTCTTAGTGAGTTCAGCATCTTATTATAAATATATTAGCCTTTGTAGCTATCATATTGGCAAAATTTAGAGATATGAATAATAGCAAGTGCTGGGTAGGATGTGTGGAAAGAAAATATTTAGGAATTGAAGGTGAAAGTATAAACTGGTATAGCTCAGCAAAAGAGAAATCTAAAAATACTTAGAGAAATTAAGTATGAACATAATCTAACAATTCCATCCCTAGGTCTAGTCTAGAGAGTTTCTTATCCAAATCTACCATGAAACATATAGACTAATATCTGTAGCATCAGTAATGGTAGCAAGGAGTCGGAAGAACATAGGTGTTCATCGGTGGAGAAAAAGATAATTAGTGTAATATATACTATCAATAGCATATTCTGCAAGAGTCAGAAATAATGAACTTATTATTTTACTTAAAGCAACATGGCTGGATCAAAAGCTTTTGAAATAGAAAAGAAAGGGAGTGAAAAGCAGGAATAGGTCCATGGCACAGCACAATTTATGTAATTTAAACACACACACAAATATCCTGACTGTTTTCATGAATACACCTACATGAATCTACATAAATATATAGAAGATGGATTGGAGAGAGGCACCTTAAATATATAAGGGTTGAGAAAACCAAAATATAATCAAACGAAAGAAGTGCTTGCAGAAACATATGACAAAGATCTATCATACGGTTAACTCAATTCCATGCACCCAAGGTTAAAAAATAAACTAGAGTACAGAGCTACTAAATGTTGAAAAGCTTCCATCTTCAATATGGAACCAAGGCAGCACAGACTAGCAAGTAAGAGAAGGAAATCTGGATCCAGAATTCCTGGGGTGGAATCCCAGCTCCACAAGGGAAACTGGTGGCTTCATGCTGTGGTTCTGTCATCTATGGAAAGACAGATGATAATGGCACCTATGACACAAGACTGTTGTGAGGATCAAATAAGCTCATATTTGCAAGACAGAGTAGTATCTGGCATAGAGTGTTTGATTTTAAAATGCTTAATACATTTTATTACCTGTCTTAATTGAACCCCTGACAGTACTTCACAGTGTTGGAAGCAGACATACAAATACTTTCTAGAAATGGACTACATCTCAGAGCAACACAAAGCACACATATTGAAAGAATGATTAACATAATGGCCTTGCAAACTTATAGGATAATGGGAACTCCAAATTTGAGACAGGAGTAGACAATATGTTTCACTGAATCATCATACTGCATATTTTTGCCCTTTGTCTTTTTGACAGTTTCTAAGGGAAAATATGTTTAAAAGATCACCTAAAAGACTGACAAACTGAGGTGCTTATAACTTATTATACCTATTTCTAACAGAACAAGTCTAGTCTAAAAACCTAGTATTCAGTTCTACATTTATCAATAACAGCCCTCAACTAATAATTTTTAGTTTTTTAGTGATTTTTAAAATAGCACTTGTCCCTCCACCTTGTATCATTACTGCCCCCAGTGCAAATGCATGCATGGACACCAGTGGCCTCGCTCCCTGTCCCATCCCACCACCACCATGGGCACAAATGTGTGCATGTAGGCTGCACCCACTAACACTTCACCACTATGCTGACACCACTGCCAGTGCAAATGCATGCACAGAGGCCAGTGGCCATGCCCCCTGCACCGCAACACCACCACCACTTGTGTAAAGGTGACACAGAAGCCAGCAGCCACACATCTGCCAGTGCCCCACCATGGCCAAGAAGCATGCACCCCACCATGCTGCCACTGTTGCTGGCATAAGCAAATTAGCACAGATCCCACTGCCACCAATCCAATGAAGTACTTAGTAGGCACCACCCATTGGAGTGTTGTGGCCAGTAGTCAGGGAACACCTTGGACCCTCCAGTGCAGTAGACTCCTGACCTTGAGGGGCCAGAAAACAAAGCTGGGAGCCCAATGCTAGCATCCCTGAGTTATAGCATGCAGCCTAGGAGTACTAAACTGAGCTTTGGCCCCCTGAAATCTTCCAGAAGCCACACCAGTCAACTGAACCCACCTTACAGTCAAAACCCAAGGGCATCAAAGAAGATAAAAGGAAAAAAAAAAAAAACAAAAACAAGCAAAAACAAAAACATCCAAAGGACAGTAGCTTCAAAGATTTAGGGAACATCAGCCAACACAGATGAGAAAGAACCAGCATAAGAACTCTGGAAACTGAAAAAGCTAGAATGTCTTCTTTCCTCCTTCAAACAACTGCGCTAGTTCCTCAGCAAGCGTTCTTAACTGGGCTGAGATGGCTCATCACAACATGGATAAGAACAAAGATCCTGAAGATTCAAGAGAAGTTGAAACCCAATCCAAGGATTTTAAGGAATGAAATAAAATGATACAGGAGACGAAAGACAAAATGGCCATTTTAAGAAAGAACCAAACTGATCTGACAGAACTAAAAAAACTCACTTCAAGAATTTCACAATATAATCACAAGTATTAATAGCAGAATTGACCAAGCTGAGGAGAAGTCTCAGAACTCAAAGACCAGGTCTCCAAAATAACTAAGTCAGACAAAAATAAAGAAAAAACAATGAAGAATGAACAAAACCCCAAGATATATAGAATTAGGTGAAGAGACCAAATCTATGACTCATTGGCATTGCTAAAAGAGAGGGAAAGAGAGGAAGCAACATGGAAAACAAATTTTGGGGTATTTTCCATTAAAATTCTCACAGTGTAGCTAGGGAGGCCAACATTCAAATTTAGGAAATGCAGAGAACCCTTGCACAATACACGACACAAAAAGACAATCCCCAAGACACATTATCATCAGAGACCCCAAGGCAAATGTGGAAGAGAAAAATATTAAAGGCAGCTAGACAGAAGGAGCAGGTCAGCCCTAAAGGAAATTATATCAGACTAAAAGTGGACCTTTCAGCAGGAACCCTACAAGCCAGAACAGATTGGGGGCCTATATTCCGAATTCTTAAATAAAAGAAATTCCAACCAGGAATTTTACATCCCACCAAAATAAGCTTATAAGTGAAGGAGAAATAGGATCCTTTTGAGACAAGCAAATGTTAAGAGAATTCATTACCACCAAACCTGACTTAGAAGAGGTCCTGAAGGGATTGCCAAATATGGAAATGAAAGACCGCTACTGGCCACTACAAAAACACACTTAAGTATATAGACCATTGTCACTATAAAGAAACCACACCAACAGGTTTGCCTAATTATCAGCTAACAAAATGACAGGATCAAATCCACACATATCAACATTAACCTTGAATGTAAATGGGCTAAATGCCCCAATTAAAAGACATGCAGTGGCAAGTTAGATAAAGAAGCAAGACCCAACCGTATACTATCTTTAAAAGACCCATCTCACATGCAATAACAGCCATATGCTCAAAGTAAAAGGATGGAGAAAAATCTACCAAGCAAACGGAAAACAAAACAAGCAGGGGTTTCTACTCTAATTTCAGACAAAACAGACTTTAAACAAGCAATAATCAAAAAAAGACAAAGAAGGGCACTACATAGTGATAATGGGTTTACTTCAACAAGGAGACCTAACTATTCTAAATATATATGCACTCAACACAGGAGCACTCAGATTCATAAAGCAAGTTCTTAGAGACATATGAAGAGACTTAGACAACCATAACATGATCGTGAGAGGCTTCAACCTCCCACTGACAATATTAGACAGATCATTGAGGCAGAAAACTAATGAAGATATTCAGGATGTGAACTCAACACTTGACTCAATGGACCTAACAAACATCTACAGAACTCTCTACCCCTAACAACAGAATATACATTCTTGAAATCTGCACATGGCATATACTTTAAATCAGCCACACAATTGGCCGTAAAACAATTCTCAAAATTAAAAAAAAAGCCCCACAAAATCACACCAAACATACCCTTGGACCATAGCACAATGAAAATAGAAATCAATACTAAGAAAATTGCTCAAAACCATACAATTATATAGAGTGAACAGCACCTTCTGAACATGGGTTTCTTTGGGTATATCTGTGGGTTCTTGAAGCAGAAGACAGCAAGATTCTATTCCACCATAACAGTTTCTCATTTTCTCTCATCAGGCGGCCCTGCCTATTCTAGACCTCAGGGTACTATGCCCACCCCCTGTGTATTGTCTTCCTTTTGCCCAGTTAGAGTCCTAATATTACAGTTAGAATCTCACCTGAAGAAGACTTCTAAATGCCAAGATGGGGTCCTCAACTCTTGTGTGCTTATCTGGCAAGGACCTCTCAAGACAAGTTTAACTCCCATGCAGCTTATCACTCTTCTGCCCCAGTCTTTCTCTTAACTTGGATTTCCTGACACTGATGCCAAGACTCTGTTCCTGTCTTCTCATGTATCACGTTGACCTGGCTCCAAGCGTGGCTTCTCTTTGCTCCCATGCTGTCCTCATCCTAGGCCCAACCATGCCTGCTAGTGCTCATCATCTGGGTGTCATACAAAAGCTTTCTCCCCACTTCTCGATGGGACTGTGACATGTGACATTACACTCTCTGCCTTTTGCTTGTTTTATTTTGTTGCTTGTAGAAGATCGGTTGATAAGACAACCATAGAGGTGGATGTGTTCTCTCTATCTTTCATAAAATTATAGTTCAAAATCTTGTCCACCTCTTCTAATCAAGATCTCTTATTATGATGCAGTAGACACTCTGAGGGATGAAACTCAGTGGACTTTTCCAACGTGTGAACTAAGAAAGTGCTATATCACTGTATCAATTCGTAATATAATTTTTTTTTTTTTTTTTTTTTTTTTTTTACAGAGACTTCCTTCCTTCCTTCCTTTCTTTGTTTCTTTTTTTGTTTTTTTTTTGACATTTTCTTTTTTTTTCTTTTATTATTATTATTATTATTATTATTATTATTATAATACTTTAGGTTTTATGGTACATGTGCGCAATGTGCAGGTAAGTTACATATGTATACATGTGCCATGCTGGTGCGCTGCACCCACCAACTCGTCATCTAGCATTAGGCATATCTCCCAATGCTATCCCTCCCCCCTCCCCCCACCCCACAACAGTCCCCAGAGTGTGATGTTCCCCTTCCTGTGTCCATGTGTTCTCATTGTTCAATTCCCACCTATGAGTGAGAATATGCGGTGTTTGGTTTTTTGTTCTTGCGATAGTTTACTGAGAATGATGATTTCCAATTTCATCCATGTCCCTACAAAGGACGTGAACTCATCATTTTTTATGGCTGCATAGTAATATAATTTTTAAAACCTCAATTTAAAATATCTCTCAAATTAGAAGTTATGAAGTATCTCAGATCCCCAAACTCTATATATCCTTGCTACTGCAAGTGTGGACTTGAGCCTGTAACATAAGCACCCTAGGGAGATTGTCAGAAAGGCAGAATGTCAGGCCCATATCTGACCTATTCAATCCGAATCTGTATTTTTATTTCAACAGGATCCCCAGGTGATTCTTGTGTGTATTACAGTTAGAAAAAAAACTGGGTTTTTTTTTTCACTTTATTCCTTATTAGGAAGCCTCAAATTTAAACATTAACTTAAAATGTAGACATGTAGGAATCTAGAATATGTTTACACACTAAAGAGAAAGGATTTCATATTCACAAATGTTTCTGTGCTGCAGACAAAATGTATTTGCGTGTGAGTGTTCTCTGCTTCATCCTTCCCATCAACATTTTCACTGAAAAAATTTTATCTGCACCCTTAACTTCTCTTCCCCCTTTGCTTTCTAAGGAGACTTCTGTCTTTTCCGGTCTAGTTTCTTGACTTTGAAATGTAGAAGCAGAAGAACAGGCCTTGGAAGATAGGAATAAAGAGCAAGAAAGAAAAAGAAAAGAGAACAGCAATAAAGCAGAGTAGGCTCACAGGTTGGGAATTGGGGAATAGCTGGAGGTAGAGAGAAGAGGATGAAGGAAGATCACATGTGATGAGCACATTCCAGCCTCAGCCACACCTGGACCAGACGAGAAGCAACAGAGATCAACTGCCAGTGGGGGAAGGGGGGCGGGTCATCAAACAAAGAAGTGCCAGAGAGGGGAATGACAGCTGTGTGTCCAGACCAGGAGGGCTAGGTTCTGGGCATTGGCAGAGAGAAAGGCAGACCTTTGGAACAGGAGCACGGTTTGAGGTAGGCACACACGAGCAGCCTCTGAGCATTACCTCTATAAGAGGGAGGATACTTAGAGGAGCCAGAGTACACACCAAGATAATAACATAGACTGTTAACACAGACCTTATATAGAAGGAACTTTGAGGCTGCAAATCATTTCTGTGGGTCAGAACACAGTCAAAGAAATTATACTTTGATGCTGTAATTTTAATGCTGCTCTTACCCCAAGCTAGGGATAATTTTCTTAAAATTGCAAAGCAATGATGCTTAAAATGATTTGGTACCAGTCAGTGAAATTGACCAAAATCTAGTAACTCTTATAACATCTATAAAAATATGTGTGTATAGATACATATATATTTGCATACACACGCACTATATATAATACTTATATATGAATTATAATTACCTATATATAATATAGGCATATATGTATATTATTTATGTGTATGTGTGTACATATACAGTCAGCCATCTGTATTTATGAGTTCTGTATCCATAGATTCAACCAACTGTGGCTCTAAAATAATTGGGAAAAAATATTCCACAAAGTTCCAAAAAGCAAAATTTGAATTTGCCACCCACAGAATACTATGTTGAATCCAGGCAACTGAAGTGATGTGTGGGCATTGTGTTAGATATCACAAGGAATCCAGAGATGATTTAAAGCATACAGAACGATGTGCATAGATTTTATGCAAATACTACACCATTTCACATTCCAGGACTTGAGCATCCACGGATTTTGGTATTTAAGGAAGGAGCTATCCCAGAACCAATCCCCTGTGGATATCACCAGATGACTCTATATGAGTGTGTATGTGTGTGATGGGTGTGTATCAATATACACACATATTACAATATATGTACCTTCTATTTGTACCACTTTTTTCTTCAAGAGTTCACAGAATTTACAAAATTTCAAACTGCTGTCCCAGCCTATTCACCCTATAAACTGGGGTGAACCCACCTTTAGGCTCTGGAGTGAGTACCCTAAATATATTAGAGTATTTCCAGTCCAAAAACCAGAAAAGGTTTTTAAAATAAATGATACTAAGTATGATTACCCTGCAGTTAAAGATAAACAAAAGCACTCAGGTAATAAGTCACGATATAACTAGGAGGTCATGTGTAGAATGATCTCTGAGAAAGTAACATTTCACTGATCTGTCATTTGTTTTTTGTTTTTGTTTTTGTTTTTGTGTTTTTGTTTTTTGTTTTTGAGACGGAGTCTCTCCCTGTCGCCCAGGCTGGAGTGTGATGGCACAATCTCGGCTCACTGCAACCTCTGCCTCCTGGGTTCAAGCAATTCTCCTGCCTCAGCCTCCCGAGTAGCTGGGATTACAGGCATGCATCACCACTCCCAGCTAATTTTTTGTATCTTTAGTAGAGACGAGGTTTCACCATGTTGTCCAGGCTGGTGTCACTTGTTTTAAATTGGTGATCTCAGGTTAAAATCCAAATGACTTTCTAGATGCTTAAATTATGTATATACTAAACTTGAATGGAGAAGTGATTCTGCTCATGTAAATCACTCTGCTTAGTGATCAATTTCAATTGCAATTCAACTTCTAAGCCAGTCACTCTTCATTATTTGAGGAATCACAGTGTCCTCATGGTGGGCTTCACACTGGAACTGCAGATTCTTAGGTATTCAGACTGTCATGTGGTTACCAGGGGTGACTGAAGGCATTTCATTCCTTAATGCCATATGGGCCTTAATTTTATATATTTTTATTTTAAATGTTTACACAATTGTCTTACATTGCAGTTTGTTAGCCTGATCCTTCCTTCTGCACCAGAGAAAAATCTTTTTAAGATATTTAAGAATGCCTCCACAATGCCCCCGCCTTCTGTTCCAAACCTCGTATGGATTAATCTCCAAGTTATAAGGAAATTGATCCATCACCTCTAAAAGTTATACTTCCCACATTCTCACAAGATCTAGCACTGAACACATGTGCACACACACACTTTCATCCTTTTGTTATTACTTTGTGATAACTTATCATTAGACTCCCACACTGGGTTTGTTATATAACTTTCATGAATTACATAATGTACTGAAAGCTATTATTGCAAAATGGACAGTGTGTCTTTTCATTATCACCTGTGATTCTGAACTGAGGGTTCAGAACAAACATTCCTCTCTCAGTTTTCTGTGAAGCATCTACAAAAAGTGTCTTTATTCTTGCAGTTCAATTCTTACATTTTAAAATTCAATTTTTTAGGTAAGCAGGTTCATAGCATTTTCCCCGGGACCATTCCTATTAATACCCAAAATATCAAAAAGCTATAATTAAAATTTAAATATGTAAAATACTTAACAACAAAAATATTAAGTAGATTACACTGAGAATCAATGTTATTCCTTGTTTCAGTTAGCATGTGAGTCTTTGAGATGGTTTTTAGTCTTTCCACTTTCCCTGGGATGTAGTTCATACTCTCATCCACCATGCACCCCAGGTCTATGAAGGCACATCTTCCCCGGTCGGGGTGATCCCAGGGATCTGCTGCATGCAACGTGTACAGATTTTGGAATCGAGCATGAAATCCTCTCTGACCCATCCTAGCAGAAGTAATCTTTCTCTCTCTCTCTCTCTCTCTTTCTCTCTCTCTCTCATTCTCTCTCTCCTCATTTCTCTCTCTCTCTCCTGGCCAATCCCAAGTATTTATAATCTGTGTGTGTGTTTCCAGCTGCCCACTCTGGCTTCACATTGCTGTGCCCATGCCAGGGAAGAGGCGGATTTGAAAAATATTTCTAATGATTAACATCTATTCTGTTTCCATCTCTTCCTAGATATCTACAACTTTTATCTTTCATATATATCTCTAGAGATTTACTTCTCATCTTCAATGGGCCAAAGTTCCTGACCAACCAGCTAAAATTCCTGGACCACATTGTAAACCAGATATGATTGGGTGCCACAAACAGTCTGTATCATCACCAGATAACAACTTTGGAGCAGGATTTCTTTTTCATTCTCCAAAATAAAATTAATTCCACTTAGAACAACAGAGAAGGCATACTTCACTGATGACTTCACAGGGAGACAAAAGAGTTGGATTGTAATGGACAGGGCACAGCATCCCATAATCCCCAACAGACACATACATCCATGCATTTGTAGGCATTTTCACCTCAGTCTTTCTTGTTGGCTT
Organism: Pongo abelii; assembly: GCF_028885655.2. Lineage (NCBI taxonomy): Eukaryota > Metazoa > Chordata > Mammalia > Primates > Hominidae > Pongo > Pongo abelii. The sequence continues at coordinate 72,735,335 of NC_071992.2, forward strand.
TCAGCAGTTATGTCCTCCCCATTCCCTCCTCATTCCCTCCTGACTTTTCCTTCCTTGAGTCTCCAGTGTTCTCTCTCTATTGCATGAACACTTGCCCTGCACCTTAATAAGTTGAGTTTATTCACCTGGGTGAATAAACTTCTGCATGTGCACATCTAATGCTAATCACTTTCTGCAAATGAGTAAATGCCCAGTACAAGGTATGACCCAGGTGCTTGACATTTCCCCTTTCATTTTTAAAACGTCTCAAAAGTAACGAAAATAAAACACCAAAGCACAAGCTTTATTTTCAGTGAAATAGAAACAAGGCAACAAGGCTCAAAAACATGTGTTAAAGACAACTAAAAGTAGCCAAGTTTATGCATAGCCCCATAGACAAGGAGCTTGATAGAAACCAATGAAAGATCTCACAATGAGTAAGAAACACCACAGCAGAGAACTTACCATCAAATATATACTCACTGAAGGTGAGTGTAGCATTTTGAAGGGCAGAGTCAAAGCTCTTTTCCGCAACAGCATCATAGAAATAGGGCCTCCTACATGACGGCAGATAGTATTCCCAGATCTAGTTTGGGTCAGAGGAGCGGAGAAGACAGGACTCCCTAGTTAATCACACAAGCCTTATTTTTAGTAACTGTAAGACTTTGGTATCTGAGAAGATGCCTTATGTGTGGACCCTCCATGCCCATAGGAAACTTTTGCAAATGGCTTGTCAAAGAAAACCGAATTCATTCAATCATAAGTCGTAAAAAGAACTATTCAGCAAGCATACAAAGACACTATAAGGCAGAAAGAACAAGTAGCAAGACTTCTTAAAAGGTGATGAATACGGCCAGGCACGGTGGCTCACGCCTGTAATCCGAGCACTTTTTGGGGCCAAGGCAGGGGGATCACAAGGTCAAGAGATCTAGACCATCCTGGCCAACATGGTGAAACCCTGTTCTACTAAAAATACAAAAATTAGCTGGGCATGGTGATGCATGCCTGTAGTCTCAGCTACTTGGGAGGCTGAGGTAGGAGAATTGCTTGAACCTGGGAGGCGGAGGTTGCAGTGAGCCAAGAAGGCACCACTGTACTCCAGCCTGGCGACAGAGCAAGATTCCATCTCAAAGAAAAAAAAAAAAAAAAAGTGAGGAACACCCATAAGCAAAAGTTTTCCATGGAACAATAAAAATGTGGACAAATATTTTGCCTTCAGTTTAAAATAATATAACTTAATGGCAGAATGATCTCTATAACAAGAGACCATGAGCTAGAAATGCAAGAACTTAAGGGGAAAATGGTGAGAAGGCAGGAATGGATAAAGTGTGAACTTGCAGAGCTCAGTAAGGAAGTAGAAAATATAACACCTTTAAATAAATGAAGTAAAAGTAGGAGAAAACAGATGAATAAACACAGCAGGAAACATAAAATGGGCATGGAGAATAGAAACAAGAGAAGTGAATAAAACAAAAAACTTCTATCAATGTGTACATATGACAATGAAAAGCAGATGACATACAATATATGTTGAATTATACTCCCAGGAGAAAAATAACAGAAATTAATGGAATAGAACAAACGCTTAAGATATAATTTAAGAAAACTTTCCTGATATAAAAGAAAACTTTACTCTGCAAATTGAACTGGCATAACTTGTCAGAGAAAGTTATCTAGAACATAAAGAAACATCTGCAAGATACTTTAATACTTTTCCCATATGCCCCTAGAATACTTGCCCGTGGCACTTGCAGCTGCAGCATTTACCCCGAGATAACTTTGCCACAAAATATCTCATTTTATTACTATTTTCACTTCACTCTAGTATATCAACTTTGGAAACAAAAGACATAATTCTATTTAAAGTATTCTGGTTTTAGTAGTTGTATTTCCATTTACAAAATATAGTAATTCTTGATTGCTGAAAGTGTCAAATCCTAGAAGATGGTAGCATTCCTACTCATGATGTTAGCATCATTCTCCAATAGTTGTTGGCCAAAGATTCATTGGAGGAATCCGATTTTTCCAAAATAAACCATTCTGATGATTCAGATGATACCGATGTTAGCTCTGTTTAGAAATAATTCCAAGAACAGTTTTAATACGTAATTTCCACATTGAGAAACAGTCAAATTTGTTTCACCTCAAAGAGTGTGTTTATATAAAATTAAATGAGCACTGGCAGCAAGCTGCACTTTTTTTTTCCTAAATGAGGAAAGAGTTAAACAGAAATAGAGACTAGTAAGAATTTCATAAAAGGCCAACTTTATTTCAAGTCTAGAGGCTACAGTAGACAAACAGTTTTGAGCATTCAAGTACTCAGGAAATACTGTTCCCAAAAACCTTTAATAAATGACTACTATGGGCGACAGCAGTGGCTCACACCTGTAATCCCAGCACTTTGGGAGGCAGAAGTGGGTAGATCACTTGAGGTCAGGAGTTTGAGACCAGGCTGCCCAAAGTGGTCAAACCCTGTGTCTACTAAAAATACAAAAATTAACTGGGCATGGTGCCATGTGCCTATAATCCCAGTTACTGGGGAGACTGAGGCAGGAGAATCACTTGAACCTGGGAGGGAGAGATTGAAGTGAGCCAAAATCACACCACTGCATTCCAGCCTGGGCGTTAGAGTGAGACTCTGTCTCAAAATAATGATAATAACAATAAATGAATAAAAAGACTACTAGAGGAAGAACTTCAGCCAACTAATGGTTAAGGAAACTGTGCCAGAAAGACTTGGGGTACACATTAGCCATATATGACAGTAAAATTAACACTAAGAAAAGCCAGAATATTTGAGTGGCAAAATATAATAGATGTTTTATGCCTTGACATTATAAAATAATAAAATAAAATTAAGGAGAGAGAGTTGGAAATGGAAAGAATATGTATGCTAATTGCTTCATCTGTAATAGCGGGGATTCAGGAATCTTATAAAAAAGTAAGATAATTGAAATAATATTTAGTATCTTAAGGAATCTAAAAGGCATATTGTAATAATGGTGAACTAAATGATTGTAGAACAACTCTACTGTGAGAACTAGAAAAACTTTAAAAAGAGGTTAAGAAAACAAACAAAACTTTTTTAAGGCAGCAAGGACTTGAGCAGCCAAGATTCAGAAAAAATGAGAATCACTAAAAAGTTGGCTGATATTATTTTTTCTGTTAAAAAATTTGCTGACTGAATAGAGAGGAGGCAGATAACAAAATGTTAAAGTGAGAATTGAGAGAGAAAAAGCTAATGTGAGCTACTGACAGCCTTACAGATTTAGTATACAAATATTGAATCTTAGAGTTTAAAGCTTGCTTAGAAGAAAAAATATTGATGACCCTCTCAGGACTTTAGCTGAACCCACCCCATCAAAGTGTTACACACTGGGAATAGGGATAAAAAAGATATAGACCACACCTTAAAGACACTGAAGCTGTGATTGGATAAAGATGAATGGCCTCTGATCTATCTGCCTATAAGCTGCAAAAATAAATCCTCTCTAGGGGAAAATAATAATATTCAGAGTCTCAAATTTTCTCTCTAATTCATCAAATATAATGGCAGGTACTCAATCAAGAATTATTTAACAAACCAGGAGATAAGGCTGTCTGACCAAATTCCAAGGAAAATTTCAGACAATGAAACAGGACTCATGGAGACCTAGATGATGCAGTGATGAGACAGGATCTTACAATTAACTTTGGTTGTTATATTGATGATATTAGATGACAAAAAGGAGAAATTTAGCAGAATACCTGAAATTTAAAATAATTAAATGGAAATTATTAAACTGAAAAATGAAACAACCATTAAGAATCATTTCGCTGGCAGATTAGATAAAGCTAGAGAGTGAATTCTTAAACTGGAAATTAGATAAGAAGAAAACATCCAATCTAAATTATAGGGAAGAAAAAGAATGGAAGTTAGAGAAAAAAGTTTAAAATACATATGAAATGTAGTTTAAAAGTATAGCGTATATGTAACAGAAGTAGTAGGAGGAAAGTAGAGAGATAATCATGCAGAAGTAAAGAATTAATGACAAAATGCCTTAGACTACTCCCAAGTGGATAAAAGACATCAGACTACAGACTCAAGAACAGTTGTGCACCCAGGTAGAATAAATAGAATTGATCTATTCCAGTGTGTATCATAGTAGAAATACTGAAAACAAAAAAGAGCACAAATGACAGGGTTAATTGAGTAGGGAAAATAAAATAATAATAAATTTTTGTGCATTAAATAGTAGAGCTTTAAAATATGTGAAGCTAAAATCAAGGAATTATATAAAATGGAAATAAACATCATGAGAAGTGTTGACATACATCACAAAACAGCTGATGTACATCAAAAAAAAAGGAAGATGTAAAATCTATACTTAGACATGAGATACTATTTGAGTCTAGCAATTGCAGAGTATAATTTTTTCAAGTGTATGAGATATATTTGTCAAAATTGATATATGCTGGTTAATAAATGAAATGTCAACAAATGTCAATGAATTGAAATTATGTGTACTGTTTTCTCTAACCACAGTGGAATTAAGCTAGAAATTAATTTTTAAAACATAAGACTACAGATATCTTCCCCTCCTATGAAGAAATAAGCAATATCTTTCAATATCCTTAATTCATGAGTTCAAATCCATATATAAATCATAATGAAAAGAAAAAATGCATTCAACCAAGTGCTAATGAAAATGAAACATATCAAAATTTGTGAACCCATCTCTCTAAGATAGTTAATAGCCAAAGATGCATAGATTAGATAAAGAAAAAGCATGAAAATCAAATATTTAAGTGACCATTTCAACGCATTTGTATAAGAGGAGCTAATTCAATGTAAAGAAAGTAGAAGGAAAGAAACAGTAAATAGTAAAAATTAGCAAAATAGAAAATGAGTTCACAGTTATTTTTTCACATATTAAAGACTTTTGAAAAGCATTTTGATGTCTTTTCAAATGCTTCATACATTGAATATGAAGTTTAACTTCATATATTGAAAGTCTTTCCAAACTGTCATCATTCTGTCAAGACTAGACCCCTGCTCCATCCCTGCACAAAAAAGAGAGAAAAGAGAGAAAGAAAGAAAGCACACATTGTTGATATCTGGAATGAGAAAAGTAACATAGGTAAAGATCTTAAAGATATTAAAACTTTAAAAAGAACACACTGTATTCTTATATATACATAAAATGCTAGAACAGGAAAAATTAGTATATGGAAAAGAAGAAAATCAAAACAAGAATTGGCTCTAGGGAAACTGGAAAGGTGATTTACTGAGAAGAGGTATGAGAAGACATTCTGGGATGATGACAATGTTGTGTATCTTGATAATGGTTTGGTTTGCAAAGTTAGAAACTCACCAGATGGAACACCTAAGATATGTGCATTTTACTGTATGTAAATTTTATCTCAAAAGGAAAAAAGTAGACACAAATATTGAACATAAGTTAACAATATGCATTCTGAAGTATTTGTCAGAAATTGCACTGACTTTTGCAACTTACTTTAAAAAGCATTAAAAAAGATGAATTGAAGAATGAAAAAATGAATAGATGGATAAATAAATAACAAATTATAGTAAACATACCTTGTAGAATCTAGGTAGTGTGTATCTGGGTGTTCACTGTAAAATTTTTTGACTTTTGTATGTTTCTTAAATATAAATTGTAGAATCTAGGTAGTGTGTATCTGGGTGTTCATTGTAAATTTTTTTTAACTTCTGTATGTTTCTGAAATTTTTGTCATACAGAAAAAAATAGAACATAATGAACAAGTTTATCTCGATAATTTGAAAATTTAATAATATAACTACATATCTAGTAAAAACACAACTTACCAAATCAAACACAAGAGGAAATAAAAAACCTATTTAACTTTCTATCCAAAAAAATTGAATTTATATTTACAAATCTTCCTGCAGAGAAAATTCCAAGTTGGAGTCCAGAAACAGATTCATACTTACAACACTTGATTTTTTTCAGAAGTGACACTACAGAGCAGTAGTGAAAAAGGGAAAAAATCTTTTTTTCAACAAACAGTTTTATGGAAACAGCCATAGTAAAATTGATACATATAACATAAGAAACTAAGCTAACCTGTACCTCACTCCAAACAAAAAATTCAATTCCAGGGGGACTGCAGAACTAAATGTGAACGGTAAAACAATAAAGTTTCTAAACTACGACATGGAAAGATGTTTCATAACCTTGTGGTAGAGAAAAAATTTTTACACAGTACACTAAAGCATTCTTCATAATTGGAAAAATTATCAGATAGGAGCAAATTAACATAAGAAACTTCTGTTTATGAAAATGTATCCTTCAGAAGATACAAATCCATGCAACAGAGAGGGTCATGCTGGTTGGCTGACTTTCAGACCAAGACAATAAAGCAAAGTTACTGAATCCTTCAGTGTTTGGGGACTGACTAATTAATGCTGGTTGTAAATTAGTTCAACCATTGTGGAAGACAACGTGGTGATTCCTCAATGATCTAGAACCAGAAATACCATTTGACCCAGCAATCCCATTCCTGGGTATATACCCAAAGTATTACAAGTCATTCTACTTTAAAGACATATGCACATGTATGTTTATTGCAGCACTATTTACAATAGCAAAGACTTAGAACCAACCTAAATGATAGAAAGGATAAAGAAAATGTGGCACATATACACCATGGAATACTATGCAGCCATAAAAAAAATGAGATCATGTCCTTTGTAGGGACATGGATGAAGGTGGAAATCATCATTCTCAGCAAACTAACACAGGAACAGAAAATCAAACACCATTTGCTCTCATTCATAAGTGGGAGTTGAACAATGAGAACACATGAACACAGGGAAGGGAACATCACCCACCAGGGCCTGTTGTGGGGAGAAAGGCACAAGATTAGGTCAAATAGCTAATGCGTGCATGGATTAAAACCTAGATGATGAGTTTATAGGTGCAGCAAACCACCATGGCACAAGTATTCCTATGTAACAGACCTGCACATTCTGCACATATATCCTGGAACTTAAAGTAAAATACATGTGTGTGTGTGTATATATATATATTCAGATATAAGCATGGAATACTACACAGCCATAAAAAAGAATGAAATCATGCCCTTTTCAGCAATATGGATGCAGCTGGAAAACATTATCCTAAGTAAATTAACACAAAAGCAGAAAACCAAATACAACATGTTATTACTTACAAGTGGGAGCCAAACGTTGAGGGCACATGGTCATAAATGGGAACAACAGGCACAAGAGAGGGTAATGGTTGAAACAACCACCGACTGGGGACTATGTTCACTACCTAGGTGATGAATTCATTCATACTCCAAACCTCAGCATCACACAATATACCCTAATTACAAACCTACACATGCATCCCCTAATTCTAAAATAAAAGTTGAAAAAAGAAAAAAAAAAACAGCTCTAAGATTGCTTGTTTAGAGTTCAGAACCAGGACTAAGGAACAGTCCATCTTTTCCTCTTTTGAACACGATTAGTTATCAAGGAAATGTAAATTTAAGTCAATTTCCACCAAATAAATAAACTTAAACACTGACATAACTAGCGTTGGCAAGGGTATATGGCAGCCCCAGCTCTGAGGTACTTCCGGTGAGAGTACAAGTTGGTACAGCAACTTGAGAAGACTTTTGACAGCCAAAGGTGAACATATGCACATCTATGGTTCAACAATTATACTCTGGTATTCTTTATAATTGTTTTAACTTATTGCCTGCAGGGAGTTTCCAGACTAAGGTGCAGGGAAGGGAAACCCAGGCCGATTCTGACCATTGAGACAAAGCTGGAAGTATAACACAAAATCCTGAAGTAATAATAAACAAATTATTAATGTTAAAGATATCAAATATGTCATTTTATAAAAGCTTTTGTGGAACAAAAACCTCTTAAGTGAATCTAAAAGACAACTGACAAAAGGGGAAAATATATTTGAAACATGGAACACACACAGAGAATGAATCACTGTAATGTACAAACAAAGATTCCTTAACAATTTTCGCCTGTCAGGCCAGCAAAATATCACATATTTGAACACAACAGAATGGGTGAAGCTGTGGGGAAATTTGTTTCCCTACATTTGAATGGGAGTGTTTATGATATAAGATCTATGAAGAGAAAATTGACATTATCTCTCAAGTTACAAAAGTATATACCTTCAATTTTACAATTCCTCTTCCCAGAATGCATTCAACACATAGAAATAGTGGTAAGACAAGGTTATTCATGGAGATGTTGTTTGTAAAAGAAAAAGATTGAAAAGGACTCAACTGTTAATCTACAGGTGAATGATTAGATAAATAAAAGTACAGTCATAAGATACGATGCTAGTCAGATTCAAAAATAAAAAGAACAAGGGATCTCATTGTGGACTGGTAGCAAAGAATCTCCAAGATATATTGTTCAGTTAAAAACTTAATTGCAGAATAGTACACATAGTGTGGTGTCATTTGTGTAAAGCATGAGAGGGGAGGAAACATTAATGTTGACTTTTATAGGCATAAAATATCTCAGAAAAGATGGAGAAAAATGAGTAAAATGGAAGAGAAAAAACAAAACAGATAGGGGTGGGAAGGAGAAATGTCACTGTGTTCCTTTTCATCTTTTTTGATATTTAAACTATGTGACTCCATTATCTATACATCTTGTATATGTATATATACATTATCTATACCTATATAAAATATAAAATCACTTCAAAAGACATTACAGGGAGAGCGATGAATGTCTGTATACAAAAAAGACAGAAAATATTTTTAGTTAATCAGATGCACTCTCCCAATAAGACTGTCTGGAAAGGATAATAAATGAATATTCCCATCTCATTATCATATTAGATTTCTGTACAATCTAGTATATGAAACAACAAAGGTACATTAAGAAGCACTCAAAGAACAAACTCATTATTGTCAGATGTAAAATGCTGGTGGTTGGCAAAAACAAAGGCAGAGAAACATGGAAGTAAGAGAACATTGAATTTTTGGGTATTTCTAGGACATATGAAGAGTGGCTACACAGATCTGGAAGAGTGGTTGAAGCCAGGTCACAGAGGACTTTAACTGTAAAACTTGGTGTGAACTGCATTGTTTTCCATGAAACTATAGTCAGTTCATGTGACATATTCCAGAACAAATTTAAATGAGTCCTCCTTAATCTGTCATTAGTTTTACATAAATGTAGTTTACATCCTTCTGATAAATGCCATAGGATATTATAAAATAGCTGCTTAGGAAATACTGTGCTTTGAATACATTGTCTGCTATTTTTCAAGAAAACAGCTCAAAAGTAAACCCCCAGGAAGCGTTGTCTGACTGAACTATTTTGCAGCTATCTTGGTGAAAAGTCCAGGACATGAGCACCCTTGAGAAACTGATATAAGCAATAGTCAGTGTTCTTCCCAGATACTGTATTTCCTGATGTTGAATGATAATGATTGGATAAATAAATAAGCCTTTTCACATGCAGAAGGCCAACATAGAGCATTCATCTTTTTTGTTGTTGTTTGTTTCATTACTGTAGAGAAGACTGTTGAAATGTCTTCTTTCTTTTACAGATGAAGAAGTTAAGCTGGTGAGAAAATCAGCAGTGCCTTCTCAGGCTTGCCTATATATCACTGTAAGTGTCCCGTTGTTTATGTCATTTGGATACTGCCAACCACAAGGAATGGCTAACTAAGGTAGTGGCTAACCAGTGTGAGAAGTGCCTTGGGAAAGCAGTGTAATTGTGGAGAAAAGGCCACTCAATCAAAGGCAGGATGATGTCCTGCCAAGTGGGAGGCTAATGAGAAAAGTGAAGGAGACAGAGGGCCCCCAAAAGGAATGAGTCCTTCCGACTCCTGCCCATGGGCCAGCCACAGCTGGGTTGCTCACCACCTCTACACCTGGAAGGGCAGGGAGACAGGAATATGGCAATTGGTAGTATTTCAAGGAGCTAAATCTGAAGCGAAATTAACATGCTGACTTGATACTGCACATACATGTGAGGTTTCTCAAGAAAGTAAGGGTCAGGCATGGTGGTGGCTCTTGCCTCTAATCCCAGTGCTTTAGGAGGCCAAGATTGGGAGAATCACTCGAGGCCAAGAGTTACAGGCCAGCCTAGGTAACATAGCAAAACCCCGTTTTCATATTTTTTTTTATTAGTCAGGCACATTGGCAAGCACCTGCAGTCCCAGCTATTCAGGAGACTGAGATGGAAGGATTGCCAGAGCTCAGGAGTTAGAGGCTGCAGTGAGCTATGATCCACCACTGCACTCCAGCCTGGGCAACAGAATGAAACCTTGTGTCTTAAAAGAAAATGTACAAAATATATTTGACAGATGTTGGTGACCTTCTAGGTGCTAGATTCTATGTTGAGGGATCTCAAAGGCTGAGACCACATTTTCTTAACGTCATATACTTGCTCACCATTTTCATACCTCCCTGATATGCTTTGGCTCTGTGTCCACACCCAAATCTCACCTCACATTGTAATTCCCATAATCCCTACGTGTCAAGGATGGGACCAGGTAGAGGCAATTGGATCCTGGGGCAGTTCCCCATGCTGTTCTTGTGATAGTGAGTGAGTTCTCATAAGATCTGATGGTTTTATAGGCTCCTGGCTTTTTCCCTGCTTGCAATCACTCTGTCCTGCTGCCCTGTGAAAAAGGTGCCTGCTTCTCTTTTGCCTTCTGCCATGATTGTAAGTTTCCTGAGGCCTCCGAGCAATGCGGAACTGTGAGTCAATTAAAGCTCTTTCCTTTATAAATTATCCAGTCTCAGACTAATACAATATATTGACACCTCAGAGAGTGGGGTGCTGCTATGAAGATACCCGAAAATGTGGAAGCGTCTTTGGAACTGGGTAACAGGCAGAGGTTGGAATAGTTTGGAGGGCTCAGAAGAACACAGTAAGATGTGGGAAAGTTTGGAACTTCCTAGAGACTTGTTGAATAGTTTTGACCAAAATGCTGATAGTGATATGGACAATGAAGTCCAGGCTGAGGTGGTCTCAGATGGAGATGAGGAACTTTTTAGTAACTAGAATAAAAGTGACTCCTGCTATGCTTTAGCAAAGAGACTGGCAGAATTTTGCCACCACCCTGGAGATCTGTGGGACTTTGAACTTGAGAGAGATGATTTAGGGTATCTGGTAGAAGAAATTTCTAAACAGCAAAGTGTTCAAAAGGTGGCAGAGCATAAGAGTTTGGAAAATTTGCAGCATGATGATGCAGTAGTAAAGAAAAACCCATTTTTGGGGGGAGAAATTCAAGCCAGCTGCAGAAATTTTCATAAGTAACAAGGAATCAAGACAATGGGGAAAATGTCTCCAGGGATGTCAGAGACATTCGTGGCAGCCCTTCCCATCACAGGACTGTTATCCTAGGAAGAAAAAATGGTTTCATGGGCTGGGCCCAGGGCTTGCTGCTTTGTGAAATCTTAGGACTTGGTGCCCTGCATCCCAGCCATGGTAAAAGGGGATAACGTACAGCTCAAGCCATTGCTCCAGAAGGTGCAAGCCCCAAGCCTTGGCAGCTTACACATGATGTTGGGCCTATGGGTGCACAGAAGTTAAGAATTGAGGTTTGAGAAACTCCACCTAGACTTCAGAGGATATATAGAAACACCTGGATGTCCAGGCAGAAGTGTGCTGCATGGGTGGGGGTGGAGCCCTCATGGATAACTTCTGTTAGGGCAGTATGGAAGGGAAATGAGGGGTCAGAGCCCCCACACAGAGTTTCCACTGGGGCACTGCCTAGTGGAGGTGTGAGAAGAGGGGCAGCATCCTCCAGGCCCCAGAATAGTAGATCCACTGACCCTTTACACCATGCACCTGGAAAAGCCACAGGCACTAAAGGCCAGCCTGTGAAAGCAGCTGGGAGGGGGGCTGTACCTTGCAAAGCCACAGAGGTGGAGCTGCCTAAGGCCATGGGAGCCCACCTCTTGCATCAGCATGACTGGGATGTGAGACATAGAGTCAAAGGAGAACGTTTTGGAACTTTAAGGTTTAATGACTGTCCTAATAGATTTTGAGTTTGCCTGGGGCCTGTAGCCCTTTTATTTTGACCAATTTCTCCCATTTGGAATGGGAACATTTATCCAATGCCTGTACCCCCATTGTATCTAAGAAGTAACTAACTTGCTTTTGATTTTACAGGCTTATAGGTGGAAGGCACTTGCCTTGTCTCAGATGAGACTTTGGACTGTGGACTTTGAGTTAATGCTAAAATGAGTTAAGAATTTGGGGCACTGTTGGGAAGGCATGATTGGTTTTGAAATGTGAAGAAATGAGATTTGGGAGGGGCCGGGGTGGAATGATATGGTTGGGCTTTGTGTGCCCACCCAAATCTCATCTTGAATTATAGTAATCACCATGTGTCATAGGAGGGACCCGTTGGGAGGTAATCGGATCATGGGAGTGGTTTCTCCCATCCTGTTCTCATGATAGTGAGTTAGTTCTCATGAGAGCTGATGGTTTTATAAGCATCTGGCATTTCCCCTGCTTGTACTCACTCTATCCTGCCACCTTGTGACGAAGGCACCTGCTTCTCCTTTGCCTTCCACCATGATTGCAAGTTTCATGAGGCCTCCCTAGAGATGTGGAACTGTGAGTCAGTTAAACCTCTTTCCTTTATAAATTACCCAGTCTTAGTTATTTCTTCACATCAGTGTGAGAATGGACTAATACACTCCCCAAAACACAACCACAATCACAAATCCTGTGCTGACCACCTCGAAGTATCTGGAGCCCCTGCTCTCTTTTCACTAGACCTTCTGCACATTAAAAAATTCAAATCGACATACTGTGACTAAAGTTCACATAAACATAGAACAAAGAAATTAATAAAAATCATTTTAATAAACAACATATTAACAGTTATACAACTTAACAAATATATTTCTTCTCTTATTTCTAAATTCTGTAGAGAACCCAGTAACTGCATCAGTGATAGAGTGGGAAGCTCCTTTTGGAGGCCTTGGACTTGCTGAGTCACTGTGTTATACTCCAAGCAGCACACTCAGCTCTCTGCTGATGGAGGGGTTTATTCTCGAGAAGCATGTACCTCATGCTGTCTCCTGTTGCCCCCACCTCTCAGTTATGACTTTTTGTCCCAAATAGAAACCTGCAGAGATCTCCCTTCTTTATTATCTGAAAGGACAAAATTTGTATCTGTCGGGAAGAAGACAACTTAGCAAGCTCTAATAGCCTGGTGAGAGAGAGGGTGCAGGGAAAGGCTGAATGTATTTGAATGATACTGATTCATGTAGGTCCTTGGAAAATATGTAAAATTTCCATTTCCTAGGATATGTTTGCCCTCACTACTCACTATTAGATATTCACTGTTGGGAATATCCAGACACCTTAAAAGGTGTCAAGACCTGACAGAGATCAGGTGGCTTTGTTGTGGGATTTTATGGTATCTTTATTTATTTATTTATGCCTCTTTGTAGTAGATGTATTAGATGATTATTACATTTATTATGAGATATTAGTAATCATACACTATGCAAAATGCTTCACATATGTCACTTCATCTAGGATTCTGTCAACTCTGTGAGCTGCAACTATCATTATCCTCATTTTTCAGATGAAAAAAGTCAAGTATCTTGCCTAATGTCACACAGCAAGTAAGCGTGAAACCTGGGATTCAAATCCAGGCAATCAGGCACCAGAATCCACCATATAACCACACATAGGCTACATCTGAACATCTTGGGGTCAATGAGCTGTCCATCCTTGGGCAATAGGCTCACAAATCTGTGAAGAGCCAGCATCACACCCTTGGCAAATTCAGGCTTGTGGCATTCCTTGAGGAGATGCAGGCAGCATCACTGAACTGAGTTTTCTTTCCAAGATGTTTAACTAGTCAGGGCACCAGCACATTGGAGGAAAATCACAGTGCCACAAGAATGCTTGCTTCAAAATAGAGATCAAAGATTTTGGCTGCTCTCTAGGCACTGTTAAGCTCTGAAAGTGGAACTAACCTTTGAACAGATTCCTAACAGGCATCTGAAACCAACTCCTGGGACTCCTTGCCTGGTGAATGGGTCCTTGTAATGATGCCATGGGCCTCTGAAAGACGCAACCCTCACTGCTCCCCGACTACAACTCAGCAGAGGTCTTCTGGCCTCATCAGTGCCCAGACGGGTGTTCATGCATGGAAATGGATCGGGCAATTGTTCACCTATAATAGTTGTTTAAGGAGTTAATCCTAGCAAAAATAGGTCAGCATCTTTTCTCCTTATCTTGGGATTAACTCCACAGCAATTCAACCAGGCAAAGCTGAAGTGCTTTATAGAACCAGATGCATAATTTCTGTCACACAGACTTCTTTGTTAATGAGTACCCTGGCCTCAGGATGTGTTTGGAGAAAACTTTTCATATGGATTTATTCTTCACAATGAATGAAATCTTTCCCTGGCCTGCAGATAGGCTGCTTTTCTTGGTCTTCACTTCCCATCTCAAACACTCAATGGTAAAAACAAGTGAGGTGACAATGCAGTCAGTCGAGGGAGCTTGTGAGGCCCCAAATACACTAATCAGAGATGGCCAGAGAGCTGTGCTTGCCCTGCCACCAGCAAAGGCCAAGGGCCGCCCTGTGGCTTCCCTGGCAAAACCTCATTTCAGCAGCTCCTAACTTCAAAGGGCTCCACTGATAGAGGTCCTAGAATCTCATCAGCAACATATTCAGCAATTACCTCCAAAAGTATTTCTTTTACTTGTCTAAATCCTTTGAATTATAGATGTACTGCTCCTTAGCTTCTCTCCCCTACATTTCCTTTCTCTCTACCAACAAAAAGCCATCAGCCCTGAGAAAGATTCTTCCATTTCCTGGAAGTGTGAGTGGGCACAGCAGGTCAAGACAAGGGCCAGTGGGGACATGGAAGCACTGTCCACCCACATGCGAAAGGAGGAAGCGCAGGATTGGCCGCAGATCTTGGAATATGGGTGCTTTTTCAAGACTGGGGAAAAATTGTCAACTATTCACAAACATAAGCAAAGGTCAAAGTAAGTGTCACAATAAATATTTGATTGGACTTTAGAAATCAACTTAATATTGTAAGTTCTAAGAAGAATAACTTCAAAGCAGAAGAGTCTTGTATTTGCACTTTTCAGATAAAATCTCTCTGTTGGCTGGGCTTAGTGATTTACACCTGTAATCCCAACATTTTGGGAGGCCTCGGTGGGTGAATCACTTGAGGCCACAGGTTTGAGACCAGCCTGAGCAACATAGTGAGACCTTGACTCTATTTATTAAAAACAAAATAAAAATAAAAATAAATAAATAAATAAAAATTTCAAAACCTTTTCCTTGCAGTGCTAAGGCATAAAGTTTTACAGAATTTAGAAACACATCAAGAACATTTCTATCTATCACCAGTGGGTCTTTCAGGTTAAGCTGTTCCCTTCTTCGTGGACTCTTGACCTTCTCTGGACCTGCTGTAAATAATAAACATTTTCTCCATGGTAAAAATGGCCATTTCATTGCACTTTAATCAAGATACCCATTAACCAACTGTCGCCTTGTACTTATCCAGGACTAGGTCATCTAAAGGCATAAGAGTTATATAAAAGCATGAGACCTGGGGACAGCAGAGGTGATAATAGGGGCTTACGGACTTCTATGAATTCTTCCTTCTTCAATACTAGATCTGTCTCAAAATATGATTTTCCCATAGTGCTAAATAAATTTCAAATGTTTGCTTATATCAAGACCAAACAAACAAGGGGCATTGAACTTTTTATAAAATTCAAGTTACATTGCAGTAAGAACACCAGTCAAGTTTAAGAAACATGACAATCGGGGAACTTGGATGCTATTCTAACTAATGCTATGTTTAACAGTAATGGCACAAATTCCAACAGGGTGCAAAATTAACAAGAAAATACCCAATTCTATTAACTATCTAAGAATTTGGGTGGTCTTAAATCCCTTAGATTGGCTAACTAGTGATTAGAAACCACCTCAAGTTATTTCTGTGTTTGCACTCCATTATCACTTTTCCTGAATACTTAATAATGGCCAATCATTAGGCAGTTTCCACACACTGTTTTATAGGCTGTAGGCAAAAGTCTTTGTTCCCATTGCTGCCTGCCAAATGTGCTGTGCTGTGCTGTGCCTGCGGTTCTTGTTCCTGGCTGTATCTCAGGTAGGGTCTATAGACTTTCCCATCACTTTCAGACACTGAGAGTATCAAGTAGTTCTATTCTATCTTTAAAAAAAAAAATTACAATTGCAATCTCTTTCATCTTCAGACTTCTCCCTTCCCCTAGCTCAGGCGTCCCTCAAAGGCCTGGAGTAGGGAAGGGAAGATGTGTCAGTATCTTCACTCTTTTTCACTTTGACTGTCCCTCCTGCCTTCTGCACTCAGACACCCTTGTCCTCTCCAACTGTGCTGCAAGCAGGATGACTCCAGGAGCTGCTCACCTGGTGACTTCTTCAGGCAAAAGGCACTCTCCATTCCCTGTGTCTCTAAAGCTCTGAGGACTCATGGGTATTCTCATACCTCTCTTCCTGGCTTTTGGCAGCAGCCCAGGACACATTCTTTGGAGACAGAGTTCCAGTACCCATTCTGGAGCACAGGACAAAGAGCCATTCAGCAACTCTTTCCAAGGAAATCTTGTCTCTCCTTCACCTTCCAAGTAATCTCCTTGGCTCCTTTTCTATACTTAAGATCAATGATGGCTAAGGGCACCAGAGCATTGTGTATTTTGAAGGATGGTCACCCAAAGCACATTTTGCATAGGGGTCTGACCCTTCTCTTTATAATATGTGGTCACTTGATATTCTTTGCTCTCAATTTTTTGAAGAGCAAAAATCCCACTTGACCTCCCACTACATAAGGATTGCATATCCAACTAAACAAGGTATGCATGGCAAGGGATCCTGTCATGTAGCTCTTTACGTTAGCCACAGTTTCTTCCTCAGTGCACTCTGAACAGTATACAGTGTGACCATCAGCCACATCACAGATGTGATTTATGTAGGATAGATGAGAAGGAACCCCAGTGTCTTATCTATAATAATTTGGATATCTATGCTAAAGTGTGGTTGGTTCCATAATGATGCTCTGCTTTCGACCAACTCTTTCAAAATAATTAACGAACTGCTATGCCTAATTGTATTTGAGAAGAGAGCTTCTACTAGACTTTTTATAAATGTTCACAGAAATACAAACATTTCCTCTCTCCCTCTCTCTCTCTCTCTTATGTGGAGATGAGAGTCTTGCTGTGTTGCCCAGGCTGGTCTTGAACTCCTGGCCACAAGCAATCCCCTTACCTTGACCTCCCAAAGCACTGGGATGACAGGCATGAATCACTACTCCTGGCCCTAAGCCTTTTCTCCTAAACACTTTGGTAAACACTTTCTAAATCAACCTGCATTTCATCCTTTCCCTTCTTGGATGAACTCAGTAGTTGGTAATATACTGAAACCCTACTCACTGTATCATCATTAGCCCTCACAATAATAGCTGCTGAAACTACCATGTTCAAGGATGACTTATCATGACATAAATCTCCAGCAATTAGCACAGAACCCAAAACAAACAGGAATCCAGATATTATTTTTTGTTCAAGATAAGAGCAATAATGGTGATTGGTGTTGATAATGAAATCCCACTGAGTCTAGACATCTTCCAACTTGAGTAAAACCAATTTTATGAGCCTGTTTTCTCAAATGTTATCTCTAAGCTGTCCTTCAAACATAGAATATATATTATACCCTTCTATATTCATAACCTCAGTCCTCTACCCTTTGACTTCTCTTTTCAAGTCCACTCTAAGAGTTAGGGATAGTCTATACATTTAGTTCTTTTCCCTTCTGCTGCCAAATGTCTGTACCTAATAAACAATAATACATGAGAAGAGAATACCTCGGCTCCAAAAGTAGGAATGAGTATTATCTGCATGCCACAGACTTCAAGAATATTACATAAAAATAATGCTGAGGAGACTAGACTGAAAAAGCAATAGAAGAATGACAGACAAAAATCGTTGTTGAGAGTATAATCCTACTCAGAAGTCGACGGGAGACCTTGTTACATGCCCAACATGATCCACGAGAACTAAGGGTGACAGTCGCCCAAAGGCCCATTAGAAGGACACAATTCGAACTCTGTCTTATCCCAAGAACTAGCAACAAAATGTCCTAACTGTGTATTCAAAATGCCCATTGGCATTTTCTAGTAATGTGATTACAGTAATTAGAGGAGCATCAGGGTGTATCTGGGCAGAGCCCACAACAAATAGAAAAATAATTTTTGGAGGTGTATAAAGAGAGGCTTCTCTAACCCCATTCCCAAATCGTATCAACTTGTAGCTCCAGCTTTTTCAACTAGGAATTATAAATAGAACACCCAACTTATAAGAGAAACCAGCTCAGAAACTAGGCTAAATATTAATATTGAGCCATTATACATTTTTCTTTGTAATTATGAATTCAAAAATTTTATGTCCCACGTAAAACTCCTAAGTTTAAAGGGAGGAACTGGCTTTGTAGACTCATATTAGCTAACTCTTTCTGAAATATCAATTTGTGTTCTCAACAAAATTTAAAAGAACATTCCACTTATGACATTAGAAATAAGCAGCAGTGAAAAAGAGAAAATGTGGGCCAGCTGACTCATTTCTGTGAAATTTGGAATGCCATCAGGGACAGTACTGCATCTGCAGTGGCATTGTAAATTGCCATGCCCACTTCCTCCTTTGTCACTCAACCCCCACCCAACCCTAGCTCCATAGGTGTGTCCTGACAGGTCTAATCAGCACAGTGGCCTCAATGGAAAGAACCAGGGGGTAGAGAAAGGCACTGATAGCTTCTGCACAGATACACACACACACACATGCATGCACGCTTATTTTGCACCAAAATCTTAATGGTGATTTTTTTTCTTCAATTTTTATTTTAAGTTCCAGGGTACATGTGCAGGATGTTCAGGTTTGTTACATAGGTAAAGGTGTACCATGGTGGTTTGCTTCACAGACCAACCCATCACCTAGGCATTAAGCCCAGCATCCATTAGCTATTCTTCCTGATGTTCTCCCTACTCCCATCTTCCCACAGGCCCCAGTGTGTGTTCTTCCCCAGATGTGTCCATTTGTTCTCATGGTTCAGCTCCCACTTATAATTGAAAACATGCAGTGTTTGGTTTTTTGTTCCTGAGTTAGTTTGCTGAGGGTAATGGCTTCCAGCTCCATCCATGTCCCTGCAAAGGACATGATCTTCTTACTTTTTATAGCTGCGTGGTATTCCATGGTGTATATCTAATGGTGATTATTTAAATTAGCAATAACTTAAAAAATTGTTTCTGCTTTTATATTTTATATTTTTCTAAATGAGTTTCCTAGATGAATATATACATCATCCTGACCCATGTAGTCTGAAACAACAAAACAAGTTGTCAAATTGAATGGGTCAGGATGGCGTATATATTCTTGTTTTGAGTCAGAGATATTGAGAAACTACTGGGTGACTAGAAAGCAGATTAATTTGTGTGCCCAGCGTTCTAGCACTGGAGATATCAGTGTTCAGCCGAAAGCAAGTCTGGTGGAAATAGACCTGTCCAATAGTAAGAAAAGGTATGATGTGCAATAGTGAAAAAAGGTGTGATGTGCACTAATAGTAAGAATCTGGGAAAATTTATTTTTATTTTTTAAAGCTTATTTATTTTATTTTGTTTTTCAACCAACTTCCTGAAAAGTAACCTAGAAAATTATATCAATCACTAACATTAAAAAGCAACAAGCACACACACAAACACACACACAAAGTTCTCTTTTGCAAAGGAGACAGGAACCTTAGCATTCTAACAGAATCCTGTATGCCCAGGGCTGAGTAACCCCAGTGAGCATCTAACTGAAGACTTCCCAACCAGAAGGCACCCCTGCAACCCCTCCAGATTTGTGTATCTTGTAATAAAGCTGCCAATGCTTCCAAATATGTGTGTTAAAAAACAGCCACAGAAAAGTAAATAACATTTCCATTGCCTGTATTGAGCCATTTTTACCCCATATGTTCTCTGATATCATAAACTTCTCAAAATTGTGATAATATATTCAACTTTTAGTCTTTGAAATGCTTAGAACACTTTTCTTCTTTTTTCCCATTTCTTTCCTTTTTTATTTTCTTCTTTCTTTCATTTTTGGAGCACTCATTTAAGCCTTGTACATATACCATCTGCATCATCTCAATATAAATAAATTCTCATATTGTAAGATTGCAAAAACATAGAATACATCATCTGAGGATGTAGTTCTAGCCCAGCTTAAACACCAAAATGCTTAGGTCAAAAGTTCATGCTTTTATACATTCATCTCATTCACCCTCTGGTTTTTCTGTGACTCACTTCTTGCTTCTACTTTTGGTGAATGTCTCTTAAAAACAGAAAAAGAATCTGTGGCCATTTTCCAATATGATGAATGTTCATAGCTCAAAAATTGACAAGTATTATATATTTCTACAATCTAATCTTACTTTTCTATACTTCCTAACTATCAATGAAAAGGGAAGATATGCAGTGCAACCTGTGGACCAAGGTTACTTTCTTGCTGTTACATATGTTTTATATTGTCTTTGTTACACCGGGGGAAGCAGGAAAGTTAGGAAATCAGTTCAGCACCTAATCAATCCAAAGCAAAGCAATCTATGTACACATCAGTGTGATTTTTGTGAAATTTCCAGGTATAGTTAATTTTGTATCTACTTTTACCAAATATCAAGATAATATTGCAGAAAGACTTCCGTAGTTCCACTTTCCAACTCCTGGACAACCATGAGATTTGCAATGCCAGATATAATTTACCACCTCACTACTCACCCCTATAAATTTTATTTTCAACAATTTTACCAAACATTTTGGCTATAATCAAGTACCTATCTTCCAAAGTCTTTAGTTTTACATCATAGAAATATTTCAATCAATGAAATAAGCCATTTCTTATTTTTCTGCAATTTATATAAAATGAAATGCATTTTTCTGCAATTTATATAAATGTGTAGTTTTTTCTTCAATTTGTAGTTGTAAACGTCTATAAAAAGAGTGATATGGTTTGGCTGTGTCCCCACCAAATCTCAACTTGAATTTTATCTCCCAGAATTCCTGCATGTTGTGGGAGGGACCCTGGGGGAGGTAAATGAATCATGGGGACTGGTCTTTCGCGTGCTATTCTCGTGATAGTGAATAAGTCTCACGAGATCTGATGGGTTTATCAGGGGTTTCTGCTTTTGCTTCTTCCTCATTTTCTCTTGCCACCACCATGTTAAGAAGTGCTTTTCTCCTCCTGCCATGATTCTGAGGCCTTCCCAGCCATGTGGAACTGTAAGTCCAATTAAGCCTCTTTTTCTTCCCAGTCTCAGGTAGGTCTTTATCAGCAGCGTGAAAATGGACTAATACAAAGGATTCATATCATAGGTCTCTTCACATATGCCCTTCAGTGATAAGCAACAAATCATTTGAATAATGATTAATGCTTATCAAATGTTTGAATAATTTGATAAGCAATAAATTGAAAAATGTGTGAATTTTTATTACATTAGATGGTTTGATGCTTAGAAAAGGGCTAGAGATATCAGAAGTTTAAAGTCATTAGAAAAGAATTGTTAGCATCAAATATAAAAACACTATTTTAAGTATATACACTGCATTTATAAATATGCACTATTAAGTATAAATTAGCATGAATTTTTTTTTATTGCTGACATTCCAAGAAAATTCTAAAGAGAATTGTACCACTGTGTATGTAATTTGCTGCCCTTTAAGATAGAAATATAATAATAATGAATTAAATATTAATTAGGCTGGGTGCAGTGGCTCACACTTGTAATCCCAACACTTTGGGAGACTGAGATGGGAAGATTACTTGAATCCAGGAGTTCAAGAATGGCCTGGGCAACATAGTGACAACTTGTCTTTACAAAAAAAAAAGAAATTAATTAAGAAAAATAATAAGTAATAAAATAATGAGAAAGAGAGCAATAACACTGTTATATTTGAAACTACTATCTAAAACATACATATTATTTATTTTATAAACCAAATAAATAATTAATGTCATTAGGATACAAAATTTTCAGCCTAAGACCAAATAAATGCACACATAGAATCAAAGAGGTTACATGGGAAGTCCAAAGCCTTAAATCTGAATTGAAAATGTCATGTGAAAATGATTTATTTTTCCCTTAAAAATATATCTATTTTTGCTTCACATACTCAATAGCTTAGCAGTGACCAATTCTCTAACAATGACAATTATAGCCCAAATTTTTGACTCTAAGAATCATTTTCCATGAAAAGAATCTAGTGCTAATTAGAGAAATGGCTGATTCTATTTTTGCAGCAAAAAGTGTGGCAAAGGATGCTGGAACATCTTGTGATATCAAAATGCAAGAAAGCTTTCAACAATTACTGGGTTGAGGTCAACATAACAACAGAAGCAAAATTGATAGGCTCCTACTGGCCAAAGATAAGACAATATGGGCATCCAAAATAATTCCTGGAAATACACAACTGACCAAGATTAAATCAGGAAGAAATAGAAAACCTGAACAGATCAATAGAAAGCAGTAATTAAAAATAAGTCTCCCAACAGAGAAAAGCACAGGACCAGATGGACTCACAGCCAAATTCTACAAAGTAAACAAGGAAGAACTAATACCAATCCTCCTGAAACTATTCTTAAAAATCAGTGAGGAGGGATTTCATAGAATGAGTTACATTCTATGAGGCAAGCATCACCCTGATTCCAAAACCAGACAAAGACACAAAAAAAGGAAAACTACTGGTCAATATTTCTGATAAAAATAGATATAAACATCCTCAGCAAAATACTAGTGAACTGAATTTAACAGCACATCAAAAAGATAATACACCAAGATCAAGTGGGATTTATAGAAAGAATGCAAGAAATGTTCAACATATGCAAATAAATATAATACATCACATCAACAGAATGAAGGACAAAAACCATATCATCATCTCAACAGATGGAGAAAAAGCATTTGATAAAATTCAACATTCATTTATGATAAAAACTCTCAACAAACTAGGCATAGAAGAAACATACTTCAAAATAATAAAGGCCATGTACAAAAACCCACAGTTAATGTCATACTGAATGGGGAAAAATGGAAAGTCTTTCCTCTAATAACTGGAAGAAGAGAAGGATGCCCACTTTCAACATTCTAATTCAACCTAGTACTGGAAGTCTTATCCACAGCAATTAGGCAACAGAAAGAAATGAAAGGCATCCAAATTGGAAAAGAGAAATTCAAATTGTTCCTTTTTCCTTATGATATGATCTCATACCTAGAAGAACTTAAAGACTCCACCAAAACACTCTTAGATTTGATAAGTGAATATGGTAAAGTTACGGGAAACAAAATCAATGTTTGAAAATCAGTAGTATTTCTATATACCAACAATGATGTAGCTAAGAAATAAATTAAGAAAGCTATCCCATTTACAATAGCTACAAAACAGAATACCAAGGAAAAAATTTAACCAAGGAGCTGAAAGATCTTTCCAAGAAAAAGTATAAAGCATTGATGAAAGAAATTGAAGAGGACACAAGTAAATGGAAAGATATCCCATGCTCAAGGATCAGAAGAATCGATATAATTAAAATTAATTTCTTAATGGTTACAATGTACATTGTCTGTGTGATAGTTATACTAAAAGCCCAGATTTCACCACTATTCAATATAATCATGTAACAAAACCTCAGCTGTACACCATAAATTTATACAAAAAAAAGCATGCTGTCCAAAGCAATCTATGGATGCAATGCAATTCCTATAAAAACACCAATGTCATTTTTGACAGAATTAAGAAAAACAATTCTGAAATGCATACAGAACAACATAGCATTTGTTGTTTAGGATAGCCAAAGCAATTCTAAACAAAAGGAACAAAGATGGAGGCATCTGACCTGACTTCAAAATATACTTCAAGGCTATGGTAACCAAAACCATATGGTATTGGTATAAAAATAGACACATAGGCCAATGGAACAGAATAGATAACCCAGAAATAAATCCACATACTTACAGACAACTGATCTTTGACAAAGATGGCAAAAAATTATATTGGGGAAAGAACACCATTTATAGTAAATGATGCTGGGAAAACTGAATATCCACATGCAGAAGAATAAAACTGGACCCCTCTCTCTCACTATATACAAAAATGAACTCAAGATGGATTAAAGACATAAATATAAGACCCAAGATGATAAAGCTACTAGAAGAAAACATATGAGAAATACTTCAGGATTTTGGTCTGGGCAAAGAATTTATGAGTAAGACTTTAAAAGCACAGGCAACGAAAACAAACAAGACAATTCAACTAAAAAGCTTTGCACAGCAAAATAATCATCAAAGTGAAGAGACAACCGTTGAATGGGAGAAAATATTTGTAAACTATTCATCCAACAGGGCACTGATATCCAGAATATTCAAGAAATTCAAACAACTCCACAGTAAATATGCAAATAATCCCATTAAAAAGTAGGTAAAGGACATGAACAGACATTTCTGAAAAAAAAACATACAAAGAGCCAACAGATTTATGAAGAAATGCTCATCACTAACCATCAGGAAGTGCAAATCAAAGCCACAGTGAAATATCATCTTACTCCAGTCAGAATGGCTGCTATTAAGAAGACAAAAAAATAGGCCAGGTGTGGTGGCTCATGCCTATAATCCCAGCATTTTGGGAGGCCGAGGCAGGCAGATCACGAGGTCAGGAGATCAAGACCATCCTGGCTAACACAATGAAACCCTGTCTCTACTAAAATTACAAAGAATTAGCCAGGCGTGGTGGCATGCATCTGTAGTCCCAGCTACTCAGGAGGCTGAGGCAAGAGAATTGCTTGAACCCGGGAGGCAGACGTTGCAGTGAGCCAAGATCGTGCCACTGCACTCCAGCCTGGGCAACAGAGTGAGACTCCATCTCAAAAAAAAAAATAAATAAATACAAAAAATGAAAATGACATATGTTGGCAAAAATGCAGAGAAAAGGGAACTGTTATGCACTATTGGTAGAAATGTAAATTAGTACATTCACTATGAAAAACAGTCTGGAGATTCATAAAATACTAAAAATAGAATTACCATTCAATTCAGCAATCCCACTGCTGGGATACCTGCACTCACAAGTTTATCTCAACATGATTCACAATAGCAATTTTATGGAATCAACCCTACTGTCTATTGACGGAAAAATGGATAAAGAAAATGAGGTATACTTATATACAATGGAGGACTATTTGGCCATAAAAAAGAATGAAATATTCTCATTTATAGCAACACGGATGGAACTGAAGGTCATTGTGTTAAGTGAAAATAAGCCAGGCACAAAAAAGACAAATATCCCACGTTCTCCCTTAGATGTGGGACCTAAAAAATTTGATTTCACAGAGGTAGAGAGTGGAAATACAGACAACAGAGACTTGGAAGGGTTTGTCATGGGGAGGGAGAAAGATGAAGAGAAGTGGGTTACAGGGCACAAACATATGATAAGATAGAAGAAATAAATACAACGTTTGATAGTAGAGCAGGGTGACTACACTTAACAAAAGTGTATTGTGCTGGACAATAGTTAATAGGCACCCTAAATATTCTTATTTGATTACTTGGCACTATAGATATTTAACAAAATTTCACAAAGATCCCATAAATTTTTACATTTATAAAATAATAAAATAAAGGACAATAAATCAATAATAAATAATGTAATACATTTAAAACATTAAGTTAAATATATTTTTAAAATATGGATTTTTAATGATGGGGCAAAACTTATTGGTTAGCTTTGGAGGCTGCTAGGCTGTCTTTATTCTAAAACTGGTAAGTAAAGGAAAGCAATCAATAATACCTCCTACCTTTCTTATGCAAACTATATTTCAGGATAATCAAACAGATGAAGAGAAAAAATTATAGAAAAAAACAGCTAATAAAAGCAGTAAGGGTAATCTAATTAGAACCCTACAATTTTAACAAAATAATAAAATAATAGTCTGGGACAATAATAATCAATGGCTGCTAACACCATTGGTTGAAAAGATAATGGGAAACTTCATAGATGGATGGCTAAGCCAACAATATCTAAACTTACTAATGAATATTCTCATGACAAAAAGAAATAACCCAACATTATGTTCCTCTTGATGTACTGTAATTAAATACACAGCATCACCTAATAAATATTATTGCCAAAAAATTAAGCCTGATTCAGCCTCTGAATCCAACAATATGCAAAATGCAATGGACAAAGGAACATGTTAATGACGTTGGGAGGATGCAATCAACCAAAGACAAATAATGAGCAATTTCATATGGCAAAATACCTTTAATCGTCAGCAGAAACAGCAGTGGACAAAGAGAGGGAGGGACTGGTATAGACCTAAAAAACTGGTTAACCAAATGCATCGTTGCATGGATCTTCAGAATTTGACTTGAACAAAGTAACTATAAAAAGACTTTTTTTTTTTTTTTTTGAGACGGAGTCTCGCTCTGTCGCCCAGGCTGGAATGCAAGTGGTGCCATCTCAGCTCACTGCAAGCTCCGCCTCCCGGGTTCACGCCATTCTCCTGCCTCAGCCTCCCAAGTAACTGGGACTACAGGCGCCCGCCACCATGCCCGGCTAATTTTTTTGTATTTTTATTAGAGACGGGGTTTCCTGGTGTTAGCCAGGATGGTCTTGATCTCCTGACCTCGCGATCCACCCGCCTTGGCCTCCCAAAGTGCTGGGATTACAGGCGTAAGCCACCGCTCCCAGCCTATAGAAAGACTTTTTATGAGATAACTGAGTAAATTTGAAAACTGACCTTATAATAAATTATATTTAACAATGACTGCCATTTTTAGGTATGATAATGGTATTGCCATGGTTTAAAAAATCTTATCTGTTAGCAATATATATGTGTATGTGCATACACACACACACACACACACACATATATATACATATATATATAAAATAGTATTTGTGGATGAAACTATGTAATTTCTGGAAACTGCCTTAAATTATTAAATTTTTTAAGTATGGTAATGGTATTCTGGTAATGTTAAAAAAGTCCTTTTCTCTTAGAGATACATGCTTAAATATTTACTAAACAAACTATATGATAATAGAATTTGCTTTAAAACAATGTTTCAAGAATGTGGAGGGAAAGTGTTGGCAGCAGAGAATATAGATGAAAGAATAGTTACATGTTGATTATTGTTGAAGCTGATGTTCAATTGATTATACTATTAACTCTACTTATGTATATGCTTAAATTCTTATAACAAAAAAAGTAAAATATTAAATAGTGTAAAATAGAATGAAGACAAAAGTCTCCAAGACATATTTAATTTTCCTTTAAGAATGCAAATTAATTAAAATTCTTATTTGAATGAAAACATGATTTGAAGTCTAGAGCCGGTTCTAAATTTATATTCTTCCCTTTTTTAGACAACTAAATATATTTTTATTCTTTGGATTCAGTACCATTCATATATATCCTCCTTTTGCTGTATTTATAAAAGATTTCAAATTTTCCTGTGCCTGGCTCATCACTGATTTTTCTTTCTCCAAATAGACACTCATATTTTGACCTAGAAACATAAATTATTCTTGGATATCCATCTCCTAGCACAGTTTTTGACATATTTTAGGTAATAAAAAATATCTGAGGAATGGATGAGGAATGAAAAAAACTAACAAATGCTTGTACCTATTTCAAGAGAAAGAGGTGAAAACATTTAAAGGAGAAAAATTCAAATTCAGCTTCTATTTTAAAAAACAGGCCAGCCACGGTGGCTCACACCTGTAATCCCAGCACTTTGGAAGGCCGAGGCAGGCAGATCACTTGAGGTCAGGAGTTTGAGACCAGCCTGGCCAACATGGTAAAACCCCATCTCTACTAAAATACACACACACACAAAAAAAATTAGCCAGGAGAGATGGCTCATGCCTGTAATCCCAGCCACTTGGGAGGCTGAGGCAGGAGAACTGCTTGAACCCAGGAGGCAGAGGTTGCAGTGAGCCGAGATCGAGCCACTGCACTCCAGACTGGGTGACAGAGTGAGACTCCCTCTCAAAAGAAAAAAAAAAATGACTAAGGAATATATATGGATCATAGGAAACCATAACAAATTTTAAAATTTCTTCAAGTTCTGTCCATATATAATGGCAAAAGAACACTGAGTATTAGGAATAAAATCAGATGAGATATTAATGAGAGCTGTTTATTTTACCATCTTGCATAATAGTAAATGGAAATGCCTTCATGTCTAAATGATAACATACAGAGAGAAAATAAGGCAATATCCAGGGTCTCTTTAAAGATAAAACCCTTTTGAAATTCCAATTTTATAGAACCAGTGCATTCCCAAGGCAAAGTAAAATTGCTCTTTAGCTGAAGCAGGGATTAAAGCTGAACACTCTATTGGAATGGTTTAGTTCTGCCCAGTGAATGGGATGTACTGTCCCTGAGGCAATATAATTCAGTCTGTTCTCTCTTCAATGTGAACGCCAGCTAGCCAGGAGCTTATTCCCTGAAGCACATTTGAGAATACTGTGCCATACAACTTAATATATAAAGCTACTTGTCAGGCATTTCCAAAAATCAGGGTTGCCCGGAAAGGAGTCTCAGAGCCGGAACAGCCTTGGGAAAGGGTCACATCTGCCTTTAGCTCCCCCGTTTCCACCCTCCTAAGTACCCCATGGTCATCCTACCCAGCCTGACTTTGTCCTTCCCAGGCCCCAGCCTCTCAGACCATACATACTCCATCCCCATCCTCATCAAAAATGAACTTGCTTAAATCCCTAGGGCTTTAAACTCTGCTTGGGTGGCTATATGTGTTTGTGATTGCGTGTGTGTGTGTGTGTGTGTGTGTGTGTGTGTGTGTGTGTATGTGTGTCTGTGTGTGTATAGATATGAGTATGCTCCTCTTACGTAGAGACAGATTTGCATTTTATCAAAATCTTTCTAAAAATAATGCATTAAACTATGGGCATTCTAAATTTTTTTTCTTTAATCAGCAACATTTTTTCTAAATAAAGAACCCCCAATATATAAAACGAGAGCAGAATTTCTATGATTAAAGTAAGATGGGGTATTTGGAACCCATGACTTGAACTTCTCACCTCCCCTAGGCAACCCCTGAGAGACTGGCACAGTACCGTGAAGCTTCAAATCATGCAATTTTAATGCATCCCCTTAATTCAAAAAAGCAATGCTGGCTAGCCAAACTAACAAGAGCAGTGTTTCATAGCAGAAAATCTTTGTGTCCTTCCAGCTAGATCCCATGGTTATCTGCCTTTTTTTTTTTCTTTTTGGAAGAGCTGGCCATGAATCAAAGATCACTTTTTGTTGTGGCTCATTTACCACTATAAAAGATTCCTTCGAATGCCTCATTCCTCACTTGCTGAATTTTATGAGTGCCATGCTGTCTGCAAGAAAGCACTTCCTTCCTCTTAACAACAGCAAATCTGTTTTGTTTGATTCTCCCTTAAAATCGATTAATATTTTAATTTTCTTATTTCTTCATTCCCAGATACAATTACTATACAAGAAATAAGTGTGAATACTGAACAACTGAAAAAACAGGGGTTGGTATAGGCAGAAGTAAATGGGTCTTTGGATGCGTTGCTGTAATAGAGAAGTAGGACAGTCTGGAGGGCGTAAATGTCATGATCAAAGACAGATTCAAATTTGAAGGATCAAATGTCAAAGAAACAGAGAATGAGAAAAGAAGCCTGCTTGCAAAAGAATAAAGGATGATGGGTTAAATTACAGACAGATGCTCATCTTAATGATGTGCTTCAGTTTATTGCACTTTTCAAGTACTCCAGTTTTTTTGTGTGTGGTTTTTGTTTTTTTGTTGTTGTTGTTTATTTGTTTTTACGAATTGGAGTTTTGTGGCAACTCTGCATTGAGCAAGTCTATCAGAGCCATTTTTCCGACAGCACGTGTCAACTTCGTGTCTCTGTGTTGCACTTTGGTAGTTCTCACAATACTTCAAACTTTATTATTATTATATATGTTATGATGATCTATGACCAGTGATCTTTGATGTTACTATTGTAATTGCTTTGGAGCACCAGAAACTGTGCCAATATAAGATGGTGAACTTAATCAACAAATGTTATGTATGTTTTGACTACTCCATAAACTGGCCATTCACCCATCTCCCTCCTTCTTCTAAGGCCTCCCTATTCCTTGAGACACAACAATATTGACATTAGGCCAATTAATAACTCTACAATGGTATCTAAGTGTTCAAATGAATGGAAGAGTTACACATCTCTCACTTTAAATCAAAAGCTGGAAATGATTTTGCTTAGTGAGAAAGGCATGTCAAAAGCCAAGACAGACCAAAAGCTAGGCCTCTTGGGCTAAACAGTTAACCAAGTTGTGAATGCTGAGGTAAAGTTATCGAAGGAAGTTTAAAGCGCTACTTCAGTGAACACTCAAAGGATAAGAAAACAAAACAGCCTTATTGCTGATATGTAGGAGGTGTTAGCGGTATGTATAGAAGATTAAACCAGCCACAACATTCCCTTCAATCAAAGCCTAATCTAGAATAAGGCCTTAATGCTCTTCAACTCTGTGAAGCCTGAGAGAGATGAGAAACCTGCAAAAGAAAAATTGAAATCTAGCAGAGATTTGTTCATGAGGCTTAAGGAAAGAAGCCATCTCCATAACATAGAAGTGCAAAGTGAAGCAGCAAGTCCTGCTGGAGAAGCTGCAGCAAGTTATCCAGAAGATCTAGCTAAGATCACCGATAAAGGTGGCTACACTAAACAACAGATTTTCAATGTAGATGAAACAGCCATATATTGAAAGAAGATGCCATGTGGGACTTTCATAGCTAGAGAAGAGAAGTCAAAGCCTGGCTTCAAATCTTCAAAGGATACGCTGACTCTCATAGTAGGGGCTAATGCAGCTGGTGACTTTAGGTTGAAGCCAATGCTTATTTACTTATCATTTCAAAAAATTCCAGGGCCCTTAAGAATTAAACTAAATCTATTCTGCATGTGCTGTAGAAATAAAACAACAAAGCCTGCATGACAGTACATCTGTTGACAGCAAGGTTTACTGAATATGTTAAGCCCACTGTTGAGACATACTGCTACGAAACAAAAAAGATTCAAAATATTATCATTCATTGACAATGTACCTAGTCACCCCAAAGCTCTAAAGAAGATACAGAAAGAAGTAAATTTTTTTTGCCTGCTAACACAATATTCATTCTGTAGCTCATGGATCAAGGAGTAATTTTGACTTTCAAGTCTTATTATTTAAGAAATACATTTTGTACAGCTCTAGCTGCCACAGATAGTGATTCTTCCGATGGATTTGGGAAAAGTAAATTGAAAACCTTCTTGAAAGGGTTTGTCATTTAGATGCCCTTAAGAACATTCCTGATTCACAGAAGGTCAAAATATCATTAACAGGAGCTTGGAAGAAGTTGATTACAAGCCTCCTCATAGAAGACTTTGAGGGGTTCAAGACCTCAGTGGAGGAGGTAACTGTAGATAATGGTAGAAATAGCCAGAGAACTAGAATTAGAAGATTAGGAGTCGAGCCTGAAGATGTGACTGAATTTGCTGCAATCTCACTATAAAACAAATGAATGAAGACTTGCTTTTTATGGATGAACAGAGAATGGTTTATTGAGATGGAATCTACTCCTGGTGAAGATGCTGTAAACATTATTGAAATTACAACAAAGGATCTGTCAAAAGAAATGATTTAGAATATTCTATAAACTTAATTGATAAAGCAGTGGCAGGGTTTGAGCAGATTGACTTCAATTTTGAAACAAGTCTATGATGAGTAAAATGCTGTCAAACAGCATTACATGCTACAGAGAAATATTTAGTAAAAGGAAAAGTCAATTGATGAGGCAAAGTGTATTGTTGTCTTATTTTAATAAATTCCACAGCCACTCCAATCTTCAGCAATCACCACCCTACTCAGTCAGCAGCCATCAACATTGAGATGAGAACTTCCAGGAGCAAAAAGATTACCACTTGCTGAAGGCTCAGATGATCATTAGCATTTTTAGTAACAAACTATTCTTAAAAAAAGGTATGCACATTTTTTTAGACTTAATGCTATTGCACAGTTAATAGGCTATAGCATAGTGTAAAGACAACTTTTATATGTGCTGAGAAGCCAAAAAGTTTGGACTTGCTTCATTGCAATATTCACTTTGTTGTAGGGATCTGGAATCTGGAGCCATACCTACAACGTCTCCAAGGTATGTCTATATGAGGGACTCATGTGGATAGGTAAGTGTGTATGGTTACCTGTATCAAGTACAGAAGACAGATAAGCATGTGTTTCCCTCCAGAGTTCCTGGTACTTGCAAGTTGATGGTTACCCTGGAGGGCTGAACAGGGTTGGACAGCAGGCAGGCACTAGGGATGGAAGCAGCTACCTGCAATATGTTCTTTTGGAGTATAATGAGGCCCTTTCCTATTTCCTGTGCTATGTCCCCAGAGCATAAAGTAAGCTGCCAGAATAGCCCAATCTCAAGGTGGAATATGGCAGTCACCAACAAGAGCAGCCTGGTCTTCATCATAGCATTTGCCCAGCTATGTTAATTAGATAATTTGTTTTCACCATAATGAATTGAGGCTAGTGACCATAACTAATTTGTGTGCATTGAACTGAAGAAACCTCTTTCAATAATTTACTTAGGAAATAACAATGAGCAAGGAGCACAAAGCGTTCACAAAAAGATAGAATAAGAATAACAGGCCTTGCGATCTCCAGCGTGGCTGTTCCTCTGCTTCTTACTCTTCAGGAATATATAATATCCCCCTAAGTTGAAGATGCAAGGTCAGGATGTGGCTGTTCCTGGCTTTAAGAGCTAAGGATCTATGGTATTTCATGCACCTTGTTGAAAGGTGAATTTGCAGTGGGATGAAAAATAAATTCCATCTTATGTGCCATCCTTGGTACCTGCCTGGAACACTGCTGAGAAGGGGTCCGAGGCTGGTTCCAGGCTCAGTGGGAAAGAGTGCCTGGTCAACGGATTAACAGCACCCACCCCAAACCTAGGGCATCTGTGCCTGTTTGCCTGTTCACAGGGCCTCAGCAGAAGGTGCTCAAGGTCACTATTCCTATACTAAAACTTGCCTTTACATTGAAGATGATTCAACCAAGAATGTTTCATAAAGACAGTGAGTGTTTGTCACATGTACAATTAGTCAATGAATTATTATTTGCAGTGAGTTATATCTAAATCTAGTTCCTTCACGTTGGTAGGAAATTCTTTATTTTCTCTGTAAATAGCCAAATCCTGGGGAAAAAAATGATACTAAACTAAGACAATCTAAGTCAAAATAAATACTAGGCATTTCCAAAGGCATATTCTTTGGCATACTTCCTATAATGGTTCTCATTAATGATAATGTTAGTTTCATGATTAAGAAAATTCTTTGAAACTCAGTTGCCCCCATTGCAACAGTTTCCATTGTTAATTTATATTGGAAACCACAGTACTTATCACACATCTTTTATAATGATCTTTAAAATGAGTTCTTTAGGTGTATGGCTGATTTCTAGATGAATATATTTTCATTTTTTTTTCTCTTGCTCCTTGACACTTGAGCCTGGACATCTAACGCACACTAATGTGAATGTAATCCTAAGGTGAACTCATTCAATGTTAAAATGAGGTGATACTGACATGTTTTCAATGAGGCATCAGATCTTTGATCATCACTGTAAGGTCCCTAAAGGAAAGTTCCTTAATCACATTGGCCCATTATCTTTATTAAGAGGCTCTGGGCACCATTACCTTCAAACAAGCTCTGAGAAATAGGCTCTGACTTCTGAGCGTCAGTAATGTCAGTAAATGTCAAACTGTTCCCCTTCTCCTAATCTCACCTACATGATGATGATTTAATTATGAAACACACCTTGGGCTTTTCAGTCTAGATTTTTATATATTTATTTTCCATGGAGAGTAGTGTTTCCTTATGATACCAAAAAAATATGCAAATAGAAGGACATAAAATATATAGGAGAAGTAAAGCCGTTAAAAATATCTGTTAGCCAATAAACTAATAAAAAAGATCTCAACACAACTTCTGTTTCAGCCTTCTGATGTGTTGAGATAAGAAAGGAAAAAAAGAAAGAGCGAAGGAAGGCATAAAGGCAAGTAGGGAAAGAGGAAAGGAGGAAGGGAACAGACAAGAAGGAAGAAATGACAAAGGAAAAAAGGTCAAACGTGATTTATTTATTTATTTAACAGACACATAGAAACTTACTCTGTGCACCTTAAAAAAATTAACTGATTGAATCCTCCTAAGAAATTAACAGGTAGGGCTGATTATCATCCCTGTGTTACAGACAAACTGAGGCACACAGGGAATAAGCGTTTGAGTATTTTGCCCAAGGTCACACAGCTAGTAAACAGTAGAACTTGAGTTTGAATACAGGCAGTTCATTGAAAATAAATCACTTCCTTTGTAAAGAAAAAGTATTAAATCAACACATTTTTTAAGCATATAATCTAGAGCAAAACTATAATGAACATAATACTAGTCTTCTAGTAAAAATAAGTTTTGTAAATGTAAGCGATTTTTTTATGATCTGACATTAGAAAAACCATTATAAGTTTTACCAATACCACTTTTTCAGCTACTTTCATTCCTAATCAGCATGATGCTTGTAAGTGTTATCAATAGTGATCTTTAAATACTTCAAATTTCATTTTAACTTGGAAGACTAACACTCTGTTATAGATAAAAAGATGGGAATTATAAGAAAAAAAGGCACAAAGCACTTTCAGAAAAACATGGGTTTATGCTATGGCATTTAAAAACCACTTTTTAAAGTTTTCATTTTTTAACTTTTACTTTTTGATAATCTTAAGTAAAACAATAAGTTCACTGCCCTTCGATTTTGCAGTTCCTGTGCATTTATTCTAATGTTATTTTCATCCCTTGGAATTAGTCAGATTGGATTACAAAAGGCTAACACTTTACCAACTGTGCTTAGCCCTTGAAATCTTGAATCTTTCTGGCTAGTATGTCAATTACATGATTAAACCTGATAAACTACATTCAATTCCACACAAAACTGAAGATCAGAGAATTCTCTGATTAGCTCTAAATATATTGGCAAAGGGGAGCAAATGAAAAAAAAATTAATTTTGTCTGATCAAATAAAAAATATTGGTCAAAATAGTTCTTTGATGTAAGAAACAAGATTTGAAAATCAATTTTGGTGGATTATAAATTAATAAGTGATTCTAACAAAGATTTTCTCAGGCATTCTCTTAAGAAAGCAGACCAAAATCAAACTTCTGTCAACTGTTACAGCTGACAGGAGCTTCGGAATGAGTCATTTGGCTAAAAAGCTGGCCAAGATCACCAGAAGTCCCAATAAAGTAGCAAATTAATCACAGAACCCTTTGTACACTGTAACAATCCACATGTTCTCTAGTCTACTTCAATAGAGCCATTGGGCACAAATGTGTCAAAAGTGTGATTTAATTACGTGGAAAATCTAATTTGCACAGAGTAGATTTGACAAGAGCAATGATCCACCATACTTTGCCTGAGCTATAGTTATATCTACCGTGATCTTGGAGTTGCCCACTAACCAGGGGTTACGCAGGGAGGGCATCTACATATTAAGGACAAAGTAATTTTCTCTATATAAATATGTTAGAATATTTAAGAAATTTCATGTCATTGTCCTCATGGTTCAGTGTCCTTTTAAAATATGTGCACCGGCATCATATTGTTAAGAAAATAGAGACTAAATTAAATTATTCAATTTTAAATTAAAATAAAAATTGAATTTTTATTTTAACAAGCAAGTGTGTCCATTTATTAATGATGTCAGCTGGTCTTTAAATGTGTCTATCAGCCTATTCATTGGTCATTCTACCCACATGCAATCTTGCTCATTTACTAATGATTTCAGCTGCTCTTTAAATGTGTCTGCCTATTCAATCCTTACGAACAATACCTGTGATCACTTAATTCACATAGGTCTTTGGAGAGAACAAGCCCTGCTACTGACAGTGCTTCTGCCTAAATCACCCCAAGCCTTCATTAAATTGACCCTTTTATGTTTAAAGTTGAATCTTCTCCCTACACCCAAATTGTGAAACATGATTTCCCTGGTGCTTTGCACTTCACAATCTACATTTATAGTAATGCCTCGGAGGCAGTCTGGCATTCTGCAGCTTCCTCACAATAATGAAAGCAAAACTCAGACTGCACACCCCAAACTCCGGAGCAGCATTATCAACAAACCTTGCTAGGATCGTAACTTCCAGAGGTGAGGGGAGGCCGGAGACAAACCACAGTCACATGAGACAGACAAGAATCTTCCTCACAAGGCTGCATCACAAGAAGAAAACTTCCCATTAAATGCATGATGTAAGCAAGTTCAGAAACACAATGAATGGTATATACTATCGATCTATTTCCTGCATGCTGAACACTTGTTGGATCAAATAGAAAAATTAACTGTTAAGTTATTCACTGTTTTTCATGTGGCTATGATACATTCTTATATGTTTATGCAGAAGCAATAAAATCACTTGTTGAGGAAGACAAACACTCAGTGTTTTCCACACCAGGAATTATTTCTATCAAAAGTTTCCTTGGAAGCGTATTTCTCATTAAATTGGCACATTCCTAAAGCACAACCTTCTCATTACCAAAATACTGTTCCTCTTGTTTAAAGTACTGATCTCAAAACTTCTCATTAATACCATTTAAACCACTGCCACTAATCAAAGTCCAGCTGCAAATGTGAAGCATTTACATTGGCTGAGAAAATACATTTTGTGAAATTTTGTAACAAAGCACTGACATTAAATAAACATGACATGTTTTCAAGCAAGCATGCCTTTTTATTTATAATTTTTCATATTTTTAATGAGTCCTGGT
Source organism: Pongo abelii (assembly GCF_028885655.2). NCBI lineage: Eukaryota > Metazoa > Chordata > Mammalia > Primates > Hominidae > Pongo > Pongo abelii. The sequence goes on from NC_071992.2 coordinate 72,772,220, forward strand.
GTTAACTTTGTCTAAAAATCTGCTAGAGTTCATGAACACTGAAGCCTTGGGGTACATAAGAGATTCATTAGTTTCTTATAATTTGTATCCTTTAAAAAACCTGAGTAAATCATTTATTTATTTTAAATCACTACTAAATTTTCAATATAGCTATTTCATTTTCAATAAATCCCTTGCCAAAAAACAAAATCCCATGTACTAGTAAATAACTGAATAAACAAAAGCAGAGCATGCTGTAATTTTTACTGCTACTATAATCAACACAAAGGAAACAAGAAATTATTCTACAGTATCACTCTAGCCAAAACATTTTAGAATCATGTGACATGTGACATTTCTTGGGATGAACTGATACTAGGAAATAGCCTTTTGTATCTCTTTTTTTTTTTTTTTTGAGATGGAGCCTCCCTCTGTCGCCCAGTTTGGAGTGCAATGGCACAATCTCGGCTCACTGCAACCTCCGCCTCCCGGGTTCAAGCGATTCTTCTGCCTCAGCCTCCCGAGTAGCTGGGATTATAGGCAGGTGCCACCGCACCTGGCTAATTTTTTGTATTTTTAGCAGAGACGGGGTTTCACTGTGTTAGCCAGGATGGTCTCGATCTCCTGACCTTGTAACCTGCCGGCCTCAGCCTCCCAAAGTGCTTGGATTACAGGCATGAGCCATAGCGCCCAGTCTTGTATCTGCCTTTATGTCTATCTATAGGCACTGGGAAATTGACAGTGTTTCTCAGCACCTTTCCAAATATTTCTGTCCTCTTAACAAAGAGTAAAAGTCCTGGTATAGATCAATGATAAGTATCATAGAAATAAACAGAACACTCAGAAATTGCTTTTAGAAATGAGTGTTTCAGGTTAACATCAATCACGTTGCTTTGTTTTGTTTTTGTTTTGTCATCATTCATATATTCTCATATATTCTCAGCACAAGCTTGCCCTGAGCATGAAATTCTTTTAGAAAAAAGCCCTGGGGTAGGTGTTGACCCACTGACATTAATGAGAACTCTGTATTCTGAGAAAATTCACTGCTGAGGGAAAGGAGATGAGAACTTGGCCATAGATCACATCAAAAGAGTTTAGCCAAAGATTTATGCAAAGAAATTTTATTCTAGAGTTGGCCGTGCTCTATAGCGAAAGCCAAGCTTTTAGTGTTCTGTATTGGGAGTCTGGCTTCTTTCAAACTACAAAATGAGCAAAATCAACTTTCTTTACATTTCGAAAGGAAATAGCACTCACACTGACAACATAGGCATTATTTGAGTCTAAAGTTCATTTTAAATAAATATATATGGTTAAACAAAATGATCTGCCTTAAGTCAACAGAATTATGACTTGCGCCAGGAGAAAATAAAGGAAAGCAGCTGAGGCTGAAAAGCCCAGGCTGGCGTTTGGGTGGGAGGTATGCCTGTGAATGCCGAGCCTTGACAGTTCACTCCGACCGGTTATGTAATCCAGAATACAGCCTGCATGGAAAAAAAAAAAAAAGAGAGAGAGAGACTGGTAATAAATAATGGCTTAGCAGGTCTGCAGTTAACAGAAGGGAACATTTAATTAAATAGTAAATACTTGGGAATACAGATTTGGCTTAGCATTAAACACATATCAGGTAGCAAATAATTGGAACAAATGTGTGGGATTTTGCATATTTGGTTTTTTAAAGCTTATTCTTACCTTATAAATATTTTTCTCACTTGATGTAAAATATATTAAATAAATCTGGTAATTGGAAAGATCCCATTTTGCCGTTCAACTGTAAACCCAGTAGTCTGAAACAGGCTTTCCATCAAAAAAAAAAAAAAAAAAATCCAAGGAGAAGGATACAAGTGCCCAACATATTCCACAGATGTCCCTCCATTCCCAAGCTACCAAGCCCTAAAATGTCAACGTTTCATAATTAAAAGGAAATAGTCCCTCTGCATCCTCATTAACTATAGCAACTTTTGAAAAATGACATTTCCTACCAAATCAGCTCCAATTTATTTTTTGTCTTTTGTGGGATACTGCAAACTCATTTAGCAAATCAGTTTTGTTACTATAGTGACAGACTCAACCTATTTAAACTCACATGGAGGTTTTCCCATGGTTTGCTGTATTTGGGAGTCGTTTCAACGCTTGCACGAGGCAAAACCTTCCTTAGAAACTGAATCTGTATGGCTGGGCGCGGTGGCTCATGCCTGTAATCACAGCAGTTTGGGAAGCCGAGGCGGGCAGACCACTTGAGGTCAGGAGTTCAAGACCAGCCTGGCCAACATGGTGAAACCTCATCTCTACTAAAATACAAAAATGAGCTGGGCATGGTGGCGTGTGCCTGTAATCCTAGCTGCTTGGGAGGCTGAGGCAGGAGAATCGCTTAAAATCCAAGAGGCTGTGGTTGCAGTGAGCAGAGATCACGCCACTGCACTCCAGCCTAGGTGACAGAGCAAGACTCTGTCTCAAAAAAGAAAGAAAGAAAGAAACTGAATCTGTACATAGGGCACACTCTAGAAACTATCTGTGAGACAGAATACATTTAAAAAGAGATTTCAGATTCACTCTTCCCACTAGATAGTTCACGTTGTTTTTGAATTCAACCTGATTCTCACCACCTCCCCCCACCCTGCCCCAGGGCAGTGGTTCTCAGGAGGAAGATGGTGGACACTGGTTTTGTATCAGAAAAAACTGACTGAGGGTGGGGGCACGGGAGATGGGGGACACATGTTCAAATAACATTGCTTTCCAGAAATCCTATTTTGCATGTTCACTCACCCCTGTTGCTTTTGAAGCAACTCTTCCTAAAGGAAGTGTGTCAGGTCTCAGGTGTCTTGGTGTGAGCCAAGAAGATGAGAACAGAATTCAATTCCAGGGATGGACAGGGAGCTATGCCTGCAGGAATCCAAGAACTCAGCATTCCAGGTGTGAAAGAGTGGATCACGTGCTATCTTGGCCGTGCAACTGGGAAAATGGCTTGGAGGTGGCGGACTGGGAACTGATTTAGGAAAGTGAAAACCTAGTCCATAGTGGACAATGAAGCTATAAATTGTATGGATAAGACTTGGGTTTTAAGTCACTGGTTTCGTTTTTCATGCTGCCCTGCTTTATGTAAATGTTTAGCACGAATAACAAACTGTCCATTCATTTTAAATGTTATTATTTCTAAATGAAAGGTGTTGTGGAAAACTTGGAGAAGTGGAGGTAAAAGGGGAAGAGAGAAGGGTGAAGGGAAAAATGAGTTTCCCTGGTTTTTATTCTGCTTTCTCATCACATGTCCATGTCTGGAGTCTAGATACTTTTTCTTATTTTCTTTCTGGAAAGGGCAGTTAGCTTCTGACACAGTTAGTACCTTCCCTTCTTCCATATCCCTCTGAAACTCTTCTTTTGCCATAAAACTTTTTTACACATATGCTCCTTTAATGGTTTTTATAATAAAAGAATAGTTGTTTTTGAAAGCCACAGCAAGCATCCCATGTTTTCGTCTACAGGATTTGGGATTATGGCCGTCCATGGGCACTGTCTTAATTATTTCTTAAGACATTGAGGCAAGAACGTGTCAGTGATTCCACAGCACAACTATGTTCTTGATGTTATCTAAAAATAAAAACTACAGTATCTTTACATGTGAGTGATTTTGCTTTTAGGTTCTTATGTTACAGAATTCTGGATCTGAAATTGGCTTTCAATACCTTGAGGTTAAGAATTTCCAGAAAACATTCATCATATTTTTTTGAGATTCTAATATGTTTAAAAATTATTTAAGAGCTAATGCTTCACTAGCAATGCATTGAGAAATGAAGAACATATTCAGGGAAGCTTTAGTTACCATCTGAAATCTTGGATTTGAAAAAGTCCCTTCAAGTCAGATTTTCCTGAAAATCACTGTACCAACCTTAAAAAACGGGGAGCACCAGTACTTCAGAAACCTCTAGAGAAAGGGAATCTGAATTACAAAATCCTCAGATAACACAATTATTTATAAGCTGAATGAGGAGAAGGCACAAAATGATAGCTATTCAATGTCAAAAGAAATATTTTATTAAAAGGAAAACAGAGAGAAGAGAAACAGAATATGAAAAATAGACAGTCTGGATTGTTGAAACGAGAGGGACAAAGAAAACGTAGACACAAACAGGAGTAGCCCAAACAATGAAAAGCAGCCTTGAGACGGAGGCTCAAGATTGACATTACTTGGTGTTTTGTAGTTGCTGTATCGCAATAGCATCATACAAGGGGCTATGTGTGACTCATGAACATATTTCTCATTTTACAAGTGACAATCTTGTATTGGTCTACCATTCAGATGTCCTGTATTTTTTATCCAATAAAATCTCTTTTTCTTATGAGTTTGCAAAACAAAAATAAAAAGGATTTCATTGAATAAATAGTTAATTTCTACTTATTTATTTCAAATCACAATTTGATATTTTCATGCTTTCTATGAGAAGTGGCTGAGGAATAAATGGTTTAATCCCAAAGGGGTAAAGACTGCTAATTCTGTCGAGAAAAACGTAAGCTCAGTGTCTTAGTTTGGACTCCCCACAAATAGAGAAAAGTGCTTGGATGCAGGTAGTTTACAAGAAAGGCATGGAAACAATCTAAGTGTCTGCCAATAGGTGAATGGATTAAAAAAATGTGGAATTGGAATTTTACAATGGCATTTTCAATGGAACACTATTTAACCTTAAAAAAGAAGGAAATCTTGCCATTGTGACAATGTGGGTGAACCCACAGGACAGAATGCTAAGTAAAATAAGCTAGACACACAAAGACAAATAATGCATGACCTCACTTATATGTGGAATCTAAATAGTTGAATAGAGAGTAGTGTTGGTTACCAGAGCTTGGTTGTGGGGAAAATGAAGAGCTGTTGGTCAAAGGGTACAAACTTGCAGTTATAAGAGGAATAAGTTGTGGAGATCTAATGCAAAATTTGGTAATTGTAGTTAAATAGTAACAATGTGTTATATACCTGAAATTTGCCAAGACAATACATCTTAACTATTCTTACATGCACACACACACACACACACACACACACACTATGTGAGTGGATGGATGTGTTAATTAGCTTGATTGTGGTAATTTCATAATGTACAGATATATTAAAACATCACAGTACACACCTTGAATGTATATAATTTTTATTTGTTAACTATATCTCAACAAAGTTGGAAAAAATGAAAGAGAAGTGAAGGAGCAGGAAGAGCAAGATGAAGAGGGAGAAAATCCAATAAAGAGTCCACAATGTAGGTTGCAGCTGTGAGGATGCCTCTCAGAGCTGAAGGGAAAAAAAGCACACATACACCAGCTGCCATCCGCCACTGCCTGAGAGCTGTCCCTAGGAGTATTAACTCCCCTGTGTTTCTTCTCAGCTGTGCCTGCCTGTATCTGGGGCTGAAAAGGGCTTCTGTTTCTTACCAAAAAAAAAAAAAAAAAAAAAAAAAATGAAGAAAGAAAAAATCCTAAGGCAGAAAAGCAGAGAGAGGAACAGAGGGTGATTGAGGTGGGGTGCAGGCGGCATGAACACAGATTCTTCACCACAGCCATAGTTAAAGTCAGAAGTGGGCCCAGGAGAAGAATGGAGGCCACGGAAAGCATTTGCATTGGTTCACCTTCACATGGCTTGGATCTACAGAGGCTACCTGATAAACTTTGTCACCTATTCAAAGAGGTGGCCAGCATAATCCCTAACAAACACATAGTAAGTAGGAGGACAAGCAAACATCCCACTGCACAGCTAGTACCAAGGTCAACACTCGACTTTGTCCTCTCCCTCTTCACTCCCCACTTTCTTCCCTCAGCCAGCCCTTTAGCTGCTCTGGGGGCTTGCCAGATTAGATGACACTACCTTTCACCTCTTAGGGTCTGAGTACCTTTGAAGGCTCTGGTTGGTTGCTGCAGTTGCATGTTGACTATTGTCACTGATGATGGGAGCACCAAGAGGTGATCCCACTGAACACAAGTTCTAGATTATGCCTCCCTGTCCCTGCTCCCTGTGAAAGCATCTCTAGCTACTCATGATGATTGTGGTTATTTCTCCTGGCTGCTCACTCCTTTCTTGAGAGTTGCCCTACCAGCATGAGGATCCCAAAGTGACCAGAGTTGTAATTGTAGCTTCAGGTTGGTTGATCGCTTACTCTGTCCTTGGAATCTGAGAACTCTGATCCAGCAAAACCTAAAATAGTGGAGCTGGGACTCGTAAATTCTGCAAGTGGGCTACTAAGAGTTTTAATAAAGGACACCAATTGTATTTCCACTCTTTGTTCCCAGACCCATGTTGTCGGCTATTAGAGACCAGCTATAGGAGACCACATAATGTTATTGGATATTTACTGTATATAGACTATTTTGGAGAACAGAGCTACCTTTGTAAGTGTATCATCCTGAGCTGGTTTTTTTAGCTGAGCCTTTAATAAGTTACTTAATATGGATTATGGTAGAAAAAATGAGTCCCACCATCACGTGCCCTCTGTCACACTTCTACTGCTGAATAAAATGAGTCCCTGAGTCCAAGATGATGTTATTCAGGATGCCATGTCAGTAAATCAGGCATTCTCAAAGCACTCTGATAATGGTACTATTCAACAGAGCATCCAGAGGTGGTTCCTGCGATCAATATTGTGACAGAAAGCAAGAGAACTAACAGCTCTGGAGTAAGAGTGAGGGTGTACTGCTGTATTTCCCATACAAAAACTGCCTTTGGTAATTTCTATTCTTAGTATTAGAAAGAATATAATCATCAGATCTGTGGCCTCATACCAGGCACTAGAGGTTATCTTTATTTCAGTAAAGAAGCCATTTTCATAACAAATCTTGGGTTAAGTTTCTGTAGTCCGCCATTATCCACCAAAATTCAAATAGTTTTCACAGGGAAGTGAATTGAATGAGAATAGGATTAGGATTACTACCTTTGCAACCTTTAGTTCTCTGAGAGAGGCCTAATTTCTCTTATTAAACCCAGGAGGTAGTATTCTGCCTGATTTACTATATTTGCTGGTAGAGGCAAGTTCGGAAATCTCCACTTGGCTTTTTCTACTATAATCTTTTACTCCACAGGATATGGGACAAACCTGAGGGGTCTGCCAGTTGCTAAGTATATTTATCTCAGTTATACACACAGCGAAGTAACTGAGAAAATGACCACAGAGTGGATCAATATACCAACCGAGCCCTCTGTGAAATGGACTTAGACCAGCAGTCCACTTATCACATGGTCTTTACAGGGCTCTCCCTAACTTTGAGCCACATTGATATTTCATGTCCCCTAGTATTAGTGTCAGCTCAAGACCTGTGTTCAACAGCTCTCAAATGTCTGGGTGACTTTCTTTGCCTAGTATAGTCTTACTCTAGTAAATGACCAGAGGCGTCTTTGGAGGAATATAGATGTATTTAATGTTGGTGGTGGCATTGCAGGTTTTTCCTCAAAGAAAGTCAATCTTCCCTTTAATCTATGGGACCTGCACCTGAGAAGAGCTAAGATCTAGAAACTGAGTAAGAGATGGCTATTTTCCGATGTAATCACTAGGCACAGTGTACACCTACCCTTCTCTTCTGTAGTAATGTCCTTTTCTGGTTATTAGTCAAGAAGTACCCTAGTTGGTTGTCTGTCTATCTTGCCCCTAGGAATATGGTATCTATTAGCTGTCACCTCAGATTTCTAGAGGACAAGGCACTCTGGTTGGCCCTTTGGTCTTGCTGCCTATTACAAGATAAACAACTTCAACATACTGATTAATTATAGTAGTTAAATTTATTCTTTTACTTGAAATTAGGCCCAGTATCTTAACTTGGCTTCCCCCAAAAGATAGCCTAAACTGAAACTTGGGTGAAGGATTTTATTTGCAGTGCAATCCCAGAAAACACGAGTGAGGGAACAGAGAACATGAATGACCTGGTAGCTACATGTGGCTGTGGATTATTGTAGAAACAGAAAGTAGAAAGACCAGCAAAAAGTATGCTACTAAAGTCATTGCTGTGAGCAACGGGGCCCCAACTCCGCTGGCTCCTCTAAGAAGCATAGAGAATGCAACCCAGAATTATTCACCATCCCTTATGCCCCACTGGTTGAAGGTTACCACCAGGGTCATTAATGCCCTGTATTTCTAAGCTTCTTGTCTCTCTCTCTCTCCATATATATGTATATACATATGCATATATAGTATAGTATCTATACTATACACTCTCTCTCTGTCTCCATATATATGTATATACAGCATCCAGAGATGGTTCCTGCAATCAGTATTGTGACAGAAAGCAAGAAAAATATATACATATATATGAAGAGTATAGTATATTTTATACTATAAACATAAATATATTTATATAGTATAAATATATTTAAAATATATTTGATAGTATATATGATATAAAATTATATATTTAATATAATAGGTATATATGATATAAAATTATATATTTAATATAATAGTATATAAACTAATTGATATAATAAAATAATTTATAATGAAATTATAAGATATAATATTGTATATCATTATACATTAAAATATGTATCACATATGGAAAACTGTTTTACCTGGAGAAGGGCAAAGAGGAAGGAAACACTTCAAATTCAGCATCACAATCCATCATTCATATTCTCTCTTTTTCCTGTGTGTGTGTGTGTGCATATGTATGTACATAATATGAATAAGAAATAGTCTATTCATGTGCTTATTTTGTTGAAATAACTTGAGGAAGTTCATTAGTATAATCGAATTTCAAGATTGGGGAGTAAAGAATATAAGATACTAGTTAGCAGTGAGCATAATAAATGGATGATAATATCATAAGCTGGTATGCGAATATCACAAAAAAATTCTTGATAATAATAAACTTAAGAAAAAACTTGTCCACTTTTATTGTTTGGGGAAGAAGAAGGAGAAAAAGCATTGTTCATTGTGTTCTATTAACAAAGAAACACAGGTTTCTTTGTGGACAAGCACTGGCAAAAACACATGTATACAAGAAAATTCCAAATGATCAGAGTGGAAAAAAGATATAAATAATTTTATCAATCCAACAAATGTATAAAAAGGGAAAATAAAAAACTAATACTAATAATAAATATAAAAGACAATAGAAAAAATAAGACTAAACATAACCTTAATTAAAATTGATGAGAACAGTTATTTTTAAAAATAACTGCACTCAGATTTGATTAAAAAACAAAATCTAATTAGAATGTTATTTATAAGAAGCATGTCTTAAAGAAAATACAAGAGCAAAAATATATGTCTGACAATTACCTTTCACAAAAAAAGCAGAAACACAAATATTACTGAGACAAATATGGGTATTTTTAATGAGAAAAAAATTAAACTACTAAGGAATCAGATTTATAAGCCTTTATACATCTAACGACATAGTACTGAAATATTTATGGAAACACTTAGAAATGTCAGGAGAATGTGATAAAGTCATCCATATAGGGGCAGGTTTTAATATTCTCATCTCAGAAATAAATAAAGAAATTGTAAGAAAAGTAGATAAGAATACAGATTATTCAAATAACCCTATCAATAAAGAATTCTAAAAGAGCTTACATAATTTCATTCAATAATTCTATTTTCAGAGCTTTTACTTAAGGAAAAAAATTAATACATACAGATAGAGAGAGAGAGAGAGAGACATACATATACATGCATATATATGTATAATAACAGATGGTTCTATTACTGCATTTTTATTAATTTCAAAAATAGTACATTCCCAATGCATGAATTTCAGTAAACAGAAAATCACAATAAAAACTAAAAATCAGTGAAACTGAGCAGGTTTCTTATATAGAGAGAATGTGAGTGTTCTGTTTATGTTAGCTGAGGACTCTGAATCTCGACTTGTTTTAGTACGGTTTGATTCTTTCTACAGGGGTGAGTTGCTAACCTTTGGAAAAGGCATTTTACTAATTGCAACATGGTCCCATCTGGTTGAATGACATAGAGTCATGGTTTTCTGGAAAATTATCTTTTATCTTAGTCATATTTCTCAATGAACATGCTGATTTTGATGAAAGGAGAAAAATCTTCAAAAAAAATTGTATTAATTCTTTTGTGCAGTATATAGGTAATCCAATTTGAAAATATATATATATACATGTCAATTATATCACAATAATATTTAGATAATTTATTTTAATTTCTAATTTATTCACAAATAAGTATAATGGCACTTGAGGAATCTGAGCAATGTAAAACTATATTTCTAAAACATGAAATAAGGTGAAATTTGGCACTATTTTCATTAGAAAATAAAAAACACAAAAACTGCAGAAATCATTTAGCTTTATAATTTACTAATTGTTTCCTGAGTAAATGGAAAACTTCATTTTAATTTTAGTTGTTGTTTGAACCCTTCCTCAGGCATCAATCATATTGTATAAATATTTCAAAAAATGACAGAATCGAATAATAGAATTTTTAGAACCCAAGTAGTGAATTCAATTTCTGGGCTTCATATCTAGTTTCATTTTTAAGCACGTTTTTCATTATTCCATATTTCATTATTTAAAAATCTAGCAGCAATCTACAGCTGACTAATGTCACTACTGTCATTTAAATTACAGCATTGTTTTAGAGGAAATTCCTGTAGTACTGTTAATTCCAGTTATCTGATGAGGGCTGTGAACACAGTTCTTCAGCTCAAAATATACTACCACTTTCTCTTTTAAGAATAAATATTCAGCAAATTGGGTTGGAAGTGGTAGTGGGGATAATTAAAATAAATAATAAGGAAAGTTTGGCTGAATGTATGGGAATCATAAAACAATTTAATTAGCAATAGACAGTTCCATAAGCCAGTGGGTCAGAGGGGATACGTAACAACTTGCTAGAGAAGCCATAATGAACTGGTGGGAAAAGATCTGTAGATCACAAGTGACTATTTAGCTTCGATGTACAAATAGAGTTACACACTTTATTAAAATATGGTATGAAAAAGAAGTTTAACAAAACTGAAACCTAAAATAATCTTCACTTCCAGATGGTAAGTTCCATCAAACCTCTAGGAACAGATAATTCTGATGTTAGTTAATGTTTTCCAAAATACAGAAAATGACATAGAGCTTTCAAATGTATTTAGGACCTTGACATTAAAATCTGACAAAGATAGACCAAGAAAAAAATTACAGACAAATTTCACTTATGAGTTATGAATATGGATAAAGAAATCCTAAATAATATATTGGTGAGATCAGATATAAACATTTAGACTGATTAAAGGTGGAAACATACCCTTTCTTTCCCCTTTTATTATGATAGAATATTTATATGTTTCATCACTAATTGGAAGAAACTGAAGCAAAGCTCTTGCTGCTTTTCCTGAAAGAGGAAGTCATCTTCAGGTTGCTGGAAACTCAGGCAGTGGGAATATTGGATCGTAAATGCCTGCCAACTGGCAATGTCCCAGAGACAAATATATTCAGGGTTTATCTGCAGAGACACAACCACTGACCTGATGTTTTCAGCTTGCAAATGTTCTGAAGTCCCCAGAGAGACATGGAAGTAGAAGAGTGCCACTGGATCAAAAAGGATAGTGGCTAATGTATTAACTATAAACTGTGTAGACAATCTGTGAATGTAGCACTTCCTTAGACTATGGACCTTTGACACCTGTAGAAGTGATGAGTCCTCCAAATGGTCACAAGCTGGCAGGATGAAGGCTCAGAGACAGAATCAAAACTGATGTATAGAAAAATAAATAAAATTACATGTAAATATATGGACTCAGATACTGACTTAATAATACAAGTCTAGCTATTATTAAAATATAATATCCCATACTAGTCTAATTTTAATTATAGGACCAGTGTTTATAAGTCAATTAATAGAACTTTTTATATTTTATTTTAATATGTTTTATTATAATGTATTTTAAGAAAGATAATATTATGATTCTAAGAATTTTCCAAAAAAACAGTTGATAAAAGTTGCCTTTTATTTATCGTCAAAAATAAAATCCCTTATTATTTTTAGGAATGGCAGTCTATTCTCTTATAATAAAAAACCATCAGCTTCAACTGTATTTAACAGTGAAACATTAGAGCCAAGTAAGACATGTACTACCATTATATTTTTTTGCAAATTTTAGCTAATGAAAAGCAGCAAAAGAATAAATTAAAAGTATAAATATTGAAAAGGGAGAGCCAAGATTACTATTATTTTTAAGTGATATATACTACTTTAAAAATTTGAGAGATTTAACTTGAAAATTGTTTAAGAAAGTTAGGTAAGTGGCCAAGTAAAATAATTAATCTGAAAAAATAGTATATTTTCAATAATGGAAATGAACACATATAGCAATTAGCTAACTGGAAAAAATCTATTTTTAATAATGACAATTAATTCATATGTCACATAAGTATTTGAAAGACTGTTCTAAGAGTTAGGTTACCTTGAACATTACCACATTAAGGATGCGGAAATGGAGGTATGAAGGTGCAAGTGATTTTTCTACACAGCTAGCGAGTGGAAAAGTCACAGCTAGCAAATAATGAAATGTAGAATCATGAAATATAGAATAACCCAGAGAGCTGCAGGGTCATAATGCCAGCTGAACCCAGCTGTGTGACCAGGTCCCCAGCAGTCTAGCCAACACGATATCCTATACCTTGAGGAGCAGGCAGTGCAGCACAGTAAGTAGGCTGCCCCTGGGACAAAGGGTGCCAAAGCCCATGCTCCCAAAGGCCCAAGAACCCAGTTAGACTGCCTGCAAGAGACCAGGCACGTACCACGTCATGATGACATGTTTAAAAACAATAATAATTTTATTATCTAAGTGCTTAACATATTAAAAAAAAAGTTAATATAAAATAGGTAGTTTCCACAAGAAAAAATAAAATCTTAGAAAAGTACAAAACTTGAATGTAGAAGACAGTTTTTAATCTTGAGTCCATTGATGGACTTATGACAATTTGTTATTTTCTAGAAATTTGCAAAATATTATGAGCTTGGGCATATGTATTTTTTTTCTGAGGACTGAAGGTTTTATGCTTTCAAAAACATTGTCTGAAAGGGTTATAACTCCCAAAGTGTAACTTTGGTTAGAAAAATAAAAGATTTGAGTAATTCGAGAAACTTACATCTTTCCAGATGGGGAGACAATATGGTGTTCCTCCTTCCCCAAAGAAACGTTAATTTAATGCATTTACAATCAAAACGCAGGCCACATTTTTCAAATAAAGGAAGTTTCCAAAAGTTTTAAATTTTTGTGTAGAGAAATAAATGTTCAGTAGTAACCTAGACATTGTTGAAAAATAAAATGGAGGTTGTCTTTTTTAGTTATTCAAACATATTACAAAGGTTTGTAACTGAAAATATTGATACTTTTATAGGAAATCAAGATTCTAAAAATGAAATAAATACACACACACATATGTTTTTATAATTGAGTAATTGTGTCCTCCAAATAAATGAAGAAATTATAAGTTATCCAGTGAATGTGAGTTGGAAAATTGGCAACTCAGTCTGAAATAAGAAATTGAACGACTACTTAACACCTATGCCAAAATTTAATTCCAGATGGATTATGATTACATTATTTAAATCGTTTAATGACCTAGATTTTAAAACACTGTGAAGGAGACTTAGGTTTAAGATGGCTGACCAGAGGCACATGGCACTCACCATCTTCATAAAGAAAGATAAAAACAGTGAGCAGATAACTTCATGTCAAATAGAGTATCTAAGAGAGAACTCTGGAATTCAGTGGGGAAGTGACAGGGAACCTCTGAAACATGGAAGGGGAGTAAAGCAAAGCAGCCAGCTTGGCCAGGCTTGGCTTGAAGCCAGGAGAAACTCCCCAGGGTAGGAAAGAGGTAAGAGATTTCCAGTGGTCCACTATTCCCACCACAAATTCTTAGAATCATAGCCATGGAAGAGATTCTCAGCTCTCACATTCCCTGAGACTAGTATAGGGAGCAACTTGGAGTCCACATGATGGCATTGTTCCAGAGAGAAAGTTCACACTTGGTCACACACACCTTCTCAAGGCCCAAGTAACCACCTCATGGCACCATTTTGAGAGCCCAATCCCCACCAGACAACATCTTGCCCTGGGGCCTCCACATTACTGGAGCCTTGCTGACATCCCATCACATTCACCCAGAGCTCTGCAGGGTCATAATGCCAGCCGGAGCCAGATGTGTGATGAGGTCCCTAGCACTATAGCCCACACAATGTCCTACACCCCAAGGAACTGGCAGTGCAGCACAGTCAGGAGGCTGCCCTTGGGACAAAGGCTGCCAAAGCCCATGTTCCAAAGTTCCTAAGAGCAGCATGTCTGGGGCTGCTGCCACTGATGACAGCCCCATCCTACCCCCAAGCAGCAGAGCCACTGCACACTGGCAGGTGCTTTTATGGGGTCTGGGGACTGGCCCACTTAGTAGATCTGGGGATCTACCCTACCCACTGCCCCTACTGCCACTGCCCACATGCGTTGTCCTGATGCTTGGGAATCAATCTTCCCTGCCCACAACACATGGTGCACTTGAGCACCATCAACTGATGGACAGGCCCACCTGCCTGCCACAGCTGGAGCCCATGAGCACAATCAGGGGTCCTGACAACAGGCCTAGCCCATCCATTGCCAGTGTATGCATGTGCAATCTGGGCACATGAAGACAAGCCCACCCTGCCTGCAGCCTCCACTGGCAGTACTTTCATGCATCCTCTGAGAGCTTGGGGATTGACCCACCCTGCCTGTCAATGCTGGCATGCATTCACACTATCCAGGGTATTGAAGATAAGCTTACCCTATCTACCACTAGCACTGCCAGTGCCCCAGCATGCTACCTGGGAGCCTGGGAATCAAACAACCTGCCCACCACAGCCTGTACCTGTGTGCACCATTGAGGGGCCTCAGGACAGAGACACCCAAGTGTTAGCCCACTGTTATAACTGCCATTGCTAATGCCACTCATGCCACCCAGGGGCCTGAAGATCCACCTACCCACCTGGCCCACGACTGCCATTACCAGCACTTGAAGAACCCAACTGAAGGCCTCAAAATTGGCATATCCAGCCTGCTGCTGCCACCACTGGTGCCCAAGGACCAGCCTACCTGACTGTAGCCTAGGCCACTGAGGAACTCAGGCATCACTGACACTGATTACAGGAGAAGTCATATGGAGACTTTTGCACCCACCCAGAATC
Source organism: Pongo abelii (assembly GCF_028885655.2). NCBI lineage: Eukaryota > Metazoa > Chordata > Mammalia > Primates > Hominidae > Pongo > Pongo abelii. The sequence goes on from NC_071992.2 coordinate 72,787,339, forward strand.
AAAGCCAAGGAGCCCTACCCAAACAACACTAGATACATCAATAGGAAATAATCATTCTGTACAAAAAAAAAAAAAATCTGTGATATTAGAAGCAGTACTGTTACAGCAGATGAACAGACATCAATGTTAAAACACCAGAAACATGAAAAAGCAAGGAAAAATAACATCTGCAATGGAAAACAATAATTCTCCAGCAATACTTTCCAACAGGAAAAGAAATCTATGTAATGCCTGAAAAAGAATTCAAAATAATGACATTAAAGAAGCTAAGATACAAGAGAACATAGATAAACAATACAAAGAAAGCAGAAAAAATAATTTATGATCTGCAAAATTCATCAAAGAAATACACATTATTTTAAAATAAATCCTGGAACCCAATAATTCAATAAATGAAATAAAATATACAAGCAAGAGCTTAAACAATAGACTAGATCAAGCAGAAGAAAGAATTTCTGAACTTGAAAACAAATCTTTTGAAACAACCCAGTGAGACAAAAAAAAAAAAATAAGAAGAGGGAGTAAAAAACAATTTTTTAAGCCTATGTAACATACGGGACACCATAAAGCAACCAAATATTTAAATTTTGAAAGTTCCAGGAGAAAGAATAAGCAACGGTATAGAAAACCTATATAACATAATAATAGCTTAAAGTTTCCCAAGTCTTGCAAGAGAGGTAGACATCCAGGAAAAGGAAGCTCAAAGATCCCCAAATACATCCAATTCAAAAAAGTCATATCCATGGCACATTACACTCAAACTTTCAAGTCAAAAATAAACAGAGAATTCTATAAACAATAGGAGAAAAGCATCAAGTGAAATATAGGGGAACCTCCATCACACTAACAGTAAATTTCCCAGCAGAAACCTTACAAGCCAGGAGAGAATGGGGTAATACATTTAATGTTCTGAAGGAAAAAATCTGTCAAAGATACTATAACCATCAAAGTTATCTTTCAGAAATAAAAAAGAAATAAAGTATTTCCCAGACAAGCAAAAGCTGAGGGAATTCATCACCACTAGACCTGCTCTAGAAGAAATGCTTGTGGGAGTCCCACACAAAAAGACTTTACCAAAATACTCTTAGAACTGATAAACAAATTTACTAGTTTCAGAATAAGAATTAGTATAAAAAATCAGTGACATTTCTACACATGAATGACTGACTAGCTAAAAAAGAAATCAAGAAAGCAATTTCATTTACAATAGCTATCAAAAAATAAAATGTCTTAAAATAAGTTTAACCAAGGAGGTAAAAGACATCTACCATAAAAACTACAAAACACAAATAAAAGAAATTGAATATGACACCTAGAAATGGAAAGACATCCACAATCATAGATTGGAAGAATTAATATTGTTAAAATAACTATACTACACAAAGTAATCTACAAATTCAATGCCATTCATATCAAAATACCAAAGACATTCTTGTACTTCTGTGCACCTGCAGGCCCAACACCATGTGTAAATCACCAAGGCTTAGGGCTTGCGCCTTCTGAAGCAATGGCCTGAGCTGTACATTGGCCCCTTTTAGCCACAACTGGGATGCACGGCACCAAGTCCTGAGATTGCACAAACCAGCAAGGCCCTGGGCCCAGCCCAGGAAACTATTTTTCCCTCCTAGGCCTCTAGGAGGCCTGGGATGTGAAGGGCTGCCATGAAGGTCTCTGACATGCCCTGGAGACATTTCCCCCATTGTCTTGGGGATTAACATTTGGCTCCTTGTTTCTTATGCAAATTTCTGCAGCCAGCTTGAATTTCTCCCCAGAAAATGGAGTTTTCTTTTATATTGTATTGTCAGGCTGCAAACTTTCTGAACTTTTATGCTTTGCTTCCCTTTTAAACATAAGTTCTAATTCCAAACCATATCTTGTGAATACATAAAACTGAATGCTTTTCACAGTACCCAAGTCACCTCTTGAATGCTTTGCTACTTAGAAATTTCTTCCAACAGATGCCCTAAATCAAATCATCTCTCTCAAGTTCAAAGTTCCACAAATCTCTAGGGCAGGGGCAAAATGTCACGTCTCTCTGCTAAAACATAGCAAGAGTCACCTTTGCTCCCATTCCCAACAAGTTCCTCTTCTCCATCTGAGACAGCAGCATTTGGTCAAAGCCATTCAACTAGTCTCTAGGAAGTTCCAAACTTTCCTACATGTTCCTGTGTTCTGAGCCTTCCAAGTCTCTAGGAAGTTTCAAACTTTCCCACATTTTCCTATCTTTTCTGAGCCCTCCAAACTGTTTGAACCTCTTCCTGTTACCCAGTTCCAAAATAACTTCCACATTTCCAGGTTATCTTTACAGCAGTGCCTCAACACTCAGTACCAATTTATTGTATTAGCGTATTCTCATGCTGCTAATAAAGACATACGCAAGACTTGGTAATTTATAAAGGAAAGAGGTTTAATTGACCCACACTTCCACATGGCTGGGGACACCTCACAATTATAGTTGAAGGCAAATGAGGAGCAAAATCACGTCTTACATGGCAGCAGGCAAGAGAGCTTGTGTAGGGGAACTCCCCTTTATAAAACCATCAGATCTCGTGAGACTCATTCACTACCACAAAAACAGTACAAGAAAGACCTACTCCCATGATTCAATTACCTCCCACTGGGACCCTCCCACAATATATGGAAATTATGGGAGCTACAATTCAAGATGACATTTGGGTGGGGACACAGCCAAACCATATCAATATCCTATGCTCATGGATGAGTAGGATCAATACTATGAAAATGACCATACTGTTAAGAGAAATCTACAAATTCAATGCAATTCCCATTAAAATACCATGATCATTCTTCATGAACCTAGCAAAAAACAATCCTAAAATTCATATGAAACAAAAAAGAGCCCACACAGTGAAAGCAAGATGAAGCAAAAAGAATGAATCTGGAGGCATCACATTACCTGACTTCAAAATAAACTATGAGGCTATAGTAATCAAAACATCATGGTACTGGTGTAAAAATAGGCACATAGACCAAGAGAACAGAATAAAAACCCAGAAATAAAGCCTAATACTCACAGCCAACTGATCTTTGACAAAGCAAACAAAAACATAAAGTGGGGAAAGGACACCCTATTTAACAAATGGTGTTGGGATAATTGGCAAGACACATGTAGAATAATGAAACTGTTCTGCACATGTATCCCAAAACTTAAAATTTAATTAAAAAAAGTTTGTTGTCACAGTGAAAAATGAAGTTAAAAAGACATAATACCAAATATATATATTTCCAGTTGACAAAACATTTTTGAAAAAATAAAAGAATGAAACTGGATTCTCATCACTCACCTTATATAAAAATCAACTCAAGATGGTTCAAAGACGTAAATCTAAGACTTGAAACCATGAAAATCCTGGAAGATATTATTGGAAAATCCCTTCTAGACATTGGCTTAGGCAAAGACTTCATAACCAACAACCCAAAAGCAAATGCAACAAAAACAAAGATAAATAGATGGGACTTAATTAAATAAAAAGCTTCTGCATAACAAAAGAAATAATCAGCAGAGAAAACAGACAACCCACAGAGTGGGAGAAAATCTTCACTATCTATACATCTGGCAAAGGACTAATATCCAGAATTTACAAGGAACTCAAATCAGCAAGAAAAAAAAAATCCCATCAAAAAGTGGACTAAGGACATGAATAGACAATTCTCAAAAGAAGATATACAAACATCCCACAAACATAAAAAAAATGCTCAACATCTCTAATCATCAGAGAAATGCAAATCAACACCACAATATGATACCATCATATTACTGCAAAAACGGCCACTGTCAAGGATGTGGTGAAAAGGCAACACTTTTTCACTGTTGGTGGGAATGTAAACTAGCACAACCACTATGAAAAACAGTGTGGAGATTCATTCAAGATCTAAAAGTAAATCTACCATTGGATCCAGCAATCCCACTACTTGGTATCTACCCAGAGGAAAAGAAGTCATTACCTGAAAAAGATACTTGTACATGCATGTTTATAGAAGCACAATTTGCAACAGCAAACAAATGAAACCAGTCCAAATGCCCATCAATCAACAAGAAACTACAAATACTTCTTGCCTCCCCACAATGAAAGATGAGCATTTGCTCTGCTTGACAATTCTCTTAAGAATGTGTGAAGATTGTATTGTTTTTAGTTATACTACTTGTTACTTTTTAAAATTTAAACAGCATCTATATAGATGTACATATGGATATAGTGTCTGTACAAATTTATGGTTGTTTATATACACATTGTTTATACATATATAGCTATGTATGTATATCTATATACACATACATATATTTGTATATCTCTCTATATGCATATAGTTGCATGTGTATGTGTGTATATTTCTATTTTCTATTTTCTATTTCCTCATGACATGGTGATCCTTGGAGTATATATACCTATATGACAAAATGTACAAATGCACACATATGTATAGATATCTCATCGTATATAGATAGTTTATATATATCTATCTTCATTTTTCAATCATGATCTTAATGATCACTATGTAAACTGATATGTTAATCTTCCGTTTATCTTTCCTATGATAATCTTACAAGTTTCAGGGTTTTGTTTTTTATTTTTGGGTTTTGTTTTGGTTTTTGTAGTTTCCAGTTAACATATTTTCGTTCTTGACACACATAAAAAATGTCTCTTATATTCTCAAGATACCCCATCATACCAATTATCCTAACTGCTGCTTGGAATGCTCTTTTCCTTTGGATATTTGTCTTGCAGAGCCCTATATCTTCCCAATCCAATCTCTACCGACTGCTTTCCAGGTTAAAAACGTTTGTTAATTTCTTGCTCCCTAGAATCTGAAAATAATCATCCTTTTTATTTTTATTTTGTTTTGTTTTGTTTTTGTGAAACAGAGTCTCAGTTTATTGCCCAGGCTGGAGTACAGTGGCACAATCTTGGCTCACTGCAACTTCCGCCTCCCGGGTTCAAGCGATTCTCCTGCCTCAGCCACCTGAGTAGTTGGGATTACAGGTGTGCCCGCCACCACGCCCAGCTAATTTTTGTATTTTTAGTAGAGATGAAGTTTCTCTATGTTGGTCAGGCTGGTCTCAAAATCCTGACCTAAGCAATCCACCAGCCTCGGCCTCCAAAAGTGCTAGGATTACAGGCATGAGCCACTACACCCAGACCATTGTCCCTTTTAAATTCTAGGAAATTGTAGCCTGTTATCTTCTCAATAATTTTCTCTCTGCTTTTTCTATGTTCTTCTTTTCTAAAACTATCAACTGTCTGGCATTACAACTCCTGGTTTTATCTTGCAGGTCTCTTTTCACCCTGTAATTATGCTTGTCTTTTAATATTATTTTGCTCTACGTTCTGGAAAATTTTGTCACTTTGATTTAAAAGGCCTTCTATTTAATTTTTTTGCAATTATATTTTTAATCTTTGAAAGGACTTTCAAATTCTTTGAGTATTCTCTCAATTCTCTTCTTATTTTATTTAAAAAATGTTGATTTTCTGAATATTCTAATTAGAGGTTTTTCAAAGTTCTACTTATCAAAACACACTTCCTCCATTAGCTTTTTGTTTCATTAAGTTTTTTATAATCTTCATTCCTGATTTTCAGTTTCCTCATAACATGGTGATCTTTGGGTTATGTTCACATTTTAGAATAAAAAAATGACAAGGCCGGGCACGGTGGCTCACGCCTGTAATCCCAGCACTTTGGGAGGCAGAGGTGGGCGGATCATGAGATCAGGAGTTGGAGACCAGCTTGGCCAATATGGTGAAACCCCATCTCTACTAAAAATACAAAAATTAGTTGGGTGTGGTGGCACGTGCCTGTAATCCCAGCTACTTGGGAGGCTGAGGCAGAAGAATCGCTTGAACCCAGGAGGCAGAGGTTGCAGTGAGCTGAGATCGTGCCACTGCACTCCAGCCTGGGCGACAGAGTGAGACTCCGTCTCAAAAAAAAAAAAAAAAAAGGCTAGCTGGTAAGCATTCTTTGCTGTGTTCTAGGAAGGTCTAACTCCTCACTAGGTCTGTCTCTTTAATGTGAGCTGTTTATAGGGTTCTGGGTATTACTTGGCATTTTCTGGGCTTTATTTTAAAGCATATGTGTTCAGGTAGTAGGGAACTCTATTTAGGCCTGCAGTGCCACAAATATCACAACAAAAAGAGTTTTACTCTGGAAATAATTAGCTTATACATTTATTTCCTGATGTATCAACTTTAGACAAGAGTTCTTTACCTTTTCAGGAAGAGTGGTGAGGATTTGGTTCTTTCACTCTTCATCTTTCTTTGTACAACTACTAAAAAATTTAATTCTCTCTCTATTCCTGGTTTCCAAGCCCTCCCTCCCATATCCCGTTAGCCCTCATGCTGTTCTTTCTCTAAGAGCCCCTAATGGAGTTCACATTTCCTTGCTCTTTCCTGGCTGTTTCTTTATACGGAATCTTCCCTCTCCTGGATAAAATTGTCTTAAGGAACTAGTTGAATTTGAGCCAATATGGCAAACCATTCCATGTTAAAGGATGCTTTTGAGTCAGACTCCCTAGAAAACATTGGAATTTTAACTAACTTTCTGAATCAATAGCTTAATCCAAGGTGCCCCTACATGTGTGAGAATGGATTGGATGATTTTAAAATCTGAGCAAGGTTTCTAAAAGAAGTACTTTGAGAAACTGGGAACTGAAAACGAGAAGGATAAAGAATTATGAGTGTATTTGGGATGCTGAAAGTGAAATAAATACGTATATAATTTAAATGCTGTAACCAATAAGGAAATTCTGTTTTGTTACTTTAAAAGAAGTCCCAATGCTGGATGACTTCAATTTTAGGAGATTCAATAGCTCAGTGATGTCACGGAGGTCCAGAATCTTTATGACTTTCATCTCTGCCAACCTCAGGTCAGCAACCCCTCATGACCACAAAATGGTTACCCCTGGTGGTTTACTTCTTTGTGTCTCTTCTTGATTATAGCAGCATTCTGAATCCTCCCTGTTGAATTCCTCTTCTTTCTCATTAACCAACATTAGGTCACATAATCTTCTAATCAATCACTGGAAAAAGGAATAAAATTACTATGATTGGCTTAAATTAGTCAGGATTTACCCTGAACGTGGAAGGGGAGAAGGGATTGAAAATTTCAGCAAAATTGGAACTCTGCAGTCATAAAGAACAAAGAAATTATTTAGAGACAGCAGGCAGCTAACAGTGTCTTGTTTAGTCTTAACTATTGAACCATCAGAGAAGCTAAGAGAGGTGGCTTCTTGTTTTCTTTCAGTGATTCAACATGTGCCATGTAAGCTTAGATGTGAATATAGAGAAGACAATGAGGATATTAATACCATATAGTTGATCAGAGCCAGAAGCAGACATTCCTCATAAAAATATTCATCAGTTTGAAAAGGGGATCAAAGAGAATTTTTTTTCTGCATCTATGAAATGACTTTTCTCTCTTCCTCCCACCTTTTTTGTTTCACTGCTGGTGAACTCCAGTGCATCTTCTTAGACCATAAACACTGTAGGCAGACTAAGATATAGCTCTTCTCCTCATATTTTATAAGAGTTTAGTATAGTAGATGGTAAAATTTTGAAGCACCTTACTCAATGCAGATTTGAACGTATTCACTAGCAGCCCAAGCCTGGTACAGCTTGATAAGAGTTGCCAAGGAGACAGACAGCTGGTTTAATGATAGCTGATAACAGTCCTTTCAAAGGCTTCACACAGTCGAGGAGGGGAAGGAAAGTGAAGGAGAAATGAAAGAGGGCTGAGATGAGTAGGTGCACTGAGAAGGTTTCCCTTCAGCATTTCCTCCTCCTAACCCAGGACTTAGTGGTATGATGGCGATATAACTTTATTACAACTAAAGAGCTTATTGACAGGCACACAATGCTCTCTAACCGAGCTAATTTATGTTCTGCTTATGTCGACCAGCGCATAATGCAATGAAAATTATATGGGTTTTGAAAAAGTAAAGTGAACTCTGTAGGGTCTCATTCAATTAGTTTCTCTACAGAACACAATCCGTGTAAACTGACAGAACCACTGAAATGCATCCCTTCCTCAACCCCACCTGAAGCACAGCCTGCTGTGAGCGGGGGCTCATTTGCTCTCTGAATTTGTTATTTGTGATCTGAAAAATTTCATTTTTATATCCTCATTTCTTTCCGTGACTTGTTATTTGTAGTTTCTAAGTACATTCAAAGCTATTTAATTATGTAATTTTAAATGTAGACTAAGAAAAAAGACACTGCAGGCTAGATAATCTGTCTATTAATACTGAAGTCAAACAAATAAGACAAAATTTAAAATCTTTGCAAACCCATTCAGGATTTTTTTTTAAAACCAGATACTGAACTGTTTACACAATAAGGCCTAACATTTAACAACATTTTATAATTGATTTTTATTGCTCTTTGAGTTTGAAGTGATGGAATGGGCAGATCTGACAGTCTTTTCAATTTCTTTAATGGATAACACATTTCACATTTAACTTTCTGGGAGTCTCAGGTCTGGGACCATGGAATTTTGGTCTCTTCATGAGCCGCCCAGTAATTTAGCCCCACAGATAACCTGGAATTCTTGCTGCCTTCCTGGATGAAAGGCATCTTCTAAGCAATCTTGGAGGGTCAGAACTAATTTCTCCAGAATAAGTTTGTTGACACATGCAGTTTAACCACAATTTAAAATAGGAAGTTGTAATCTTCAAATTTGAAGGGTTTTAATTCATATAATTTTGGAAAAGAAGAATAAATAATATAATGTTTTTTTAATAATTTGCCACTGGTAATCGAGTTTCTGAAGGACAAAATCAAGCTGCTTAAAAAGAAACCATTTATATGTTAATGGGTATGAAAGTTTAAAAGAAGAAACTATGTATAATTTTTGTAATAGTATCGTGAATCCATAGTACAGGAAAATATTTGGGGCAAAGGAAGTACAGCAATGTGTCGCTTAATGTCAGGAATATGTTTTGAGAAATGCTTTGTTGGGCAATTTTGTCATTATGTGAGCATCACAGAGTATATTTACACAAACCTAGATGGTATAGCCCACAACATTACTCAGGCTACATGGTATAGCCTGGGTTACAAACCTGTATAGCATGTTACTGTACTGAATCTGGTAGGCCTTTATAACACCATGGTGAGTATTTGTGTATCTAAATATTCCTAAACATAAAAAAGGTGCAGTAAAAGTACAGCATTATAATCTTATGGGACCAACTATATATAGTCTGTCATTGACTGAAATGTCTTTATGCAGAACATGACTGTAATGTCTTGTCCATCCCTATTTACAGAAAGATAGTCTTTTTTTCCCACAATTGTTTTTTATTCTTTAAAATCAGAAGAAAAACACATCACCTCATAACAAATTTATCACAACTAATTTTAGCTGGGCGTGGTGGTTCACGCCTGTAATCCCAGCACTTTGGGAGGCCGAGGCGAGCAGATCACTTAAGGCCAGAAGTTTGAGACCAGCCTAGCCAACATGGCAAAACCCCGTCTCTATTAAAAATACAAAAATTAGCTGGGCGTGGCAGCGTGTACCTGTAATCCCAGCTACTCGGGACGCTGAGGCAGGAGAATCACTTGAACCCAGGAGGTGGAGGTTGCAGTGAGCGGAGATTGTGCCATTGCATTCCAGCCTGGGCAGCAGAGCAAGACTCCATCTCAAAAACAAACAAACAAACAAAAAAACAAATTATATCACAACTCATTTTGAATCTCAACTATTTAGATATTTTTATTAACCCTATTCCAATCTACTAATTTAATTTTTACTCTGCTTGTGTGTGTGTGTGTGTGTGTGTGTATTTGTATTTTCCTTTGACTGAAACTGTCATCATGCTTATATTTACTTGCTTATTACATGTCTTACCAAATAAAATGTTAAGTTCCATCAAGGCAGGGATTTCATTTTGTTGGCTACCCTATCCCAGGAGCCTATAACATTGCCTAAGATGAAATAATTTTTTGAATTAATTTAATAAACACTGGAACAATTTCTTATCCAGAGTACCTCAGTCTCATATTAGGGAGGTAAAATTACTGTTTCGCCAAAACATTTTTGAGATTGCTTAAATTCAGTGTTGTGGTAGGGGCTGTCATATTCAGCTAAACACAATGTATGGATATGAAGAAATTATTATTTTATTGAAAGACAATACTTTAATGGATTAGAAAATAACAAAAGATGACATCTAATTAATTGTATCATAAATGATAAATTACAGAAGAGTTCTTAAAAGGTACAGATCAATATGTAGTGGAGTCAGGAAGTTCAATAGACCCTTGACGTGGGTTAGAGCTGAGTTGTGTCCCCCTCTAAAATTCATATATTGAACTCCTAGCCTCCAGCACCTCAGAATGAGACTGCATTTGGAAATAGGACCTTTAAAAAAAGTAAAGGTAGAATGTGTTTATATGTTTGGGCCTTAATCCAATGACTGATGTTCTTCTAAGAAGCAACGATCAGGAGACGGCCAGTGCACAGACAGGTGAAACAAAGCACAGGGAAGTGATGAAGGCACAACCTAATTTCTCCTTACTGCTTATAGCAAAATGGGAGAGAAGAGAGATAAGTTGAAAGAATTGTTACACAAACAGAAACTAGAACTTGAAGATTTGAAAAATTCTCAGTCTGTCTACATTGCAAAAGATGAAAAATTATGTTCTGAGAAGAAAAATCAAGAACGTTGCTGTTTGATAAAGAGATTACAGGTGTGTGACTTATGGATCCAATCAGCCATATCAGCAGAGGCCAGGAATAGAGATGGGGTTGTACCAGCAGAAATGCTGGCTTGGACTGAAGGAAACGAGGATGAGACAGTTAAAGAAGACTGTCTGACTTCTGGGATTCTACAGAATGATCCAGTAGAGATATTTGACAGTGAACATGTGTTATCCTTCAAGAAAAAGGAAGAATGACCCAGAAGGCAGCCCAGGCATCCACAGAACTGCTACCGCCCCACCACAGACCCAGAGGACACAGGCCTGGGGTAGAGTGCTGTCTCCTCCTGAATTCCAGAGGTGTCAGGGCCACTGCCCAAAATGGAGGGGGCAGGATCCCCGCCCTGATAATCCCGGAAGACAGAGCCACCCCAGTGAGCCTGGAGACAAAGAGAATTATTCCTGAGCCTTTAAAATGTAATGAAATTTTCCTTGCTAGGTTTCAGACTTGCTTGGGACCCATCACCCATTTCTTATTCCTGATTTTCCCCTTTTGGTATAGAAATGCCTCTCTCATGGTATTTTAAAAGCACACATCAGCCGGGCATGGTGGCTCACGCCTACAATCTCAGCACTTTGGGAGACTGAGGTGGGAGGATCACTTGAGGTCAGGAGTTCAAAACCAGCCTGGCCAACATGGTGAAACCCCGTCCCTACTTAAAACACAAAACAATTAGCCGGGGGTGGTGGCGCGTGTCCATAATCCCAGCTACTTGGGACGCTGAGGCAGGACAACTGCTTGAACCCAGGAGGTGGAGGTTGCAGTGAGCCAAGATCCCGCCACTGCACTCCAGCCTGGGTGACAGAGCAAGACTCTGTCTCAAAATAAATAAATAAAGATAAAAATAAAAATAAATAAATAAAAGCACACGTCTCATTTTGTAGACTCACAGTTGAGGAATTTTGCCTCAGAATAAACCATACCTCAAGAGACATTAATTTTCTCACAGTTTTGCAAGTCTTTACACATCACCCTTCTGTGCACTGGCCATCTCCTAATCTTTGCTTCTTCGAAGAACATCAGTCGTTGGATTAGGGCCCAAACATATAAACACATTTTTCCTTAATTACTTTTTTAAAGGTCCTATCTCCAAATACAGTCATATTTTGAGTTGCTGGGGGCTAGGAGCTTAACATGTGAATTTTTGTTAAATTAATTTGTGTATGATTTGAAATAGAGCTCAAGGTTTGTTTTTACTGTATAGACATTCAGCTTTTCTACCTTAACTCATGGAACAGATTTGTTTTTCTATGGAATTACTTTAACATCTTTGTTGAAATTAGTTTATTGTATAAAGATAAATATTTCTGGACTTGATTCTGTCCTATTAATATGTTTGAATACTCCTATGTCAATATGATGGTCTTGATTATTCGTAATAGAGAGTCTTCAAGTTAGATAGTGTAAACTCACAATTTTTGACTATTCTAGATTCTTTATAATGTGTTTGTTAATTCTTGATATTAGGGTTATTCTGGCCACATAAAGCTAGATGGGAAGGGATTTCCCTTTCACTATTTTCTAAAAGAATATACATTAGACTGTTTTTATCCCTTGCAAGTGTTTGACAATAAAATACTTCAGGTTTGAAGAGGTCATTGAGGAAAGAGCTTCACAATAAATTTGATTTCTTTAATATGTACAGGTTTGTTTAGATTTCTATTTTATTCGTGTGAAGTTTTGACAGTTGTGTTTTTCAAGAATTTCTATTTCTATTTTTATGCTTTTATTGAATGGTGTAAAGTTGTCCAAAGTCTTCCTTTATTGTCTTTTTAATGTTTGTAGTATCTGTTGCAAAATCTACTTTTTTATTTGTTATAAATAATTTGTGGTTTTTAAAATATTATAATAATTTGGGTTTTTTTTAGTTTTTCTCCTTGATGGATCTTGCTAGCATTCATCAATGTTTTTCAAAATTGACTTCTGGCTTTGTTGATTTCCTCTACAGTTTAACTATTTCCTATGTATTTGATTTATTCTCTATCTTTATTATTTTTTTCCTGCCATTTATTTTGGGGGAAATTTTAATAATTTTTTTCTGCATTCTTAAAGTAGAAAATTAGATCAATCAATTTTAATCCTTTTTTTCTGAGTTTCAAAATTATAAATGTCTAAGCATTTTTAGCTGCTACCCACAAATTTTGATGTTACTATTTTGCATTTTCAACATAATTAAATTCAAAATAATTTCTAATTCTTTCTGTGATTTGTTTGGCCCATGGTTTATTTATAGTCTGTTGTTTAATTTCAAAATAATTCAGCTTTCATTAAAATTTTATTGCTATGGATTTATAAAATAATGCTACTGATATTAAAAAACATACATGGTGAAATTTTATGTTACACCTTGCTTAACATTCCATATGCATGTGAAAGAGTATGAATTTTGTAGGTATTACATATACCATTTTATAGATGCTAATTGGGTCAGGGTGGATTCTAGTGTTATTGAAATATTTTATATTCTTCTAACTTTTATCTTGTTACTCTATCAATTACCAAGGCCAAAATCTTGCTTTAGCTATGTCAATATTACTTCATATATTTTTGAGTTATTAAATAAGTACTTACACATTTATGATTGTTTTAGTTTCATGATTAACTGAATCTTTATCATTACAGTGTCCAAACTCTTATTTTCTTGAAACCTATATTTTCCCTTATTAATATAGCCACCCAACTTTTTCATGATTAGTGTTTTCTAGATGTATTTTTCTTTTTACTTTTAATTTATCTTTGTCATTGTATTTAGACTATCTCTCTTGGAGACAACATATGAATAGGCCTTGCTTTTATATAGTCTGATAATTTCACTTTTTAATTTGATTTTTAATCCATTTACATTCAATGTAAATATTAGTATGATATTATCAGCCTGCCATTTTAATTCCTATATTGGCATTTTAGCTAAAGAATTTGAGAGTATCTTTAAGTGACAATTCTTCAGAATATAATACACTTTCTTAACTTACCACTCCTTTAGATTTAATATTTTACCACTTCCAAAGAAGCCATGACAAAAGACCATGTATTATATAATTCCATTCATATGAAGATCCAGAATAGAAAAATCTACAAAGGCAAAGAGTATATTAGTAGTCACTTAAGCCTTTTTCATTTGTACAAAGAAAAAAGCTTTTGGAATTCTTATACAGATTACATTTAATCTGTATGTCACTTGGATCTTTGACAGTCTTGACATCCTAACAATATAAATCTTTTTTTTTTTTTTTTTTTTTTTTTGACATGGAGTCTCGTTCTGTCTCCCAGGCTGGAGTGCAGTGGCACCATCTTGGCCAGGGGGGTCTCTGACTCCTGATTTCAAGTGATCCACCTACCTCAGCTTCCCAAAGTGCTGGGATTACAGGCATGAGCCACTGTGCCTGGCCTATCCAAATATTTTTAAGTTTTTAAGTTTTTCTTTTGTTATTGATTACTAGCTTCATCCCATTGTGGTCATAAAGAATACTTAGTGTGATTTCAATCTTTTTAAGTTTATTTTGGTACTTGTCTTGTGGCCTAACGTATAGTCTATCCTGGAGAATGTTTTATGTGCACTTGAGAAGAATGTGTATTCTGCCATTGTTGGGAGGAGTGTGCTCTACATGTCTGTTAGGTCTAGCTAATTTATAGCATTGTTTAAGTCTTTTATTTCTTTATTGATCCCAAGATGTTCTATCCATTAATTCCATTAATGAACATGATGCATTAAATCTTCTGTTATTGTAGAACTCTCTATTTCTCCCTTCAATTCTGACAATGTTTATTTCATATGTTTTGGGACTCTGTAGTCTGGTGAATACTTGTTTATAATTCTTACTTCTTTTCAAAGAAAGGACTCTTTTGGCAACAGTTAATGTTTATCTTTGTTTCTTATAACAGTTTTTAAATAAAAGTGTTTTTTCTGAATTAATGTATTCATATCAGCTCTTTTATGCTTACTATTTGCTTTGAACATCTTTTTTTACCCCTTCACTTTCAATCCATCTATCTTTGGGTCTAAAGTGAATCTCTTGACTGCATATAGTTGGATTATGTTTTACTGTTGTTATTTGTTTGTTTCTTCATTCTACTAGTCTCTACTGTTTGATTAGAAAGTTTAATTAATTTATATTTAAAGTAATTTTTTATAAGAAATTATCAATGTATTCTCCATTAAGGAGAATACATAAGCAAATCTATAAGTTAGTATTGGTATAATTTTGCCATTATACTTCTGCCATTTTGCTATTTGTTTTCTATATGTCCTATAAATATTTTATCCCTATTTCCTCCATTACTGCCTTTTCTTATTTAGTTGATTTTTTTGTAGTGAACCATTTTTATTCCATTATCATTGCCTTCTACACACAGTTTTTTAGATATTTTATCTGTGGTTACAGTGGAGATTACATTTAACATTTTAAATTTATAACACCTACTTTGTATTGATACCAACTTAACATCAATAGTTTACACAAACTGTGTTTTATATCATTGTTGTTGAGTTGTATGTTTATACATTGTCTACTCCAATAATCAATTTATAGTTATTTTTATGTTTTTGTCTTTTAAATTCTTTAGGAAATAAAAAGTGAAGTTACAAATCAAAATTATACCAATACTAACTTATAGATTTGCTTATTTATGTATTCTCCTTAATGGAGATCTTTATCTCTTCAATATGGCTTTGAGTTAAACTGTGGAGTGTCCTTTCATTTCAACTTAAAGAATATCTTTTAGCATTTCTTGTTAAGACAGGTGTTTTAAAATGTAGGTTTTATTATTCAGCTATGGCAAGGCCAAAAGATCAGGGCATGATTATTATTTAAAATGTAGTTTGTTACTCACAGTCCCCAAGAGGAAGGAGCACACTTCATCATAAAGGGCTGTACAAGGAAGCATCAGGATGGGTCAGGAAGCAGGAGGAGCAGAGAAAACACAAGCAAGAGACTTTACTGAGGTTTCTGTGACAAGGAATAGGTGAAGCAGAGTAAGCAGACTTAGAATGACTAGTTTGAATAATTTCAGTGGCTCTGTAGCGTACAAGCTGTCTTGAGTTGTTTGGTACTTGACCCTGGGGTAACTAGGGTAGGGGACTATTGGCTCAGAATGTAAAGAGGAAGTGATAAAGGAAGAGGGAAAGGAAGGCTCTCTATTAGTTCATTTATGTAAAAGCCATGCTCACAAACAAATAGTTTTCTATTTCTAGGAATTGGCTAGCCGAGGGAGGGGCAATCTCTCCAGGGTCAATAAGATGTCAGATGTCAAAACACCAAAATTAAAAGACATGGTTAATACAGCAGGTCTACCTTTTGTTTATCTGGAAATGTCTTAATTTCTCCCTCATTTTTGAAGAACAGTTTTGCCAGATGTGAAACTCTCAATTGAAAGTTTAGTTTCTTTCTCTAATTTAAATGTTATCCCAATGTCTTCTCTTCTCTTTGATTTCTCATGAGAAACCAGCTATTTATCTTACAGAAAATACCTTGTACATGACAAGTTGCTTTATTCATGCTGTGTTTGAGATTCTTTTCTTGTCTTTGACTTTTGACAGTTTGATTTTAATGTGTGTCAGTGTGACTCTCATTGAGGTTATCCTGCTTGGAGCTCTTCGAGCCCTTAGATTTGTAGACTCATGTCTTACATTGAATTTGAGGAGTTTTCTAACACTATTTTGTTAAAACACTCATTCCACCTCTTTGCTTCTCTTTTCTTCTCTGACCCCCATAATGAATATATTGGTGCACTTGATGGTATACCACAGGTATTTTAGTCTCTATTTAGCTTTCTTCATGCTTTTCTTCTTTTGCTCCTCAGATTTGATAACTTTAATTATTTTATCTTGAAGCTTGCTGATTTTTTCTTCTGCCTGCTACTGAACACCTCTAGTGAATTTTTTATTTCAGTTATTGCACTTTTCAGCTCCAGAATTTCTGTTTCCTTCCTTTTTATAATTTCTCTTTATTGATATGTTCAGTTTGTTCATACATTATTTTCCTAATTTCCGTTTGTTTATACATGTTTTTCATTAGATTTTTTATCATATTTAATACAGTTGTTTTAAAGTATTTTTCTAGTAAGTCTGAAGTTTGGACTTCCTCAGGGATGATTTCTGTTGATTTATTTTGTTTCTTTAGATGAGTCATGCTTTCCTGATTCTTTGTAAGCCTTGTGATGTTTTTTGTTGAAAACTGGACATTTGAGTATTATAGTGTGGTAACTGAAAATCAGATTAACACCCTTCCCCAAAGTTTGCTGTGTTTTTTGTGTGTTTGCTTGTTAGATTAAAGGCTGTAATAGTCCATTTATTTAATGACTATCCCAAATAATTCTTGCAAAGACTATTTCTTGTGGTCACTTAGTTCTTTGTTCTTTAGCTTGTGTTAGCTAATGTTTTGAGGTAGATTCCCTTGAATTTCAGGAGCTAAATATAAAATAAACAACAAAAGACATTTTCTCTTGTCTTTACAGATTTGTTCTGTTCCAGAGTGCTTCTTCAACATATAGCTGGGTTGGCATTGAGCCCATGGTGAAAGTTGAGAATTTTCTTAGGTATTACCTAAGCATGTGTCTTACTCCGGACATGCATATACCCTTCTAAATTTCACAATATATTTTTGTATGTTCCAATTTCCCAAAGAAACTTTCCCAGTTTTTTCTCCTTAAGCATCCTTGAGTAGTCTGTTTTACGGTTCAACTGTAATCTTTTCCCTTGGGAGTCTGTGGATTAATCGTTAGTTTGGCATGCAAGTATTGTTTTTGAGCAATGCTTGCTGCTTTTCCAGCCTGAGTTTCAAGGTTGGAATAACAGAGATCAGCACTTCTTCAAGTAGCCTCCAAATATGTTAAAACATACATACACAATAATTTGTAAGTAGGGTCATCTCTGTTTCCTCCAGAAACAGAGACTAGGGTCTCACTATGGGAATGTGGGTTTCTGTCTGCAGGGAGAGGCAAGGGCAAGTAAAAATGCCAAAATGGTTTCCTATCATTTTGAAGTTGCCTTTTTTTTTTTGTACTTAGTGTTTACTTGGCTATTGTAAACAGTTTTCCCATTTTCAGTGTTCTGACAATGTTGGTTCTGACAATTCTGCCTGTTTTTCAATGTTTCAGTTTGAGGATGAGAGCTTATAATTGTTTACTTTGCAATTTTGTTAACATCACTACCGTTTGTTTTTATAACCAGTATTTACAACTTCGATTGTCTTTGTAACACAATATGAACATCTCAACTTTTATTTGAAGATATTAACACATTAGATACACTGACAAACAATATGTTGTCCTAAATTTCCTTGATTCTGTCATAATTTTAGTGCTTCATCACTTCATTTTTCTTTTAGCCTTTTTCTCTATGAGCTTTGGGCTATTATTTTTTAGTTCTTTTTTTCTTGTTATTTTATAAATTATACATTTTATTTGAATACTACTACTTATTACTTTTGAATTTTCAAAAAACACTCTTTAACTTTCTTTTATGTACTTATGAAGGCAAAACTGGAATGATATCTTTTGAACTTCCTCAATATAAAACAAGTATGTTTCATTGTTTCCTTGTTCTCCAATACCAAGTATAATATAAAGGGTTTTTTAGGGGGAAAAAAACTCCTTTTTTGCTAGTATAACATGAAATTCCAAAACCAGAGCATTGTTATTGAATTATTTCAAAGTATATACATATTATTTTTAATAATCATTTGTACAATGACATTAATTCTTAGAACCCATAATTACAACTTTTTAGACTTGACTCTGGACTGCAGTTTCCAGTTTCCACCATCAATCTTTACATACTGCCTTAGTCAGTTTGGGCTGCTGTAACAGAATACCATAGCACAGGTGGCTCAAACAACAAACATATATTTCTCACTGTTCTAGGGACTAGAAGTCTAAGATCAGGATGTGAGCAGGGTCAGGTTCTTGATGAGGGCCCTCCTCCTGATTTAGATTGCC
Organism: Pongo abelii; assembly: GCF_028885655.2. Taxonomy (NCBI): domain Eukaryota; kingdom Metazoa; phylum Chordata; class Mammalia; order Primates; family Hominidae; genus Pongo; species Pongo abelii. Next base: position 72,805,987 of record NC_071992.2, read on the forward strand.
ACTTTCTTGCTGTATCCTCACATGATGAAGAGAGAGAGCTGTGTCTCTTCATCCCCTTATAATCTCTAACCCCAGGACCTCTTCCAAACATAATTATCTTCCAAAAGTCCCACCTCCAAATACCATCTCACTGGGGATTAGAAATTCAATATGTGGAGTTGGGGAGAAAAATGTAGTCCACAGTATATGTCATACATTTCCACTTTATGATTTTTATTTTGATACAATTCTCAGTTGGTGAAGTGTGTCTACAAGTAATTTTGTTTTAATATATGCAGGTAAATATCATCTTTTCATTAAAGTCATGTTTATTTTCTACATACTTCAATAGTAATTTAGCTGACTATAAAATTTCTGGGTCACAACATTACTCTCTCAAAATTCTGGAGATAATACAAACTCCATTATTTTCTGGAAGTTGGTAATCAGGCCAGAATTCCTTTTATTTCTCTTTGGATAGCGTATTTTTTCTGTCTAATTTTAATTTTTCTTTATTCTGGTAATTGAAAACTTTAGCTGGACTATATCTAGGTGGAAGACTTTCTTCATTAATATTTCCTGGACTGTAATAAATACTCTGACCTAGATACACATTTTTTCATAGTGTCTGGGAGGTCTTTTCGATTATGCACAAGTATGTCTATGTTCATTGTTCTGAATTCTTGTTCAAGAATACCTATAATTTCTAAGTTGGGTTTCTCTTCTCTGCCTTTTACATCATTTATTCTGTTCCTTCTCCTCTGTTTTCTGGAAGATTTTCTAAATTTTTTTCATATCACAACTTAATTTTCATATCATTTCATTTCTTCTCTTTACTAGATTGCTACAGATTTTAATATTACTATTTAACAGTCCTTGTATATTGTACTCTAATCTGTTTTATTTTTATTTTTCATGAATCTTATTGTGCTGTGTTTCATTTTAATCTCACTCTAAGTAGTGGGTCTTTGCTGTTTGACTACCTGGTTTTCATTTCTATTTTTTTAAACAAAGATCCTGATTTATCTTGGGAAATTACTCTAGTCTTTGTGACCTGGCAAGTCTCAGAAAAATACAGGAGTCTTGGGCTAAAACCAATGATCTCCAGCCCCAGTGACTGTTTCCAGGAAGCGCACATGACCCAGTCAGCCAATGAGGCCACAAGAGAATGTGCTGGGTGAGGGGCGGCTGCTCTGTTTCTGCAGGGACATAACCTGAAAGTGTGGCTGATGTTTTTGTAGCCATCTTTCTCCTCTAAAGGAGAATCTTTTCTGAGGATAGAACACAGATAAAGGAAGAGGGCTCTTCTCTTCAAGATACAGACAGTGAGAAATCAGTTTATGAGAACCCTGCTTGCGCCCCTCCAGACTATAAAGCCAGTATACCCCTGAATGTTTTGTTTAGGGGAGTTACTTAATTCCATTTTTGCTCTAACCATTTTCTAATTAGACTTTCTGTCAATGTCAAAACAAAGAATTCTAATCAGTACAACCCATTCTCTTCTCATTGCTTTCAGGAATTGTTTCTTAGAGGTCATATATTTTTTTCCTCCTATTGATGGATATTCCTCTAGAAGGCATCCCAAATAGTCTTATGCTTCTCATGATAAAACATTTTAGGAGCTTTGCTGTTCCACTGAGTCTTCAGGATAATGTTCCCACTTCTACATACCAGAAAAGCTAAAGGAATTTTTTTCAATATATTTCTGGAGAGATCTGGTCAATGTATAAATTTCCCTTGGTCCCACCGAAAGGTGGAAGCCAGCTGAGCTTCTGGGTTGGGTGGGGACTTGGAGAACATTTGTGTTTAGCTAAAGGATTGTAAATGCACCAATCAGCGCTCTGTGTCTAGTTAAGGATTGTAAATGCACCAGTCAGCACTCTGTAAAATGGACCAATCAGCAGGACATGGGCGGGACCAAATAAAGGAATAAAAGCTGGCCACCCCGGCCAGCAGCAGCAACCTGCTCAGGTCCCCTTCCATGCTGTGGAAGCTTTGTTCTTTCGCTCTTCACAATAAATCTTGCTGCTGCTCACTCTTTGGGTCTGCACTACCTTTATGAGCTGTAACACTCACCATGAGGGTCTGCAGATTCATCCCTGAAGTCAGCAAGACCACAGACCCACTGGGAGTAACAAACAACTCCAGACACGCCACCTTTAAGAGCTGTAACACTCACTGCGAAGGTCTGCAGCTTCACTCCTGAAGTCAGTAAGACCACGAACCCACTGGAAGGAAGAAACTCTGGACACATCTGAAGAGCTGAAGGAACAAACTCCGGCCACGCCACCTTTAAGAGCTATAACACTCACCGCGAAGGTCCGCAGCTTCATTCTTGAAGTCAGTGAGACCAAGAACCCACCAGAAGGAATAAATTCCAGACACACCACCTCAAAGATTAATTAGTGCAATTCCCAGCTGAATTCCCAGTGCACATCAGCATTCATCCAGGGCTGCACTGAAAAAGGACCTCCACTCTCTATTTGGAACATTTGCTTTGCACAGTCTTGGAATAGCTCTGCTTTCCAGCTAGAACTTTTATTAACCTATGTGCCCTCTTAGCAGAATAGTGTGGCTATACAGAGGGATCAAAAATGACCCTCACATTCAATAATCCATGGATGTAACCTGTAGGACAAGAGGAGAGGATACCCCTTGTAATTTAGCTGTCGTACCACATGTACCAAGTACAAAACTTTCATAAGTTTTGTGTTGTGGTTTTTTAAGCAAAAACAAAACAAAAAAAAAAAATTGAGGATATTCTTTGAGACACTTAGGCCCCAGTGTTGTTGAGAAATCTGAGATACTGTCAGTACACCTAGTCATATTTGGGGAAACCTCGTGATTTCAAAGCTCCCTATGTTGTTTCCCTCCTTCCTTCCCCACTCATCATGTGTTCCATATGTGAAGGCTGTAGTATGAATAAAGACCAAGATAATTCTAGTTGTCTCCAAACCCTCAGTACAATTCCCTAATCCCCTCTTTTTCCATTAAGTTTGATAGAAGTCTCTTTTGACATTCATGCATTTGGTTACTGAAGCCTTTTTAAAATAACACATTTTTTACATAGACTAGCCTCTACTCTGATGAAATACATGAAAAAATTATTTCTGTGCATAAACTCCTTTTAGTGCCAAGGCTTTTTTTTAAATCAGCCCTCACTATAACTCTTGGCATACAGGAAGCCTAGTCCTCAAGTGAGGGGACATCTACCAGGCCTTCCCCACAAGCTATTCCATATTGCTGGACTGAGGCTAATGAACAAAGCAAGTGCCAGTTGGGGAGGAGAACGACACTATTCTGCCCTCACTCAGTAGCTGATGTATTTCTTGTTTGTTTTGTTTTTGTTTGTGGATGCTGTTGATGTTTGATGTTGCTGTTGCTACTTTAGACATACCAGCTCCTGCCAGGGTCCCTGACACAGATGCAGTCATAGAGTGGAAGGGACAGAGAAATCATGTTTCTAGTCATTTCAAGGAAAGTGAAACTTCTTTGTTTCATGAGGCTAAGAATATATCACAGCCTGCTTTAATTTTTTCATTATATAGCTACATCTGCTTTATTGTTGAAAATTCTACCCAAGTTCTGGTCTTATTTCTCTGCCTGCCTTAATTTTCTGTGGAATTCTGAGTTTTCACATTTTGCATTTTTTCCTAAGTATTGTACTGAGAGCTTATGAGGCTGCAAGCCAGAAGCCATTTTAAAACATTAGTCTGATTTATACCTTAAATATCAAAGATAACCCTGAAAATTTGCTATGAAATAGAGAGAGGCTCATATCAGGAAATTCTGTTTGTGGCAACTCTACAATGATACAGTAAGTGACATCCAGGAACAGAATGACTACTCCATAACCTCACAGGCATTTCACCTCTGGAATAAAGTCTTGGCATAGGTCAGAAGAAAGGAGTTTTAACATCGCCTTTTACCTTCTGAAGGTTGGATTATTCCCATCATGAATGTTTCCACCAGCTCACCTCCACTTGCAGCTAGACTGAAGAAAAGTCTGCAGTGTTCTTTCATTCCAGTCAGTCTGAAGCACATTAGAGAAAAGTTCCAGTGCTTGCCCTATGTGACTGGTGTTATTACATTTCCCATCTCCCAAGCTCCACAGCCACTTATGTTGAGAGGTTTAAAAGATTTGTTGAGGGAAATGGAGGTCAGAAGTCTTAGGAACATAATAGCAGGTTTAAAACCATTTGCAGGACCATTTAGTATCACAGAAATATTCCAACATTAGAAGGCATAGTAATAAATGAAACGATTTACAGAAATGCCCCAGATTATAAGATTATACTAATAAATGAAGTGATATGAATACATAGAATAGGCTACCAATAGCTTCTAGGGAGCTAAAAGTCTGCAAGAAATGAATGTTTCTATGGCCTCATATTTCTGCCTGACATTTTATTATGTTCAGAATCTTCAATTGCTTTTGCTTTAGCTTTTGGCATCTGCAAGTAAGTCTACTTTTATGGATAGTGCTCAAGTGTTAATGGTGATTATGACTAATGAAAAGCATAAATGTTTAAAAATTTGGAAGTTGTGCCAGGATCAACATTAGGGTTTTCTATTAGCACAATTGAGGTAGATTTTATGTTCATAATTTAATCAAAAACTATTGCTCTCGTTTTCTTTCCTATAAAGCCGATTGAAAATTTGATGCTGTCTGACATAATAAAACACTTCACATTACAGTGTCTTTCTATTCAGTAACCTATGTGCTCTTTTGGTGTTTACCAAGGTTACATAAGGCTTTTCTGCCTTAGGACTATTTTTCTGTTACTCATAAAGTTAGCCTCTATAAATCTCCAGGGCTAAAGAAGTAAGTTCTTAAGTGACTTAGCAAAATGAGGTAAATATAGGACGTTGCTCTTGCCTTTTTCACAGACCTAAAGTTGAAAGTATTGCTCTTAAGATAGTTATTGAAAATGTTTAATTCTATTGAAGATGGTATCTACATGCAATGCTCTAATATAACTGACAGGAGAATTTTATGAAAATAAAAATTAATATAAGATGTAAATGTTGGTGGAGAAAAATAAACAGGAACTGAAACAAGGCCCTGGCAGCATCTGATTTTGTCTTATTACCTTTTGACAACTGCCCAGAAGCTGAGGCAGAGGAGGTAGAGAAAGAAACATGTTAAACTAAATTAAAAGTTAAGGGTTAAAATGCTAAAGCCCCCAGAATTTTGTATTTTTTAGAGGCCATGAGGTGAGCCTGCAGCTCCAGACCAGCATACAGCCCAGACCAATGGCAGCCAAAGCACTCTGTTGGCACGTGACTACCCCGAAGGACCTGCAATGAATGGCATTCTCTTAGTCACTAGATGACACCTAGAAATACAATGCTGGGCTCTACTAAGTAATAATAGTGTGCTGTCTATTAAGCACTCACTAGGGGGCCAGTTACTGTGCTTCTTAGTCTAAACCCATTATCTCATTGAGTAGGCATGACTTACTGGGGTAAGTATTATTATATTATTCGTGTTTTACAGAGAACACATCTGGGTTTTGCAGAACTAATTACTTTCCACAAGTCACTAACCTCATAAGCATGAGAGTTGGGAACTGGATCTCGAGGCTTTGTCTTAACCAGCTAGGCTGCACCAGAATCAGAGAATCAGACCTTTGATGATTCTCCACGGCCACCATGATTTCCAATGATTCTGCCAATAATACTAACCAAACTCTCCCCAAATACAGTGACACATTTTAAGGGACAAAATGAAGGGTTGGAAAGACACCAGCTTAAGCAAGAAACTCAGCCCCATTCTGTCTGAAACAGATGGGAACACAGAGATCACAGATAGTTTATTGTCAAATATTTATTAAACTAGTATTGTGTGCTCATTTCTATGCTAAACCTTATCAGATTATAGGAGAGATTCTGGTTACTACTGTCGAGGAATAAACTGTTTCTGCATAAACTAAAGAAAGTGATGTATTTGCTTAACTGCTAGGCTCTATGTTGAATGAGTGGACATATTTCTCCTGTCAAATAAAAGGTAAGAAATGGGTAATAAAGACTTGTCTATTGTGGGTGGAAGTATATGGAACTGATCAACCTGAGTTGGCTCAAACATCACTGAGTTAAGCAGATGAGATAAATGGGCAGAACCACCAAGCAATACAGGATCACATATCATCAAATAACATGTAGAATGGCCAGGCAGTGGGAGAAAGAGGGCTGACATAGTTATAGCTTTCTTGTAGGAATATTTTGTTTGGCCACTAAGTTATAGGCAAAGGGGAAAAAAAATCCCTACAATTTGGTACAATGACTGAGCCAAATAGTCAAATGGTGTTTGTGGCACTGGTTCATTAGAAATTGAGATATGAGGGCTAGGCACGGTGGCTCACACCTGTAATCCCAGCACTTTGGGAGGCCGAGGTGGGCGGATCATGAGGTCAGGAAATCGAGACCATCCTGGCTAACATGGTGAAACCCCATCTCTACTAAAAATACAAAAAAATTAGCCAGGCATGGTGACGGGTGCCTGTAGTCCCAGCTACTTGGGAGGCTGAGGCAGGAGAATGGCATGAACCCGGTAGGTGGAGCTTGCAGTGAGCCAAGATGGCACCACTGCATTCCAGCCTGGGTGACAGACAGAGACTTCATCTCAAAAAAAAAAAAAAAGAAATTGAGATATGAGGAAGCCAGTTGATAGTAAATAAGCATTTGTCAAATGAAGAAATAAATGGACGGATGAATGCATCATGCATCAGCAGCTACACAGTTATAAGTACTACAGTCTAAAACTCCCTGGCCAAGTATTGGTGGTGTCACTGGTTATAGCATAGAAGTAATGTATTAGTTGCCTAGAGTTGCCACAACAAAATATCAAGAACTACATGGCTGAGAATAAAAGAAATGTATTTACCCACAGTTCTGGATGCTGGAAGTCTAAAATCAAGGTGTCATCAGGCTCTGCACCCTCTGAAGTCTGTAGAAGAGAGATCCTTCCTTGCTCTTTCCAGCTTCTGGTCACCCCAGACGTTTCTTGGCTTGTGGCAGCATCACTTCAGTCTTCACGTGGCTGTCATCTCCCTATGTCTCTTCACACAGCCCTCTCTTTGTGAAGACAGCAATAAAATGGAGTACCTTTCCCAAGACCAAATTTCTCCTTTTTATAAGGACACCAGTTATATGTATTAAAGTCTGCCCTAATGACCTCATTTTAACATGTTTACCTCTGTAAAGACCCTATATCTGTGTAAAGTCACATTCTAAGCTACTACAGATTAAGACTTAAATGGATCTTTTTGGGATGAGGGCACAGTTTAACCCTAAAAAACACCTACCTACTCTACTGAGTTTCCAGCAAGGCTCAGTCAAGGCATTACAGTTAATTGATGAGAAGTTCTTTTAGACACTCATCTTGGAGACTGGGAATAAGGATAACACTAGTTCTTGGGAGACAGCACAGGATATACCAGTCACTCACTGGGACCACAGTGTCCCCCTCAGACTTCCCCAACTACTTGCTTTTCTAATGACCCCATGCCCTCTCTGAGCCAGTCCCTGAAGGGACATTTTTATACACGCGAGACAGATTGCTGAGTATCAACTAGCAAGAAAGGCTAATGCACATTCTTGGTTGTTCTTGAATGATTTACTCCATTACACTAATAAAGCAATAGAAATCTAAACCTAGTCAAATGTAAATATGAAATCAAATTGCACAATACAGCTAAGAAAACCTCTGACTAGAGGACCAGAGAGAGCATAGCTGTTTCCAAAGGCTGATTAAGGTTGAAGGCTGATTATTAATAATAATTCCATGATGAAAATGTCAGAAATGCGAAGGTTCACACAGACCAATAATAGTCCTAGCATTATTTATAACAGCAAAAAATTAAAACCCAAATGGCCAACAATTAGGAATTGGCTAAATAAACTGTGGTATATTTTTTAGATGATGGGATCTTATGCACCCATATTAAAAGTGCATTGTCAACAAATATTTAATGGTAAAAGAAATGCTAAGCCAATGTTACTTAAAACTTCAAAAACAGCATATTTAACATCAACTTAGTTTTGCAAACACTTACTTAATACACATTCATATTATTTACATATCCACTAAAGAAACTAGGAGAAAACATACATATCATACATCAAAATACATATTTACATGTATATTTTTACAATATATTTTATATCTAAATGTATATAGATAAATGTATCTATTTATTTCTTCATAGTGCTGTTTACTAATTCACACAAAGTCACCTCTGTGCCTGCAGATGCCCAGGCACCAAGGAAATAAGCCTGTCCATGAGTAGCAGGGCCCCGCACCCCAGGCTAGAAAAGGGGAAGGACCCCAGGCTCCCAAGACTGGACTCGCAGGACTCTGCTTCCAGAGACAGGGTTTAGAATAGAGCTGTAATCCCAGAAAAGACCATTATACTAGCTGAGTAATTAATAGACTTAGGAAAAATGCTGCCTGCTTTATGTTTAAAGTCAGCTTGTGGAGAGCAGAGTGGGGATGGCAGGTGCCAGCTGCCCATCAAACGTTCCTGGAGGCAAGGGCTCAAGCAGAGAAACTCAGGTGGAAAATTTAGGAACCCAGTGAGCAGTCCTAGGCCAATCCCTTCAGTTCTGTTTGAGGGACAGGTTTTGAATGGACAAGCACTAAGGTGGGAGAGAAGATAGAGTCTGCCGATCCACTTCCTGTCGTAAGCCAACTGAGCTCAGAAATTGGAAATGGTGCTCCAGAAATCACAAGTGAGGCCACCAGCATCCCAGCTGTGAATTGTGGTGCCAGGCAGAGTCTGAAAAATCAGGCAGGGGCTGGTCCTCACAGAAAGCGGAGTTTCCTGTGACAATTGCAACTTCGCAAATTAACAAAGTTGGAAGAATTCATGACAAATAGTCCAGCTTTAGGCATAAAGCTGAACCCGAAGGCAGTCCCGAAAGGATGATTGGAGATCACGCCACTGCACTCCAGCCTGGGTGACTGAACGAGATTCTGTCTTAAAAACAAACAAACAAACAAAAATCAAAAACAAAAACAATACAAAAAAAAAAACAAAAAAAAGGATGATTGGCCACTGGCACTCAGTCTCCTCCGTGGTGCCTTTGAAACCCTGTGAACGCATTTTAGCATCCGCCAGGTAGGCTTTGCCAAGACACTTAATGGAGTGTCACAGCAGGATGTTTTACTGCCATCTGCCAAAAGACTTCTGTAGCAAACATAGACATTGACTTTGTGATATTTTCCTAGGGTTTTTCAGTGCGCAACCTCCTCAGCCGTATGAGGCAACCCTCACTAAAGACATTGATATCCAGCTACATCCCCTACACCTCGCTGCCTACCTGATGAATGCTCAGTGCTGATGGTTTCCAGAACTGAGTCCCAGGCTGCCCTGGATGTCTGGACTCACTCCTAAAGCCCATGTGTCTCCAACTATCAAGACTCTTACTCTCCAGCACACCCCGTTGCCAATGCCCATGTCCAAGTTGTGAGAGTGAGTTTTCTCACTCTGAAACCCATTTACCCAACACATATTTAATGAGCAGTTTCTTTGTTTCAAACCCTGCAGGATCTCAGGGATGCAGAGACAAGTAGGACTCACTCCATTCCACTAAGTACCTGGCAGGTTTTGGACCCCAGTCATTATGTTGCAAGTTCTCTATACAAATATCAGCTTATTCCGAAGAACTTTCCCAACAACCTCTCTGAAATGTCTAAAACTCTAACCCTCTGACCATTCTTAACCAGCTTGATTTTCTTTTATTGCATTTATCACTATCCGATATGCTATCAATATATTATCAGCCCCCTATGAGAATGTAATTCTATGATGATGGGATACATGTTTCCTTCATTGCTCTATCCTTTGCACACAGAACAGAGTTGGACAAATAGGAGGCACTCAAAGAATGTATGATGAGTGAATGAGTGGATATAATTAATCATAGGACAGACAATGGTATTTTCTGGACACACATGGTAGGTGACTTAGGACAGAGGAGAGAAAAGGCAGGCAAACGGAGACTTTCCAAAGTCGTCACACTGCACTGAGTATTGCATCTTCTAGCATTTTTGTCTATCTACCCCCTCCCTACACTGTCTTGAGGACACAGAACATGTCTAATTCATCTTTATAACCCCAGCTTCTAGCCCAGTGTTTATTCCTTAGATTCTAATGAATATTAGTTGCCTGCTTGGCCTTGTTCTAGTTGGGTATAAACTTGAAAAATGAACTACGTAGTTTAGTTTATGAAACCAATAATTTTATCTGATAATTTCTTCCTTATCTCATAGGAGCACTTTCTAAATAGAAAGTTTCTTTCCAATGAAAGCTTAGAATGAAAAGAACATCCAGATACTGGATGAGCATCTCGAATCCAAAAATCTGAATTCAAAATATCCCAATAAGCATTTCCTTTGAGTGTCATGTCAGCACTCAAAAGCTTTGGATTTTGGAGTATTTTGAATTTCAGATTCCACATTTTCAGGTTAAAATGCTCAACCTGTATATGGCATCATGGTTCCAAATAAAAATAAGCACCAATAAATTCGAAGGAATACCTAGTTTCCAGAAAACTTTGATTTAGATTTTATCCTCACTTTGTTTTCTGTTCTTGTCTCTTGCTTGTGTACAAATTCTCTTAGCCTGTTCAGGCTGCTATAACAAAGTACTATAGACTGGGTGGCTTATTAAAAAATATTATTTCTCACAGTCCTGGAGGCTAGAAGTCTGAGATCAGGGTACCAGCATGGTCAGGTTCTGGTAAGGGTCTTTCTCTGAGTTGAAGATTGCTAGTTTCTCACTGTGTGTTCACATGGTGTAAAGAGGACAAGAGAGTGCTAGGGGATCCCTTTCATAAGGGCATTTATCCCATTCCTGAGGGCTCTATTTTCAAGACCTAATCACTTTCTAAAGGCCCTACCTCTTCATATCATTACATTGGGTATTAAGATTTCAACATGTAAATTTGGGAGGCCCACAAACATTTAGTCTATCACAAGAACAACAGTGCTGTTTTAAAAGACTACAGCGGACCCAAATTATGGTCATGTAATCAGTCAATAACATATTTAAAGTGAAATCAGATGTCTGTCTCCACTAGGAATCTGATGATCCTCTAATTATCCCCTAGTGCAGATGTTGGCAAGCTATTAATAAAAAGGGTTATTAGGAATAGTGGCAGCAGTTAGTAAATGCTGATATAAGCAAGTTCAAAGCTGCTGTCTCCAAACATATCTTTCCAAAGGCAAATGTAAGTCAAGTTAATCTAACAGCCTTCTATCACAGCCAAATCTGAGCGGATCTGAATAGTTCTTGATAGTCATCCATACAATGACTTCCCCCAGTCTGTATCATTTTTAAAACTCTTCCTTTTTATGTAAGTCTCATTCCTGAAAGAATATATAACATTATTCCAGATGGCTTTGAATAAATAGGTATTGTTTCTTATTTATCTTCCTTTGAATCTTAATGAACAATCCTAGTGATAATCATGCTGTTTTATATTTGTCAGTTTTATAGTCCTAAGCTTAAATAATCATCAGCAAGTTTGGAAGCAAAAGATGTGTTTTCAATATGACAATAAATTATACATACTAAATGATTCTCATTTTATTAAATGAAAATTAAGTCCTAAGTTCATGTAATCTAAACTATTACATTAAAGCAATATTTGGATATTTTACTTATACATCAAAGACCATGATACAACCAGGGCATGGAAATAAATGAATTGCAGTCCCTCTTCAAATTCAGAATAACTTTATAGTTCCTGTTTCTTAAAATTATTTACTGCTTTTCATAAGCAACATCAGAGGGAATATAACAAACACACATTTACAAAATTAATCATTTGAATATGAAGATATAATTGGAGTCTTACCTTGACAACTACCTTTTTATTCAGCAGGTGTGTAATTCCAGGAGCTACACCTAGCATGGACAAAAGGGATCAAGTTCCTGTTCTCATGAAGTTTGATCCTAGTGGTTAAATGCTGTATTTTATAGCAGTTATTTGTTCTCAATAACACTCTTTAAAAAATATTGCCATGTTTTTAACACCATTAGCAAGGAAAATTCAATCATATATCAGTAATTTTGAAAATAGGGTATTTCAAGGCAATTTTTTTGCACATTTAACATCATCTTCCTTTTTTCATTATCTTCTTCCTGGATTGAGACACTTAGTAATTTGTAAATATCATGCATAACCAAGGGATGATTTTTTTTTTTTTTTTGAGATAGAGTCTTGCTCTCTCGCCCAGGCTGGAGTGCAGTGGCTTGATCTTGGTTCACTGCAACCTCCACTTCCCAGGTTCAAGCGATTCTCCTGCCTCAGCCTCCCAAGAAGCTGGGATTACAGGCGCCCACCACTACACCCAGGCAATTTTTGTATTTTCAGTAGAGATAGGGTTTTGCCATGTTGGCCAGGCTGGTCTGGAACTCCTGACCTCAGGTGATCCACCCACCTCAGCTTCCCAAAGTGCTGGGATTATAGGCGTTCAGCCACCAACGCCTGGCCAGGGATGATTATTTTTATTATGCCTATGTTTTTTTAAAAAATCTTATTTTCAATTCAACACAATCCAAAGTCTTGGCAAATATCAGATACTTTAAGCTCAAGACCATATTTCCAGACTGCCAAGTCTCCCATTTCCATTAATCCATGTACACATAACCTGGGCGTGCTCATGAAACAGAGAGCTCCAGGAAATGGTCCTGTTTCCAAATCACACTTCCTTCATTCTAATGTGAGCCAAGCAAGCCTCTCACCAAGGTATGAGAGCTTAAAAAGTGAAATCAGCTTTCATGATCTGAAGGCTTATGTTGCCAAAGTTCCACTTCAAACTCTCAGTGTCTTACTGCAATCACTTGCTTGCTTTACAGGTGTTGTAAATGAAAGCAAGGGACTCACAGGCTTTCTCACTGAGGCGACTGCATTAAGGGCTGACGACAAAACAAGGCAGGAAGCCTAGGCAGAGTTGAGACTTGAGAGGCAAGGCAAAATGGCTCAGTCTGGACATACAAAGTTGCATGTCTGGGGAGCATCCAACTGGAAGTATCTGCTAAGCAGATGGACATGCCTTGCTAGAGCTAAGGAGGTTATAGAGTCATCACTATAAAGACCACAGCAAAATCCACTATGGAGATATTGCAGGTGAGAAGTCAACAGGGCCAGAGAGGGACCCAGGGGGAGTGCATATTATTCTTGAAAGGAAAACAGCCATTAGAGAAGGCAGAGAAAGAGCAATCAGAAAAAAAGGAGGCAGGAATAAGTGGTTTCTTAGAAACCAAGAGTGAAAAGAGTTTTAAGAAAATTATCTACAAAATGCTCCCAAGAGATTGGGTAAAATGAGAGTTTAAAAAAGCGGTGCTTGGGCTTGGGTGTTAGGAAGTCAGTCCCTGGCAATGTTTTCCAGAATTGATTCAAGGAAGAAGGGAAGGGAAAGCCTGGCCACAGAGACATATGGCAGGGGTAACGTAGGGAAGGAAAGGCTGATCAGACAGTGCTTTCTTGCAGCTTAGCTATGAAAGGAAGGAGAGACGTGAGCAGGCACAGAATTAAGGAAGGGATATTTTTGTGGTACAAGAAATCTGTTGTGTTTCTAGACTGTGAAGAAAGAGCCAGGAGAGAAAAGGCACTGTAAATAAAGAAGAGAGTGAGTAACTGATAGAGCAAGAACTCATAGCAAGTAGAAGGGATGGGATTTAATGCAGGAGAGAAGAAATCAGCCTTGAAGATGAGGGAAGGGGAAGGAAAGCTGCAGACACAGGCATGAGCCTCAGGGTGTTTCCCATTTATTTATTCTCTGACTTCATAGTTCCATTCGAGTGACACCCAGCCACTGCAAAGTGACTGTGTTTCAGGGCTTCAGCCACCCTTCTGTGAAGAAGTCTGTTGTCCAATTTGAGTGAGTTATACAAACCTACTTTTAAACAATCTGTAAGCTTAAAATCATGGTGAAACCCCTTCTCTACTAAAAATACAAAAATTGGCTGGGCATGGTGGTGCGCACCTGTAGTCCCAGCTACTCAGGAGGCTGAGGCAGGAGAATCGCTTAAACCCGGGAGGTGGAGGATGCAGTGAGCAAGGATCATGCCACAGCACTCCAGCCTGGCGAAAGAGTGAGACTCTGTCTCAAAAAAATAATAAAATAAAATAAGCTTTTAAGGTTAAAGAAGAAAATGGTATAATGTCTAAAATAATTGAATTAACATTCCCTTGTTCCAGCAAGTAAAGATATTATTAGTTGCCTTGTAGTGGTAATTTGTTTATTTGGTTAGTTAGTTACTTAGTTACTCTGGTAGTTGTAACTAGGAGTAGTTAAATTTTTTGGAAACCTCTCTTCCAAAGAAATCGATTAGCACCAATTATGCTGAAACTAAAACAGTTTTATTTGGCAGGCCTTTACAAAGATTTAGTTGGTAGACTTGAGCTTTCTGAAGGTGTACTTAGAATTGGCAGCTAGCTAATCCCGGGAGGCCATTTTTGAAATCTAAAATACCAAAGTCTTAATGATGTTTTTTTAAAGAAAGAATATAAATCAATGTAGCTTACTTTTAAAATGCCAACTCTCTTGTATGACTAATGTCATACTTTCCTGTAGTAAGATGCAGACAACACTTTGGTGGGTATATCAGTAGAATGACAGCTTGACATTATTAAACTCTTCTTGAAAGAACAGTCGGTTTGCTCAATCTATGGTGACCCTGCTATGCCTGTCCTGCTGCTTTCTGGGCAAGCACAAGTCCACCCTACCAACGTTTATAGCCAAATGCCAACTCTTCTTTCCTCATGACTAGTATCAAAACTGTTCACTCTCACTGCAATCAATCATGTGCTGTGAAAAATTTTCACTGTTATCATTAGAAGACAATTGTGAAGTGATTAAAACTCAGAATCCATTCAAAGATTCAGAAATCGTGTTATTATTAGAATTTTTTTAAAATTCTTGCCCTGCATTTAAATAAACTTATAAGAAAACAAAACGTTTGTTCTATGCTAACACATCTCTCCAAGACTCCCTTTATTATGACTTAATTTAATATTATGTTCTCTTCCTATACAGAGAGTAGGTACAAATGTACAGCCAAACATTTTTGCTTTTGTGGGGTTTTTTTTGTAAAATTATGGTTAAGAATATTTTTTCCCATATGCTGATTCTTTTCAGAATAGACCTGTTAAAAGTTTTTGAAATATTTTCTTCCAGGGAAAAAATCAACAGATGAATTTGTATGCTTCCTAGAGTCAAAAATCAAAACCACTTTACCTAATGAGTTTGGGGTTTTTGCCTTATTTGTCATAGAACTAATTTTAATGCCCAAGTATAAACCTGTGCTTGATTACATAAACCTGTTAGAAATTTGTGGGTTTCAATACTTAAAATCCTCAAACTTGACTACCTTCCTGTTGCTATTGTTGTTGTTGTTGTTAATAGGCGACCAGCTCCTTCAGGGAAGGGTATGTTTGCTCATCTACTTGTAGGGTCAATTCATAACCTCACCCCCTTTCACCCATGGCAAGTTCTCCAGCTAGACAGTGGGTAAACCTCCACACAATCTACTCTAGCTCTTCTCTCCCCAGCCTGGGAACCCATTCCTCTGAATAACACTCTAAACATCTTAAGCCTGGCTGTGAAATTATAGTCAACTCTTGCCTGTCTCTCAAAACACTGGCAGTACATCAGAAATTGATAAAATAAAGGGCTGCCTCTGGTAGTTTTGCTTCAATGGCTAGTAAGACCTTTGGGTCATTACAGCTCTTCACAGCTTGATGTGCCTGCACTTCAGAGTCCCATATATTTGACTGTAAAAGTAGCACTTCAAGTTCACATAAATCTATCAGCTTTTTCCAGGCACTAGCCTAGCTCACATTTAATGGAACGACCTATTCAGGTTACAGCAGCAGTGATGATCGAAGCAGACAAATAAAAGACCAGTTGAAGAACAGCCAAAACCTGTCTCTGTTCATGTTGCTCTCAAGGTTGCCACGTCCACCTGACGTGCATCCTCATCCTGCTGCCCCGAGATGCTGCTAAGTGACCAGCAACCAGGCTCAAAAGCTACAACGCCTGCTGCTGCAGTGCAAAAATAAACAGTTCAGAAAGCCAGTTTGGAACCAGAATCGGGAAGCAGTTGGATTTTCTGATGCAAAGGGGTTTTTTGCTTCTGCCTGAGAACAGCCGGTGAGTCTCACAACTCTCTGGGTGATCCCACTCCTCAGGGGGAGACAACAGTTATGTCAGCAGAGTGAAACCGGCTGCTGTCCTTAAGATTTGTGATTGCTACCTTCTACACTCTTCCATCTCTCTATGTAAATAAACCAAGCCTGGAGAGTCTCAAGGGCACCTCTGTCAAACAAAACAGAACTTGAACTTCTTCTACTGGAGAGTTTTCTGGTAACATAATTTTCACTCCAGTAAAGGTACACAAACCAACGTGATGATGGTGAAGCACAGAAAAGACTATCATGAGCTGGAGTCGATACATGTCCAATGGCTGCTTCAAGCACTTGGATTTCCTATTCCTTAGAGAAGTAGATATAGATATAGATTTTGTTATATTTAAAAATCACAAAGTTCTACACATTTGGTTTCATACTAGCCTTTTTTGTTGATGAAGTAAAATATCAAAGTAGGAATTTTCTATCCAAGTTCAAAAAATGTTGATACTAAGGAAATTAAATTAGATGTGGTTTGCTTACTTTTGAGTATGGAATCATAAAAATAAATACATACATCAACAAAATCGCAAATGGCAAGTTTATTGTGAAATTGTGTAACTCTTCTTCTCTTGATTTAAATAACCGGCATTGGCCAGACTGGGTAATTAGAACTCAGCCATTAAATCCAGCTGATGATAGGAGACTGACAGGAGGTTCTCCTGGCCTTGGGTACCTGATGCCAACAGTCAGAATAGAGATGTACAAGTCAGCAAAAGCAGTGTGTGCACGTGCATGTGTGTATGTGAGAAAGAGAGTGAAAGAAAGAGAGAAGGAGAGAGAGAGAGAGAAGGAGAGAGATTTTGGGTTAACAGACACCACTACCACTATCTGTGATGCATGTTTGTCCACAAAGATGAAGTAGGAACAGACCCAAAAGCAAAAGCAGAAAAAGGAAACTCACTGGGCAGTAGTGACACAGAAGTAAGTAACATTTCGGATATAGGCTATCAGTGATTGGAGAAATAAACCCCTCTTTATATACCTCTCTGTTATGGACTGAAATATGTCCCTTCAAAATGCAAATGTTCAAGTCCTAACCCCAGTACCTCAGAGTATGGCTGTATTTGGAGACAGTGCCTTTAAAGAGGTCATTAAGGTAAAATGAGATTATATGGGTGGGCCCTAATCCAATGTGACTAGTGTCCTTATAGGAAGAAGAGATTGGAGCTCAGACAGGCTCGCACAGAAGGAAGACCACGTAAAAAAAACTAACCCACTGACTCTTGAACTTCCAGCCTCTGGAGCTGTGAGGAGCTCAATTCCTGTTGTTGAAGCTACCTGGCCTGTAGTCCCTTGTCATAGCAGCCCTAAGAAACCAGTACACTCCCCTTGACTGACCTCCTCCCAGATATCCAGTAGCTCTTCCTCTGAATACAGTCAAGGCCCTTGCAGTCTTAATGACCAATCATAGGCAGTGGTTTTTGTGATTTCAAGAGCAGGGAGATGGCACCAGGAGAAGGTGGAGAACATGTCTCTACCTTCTATGCCTTCCAAAATTCATACTTATCTCCTTTCTGGATTCATAGAAAATCAAGACCAAGTTGTTGTAAAAGAAATATATTTTCTTCATTAGACTTTTCTAAAATATTCTACTCTCACAAATCAGTCAGACTCCTGTTAGCAGTTCACAGTTTTAACAGGGGAGAGACATTTATAACACATCCCTCTCAAGAAACAAGAATGTGTTTCTGTCATTGGAAACAAGTCCTAACATCTATGTATCACCTTAGGCAACACAATGATTTCTGTTTTAGTTATACAAAAGAGTCCTTTTGAAAGAATTACAAAGCATTTACAAATATAAGCAAGTCAAATGATAGGAACAGTGTTCTTTTTCTCCTAAAGCCTATCAAGCAATGGAATTTCTTAACTGGATATCATTTTTCTCTCTTAGGGAAGATGTAAATTACATATGTAGCAACAACAATCTTAATAGCAAAATATGCCTACATAGATTCTATGGAACTATATAGTTTGAGGGATTTAATAGCATTACTAAAGAAATTATGTGCATAACAAATGAAAAGCTAACTAATTAAACCAACAGAGGATGTAAATTTGCCTTTTGTCCCTAGCTGTAAACAATGAAAAAGGAAACTCGAATTCAGACATCTACTCTCGTTAATAATTTTCTGTGAAAGACAATATTGGTGGATAACCCAACTGACATTCAGGCTCCATTCTCCTTTGCCTGTCTTCACTAGAATCTTTCTTATCCTCCTTTCTGATCTCTCTTGCAATGCAGGGGAACCATGTGCCACACAATGAGATGAAAGTAAACGTCTTCACTGTGGGGCATGGGAAGGCTTGTAGAAAGGTGTTTGAATTTTTGATAAAATAAATTAATGAAATTGCACTATCCCTTTTCTTTCTTCCTCTCCTCAATATGCATGTGATTCTTAGAGGTGTGTAGCCTTCTTGTGATATAAAGGCAATGTGCATAGATATTAATGACTAACACATTGGGGATAGTGTAATCAAGACTGGGTGTAGGGAGGGAGGCAGGTGCAGTGGCTCACACCTGTAATCCCAGCATTTTGGGAGGCTGAGGCAGGTAGATCACTTGAGCCCAAGAGTTTGAGACCAGACTGGGCAACATAGCAAAACCCTGTCTTTACAAAAAATACAAATTACCCAGGCATGGTGGTGTCTGCCTGTAGTCCCAGCTACTCCTGAGGTTGAGGTGGGAAGATCGCCTGAACCTGGAGGTTGAGGCTGCAGTGAGCTATGATTGTTCCACTGCACTCCAATCTGGGTGACAAAGTGAGACATTGTCTTAGGGAAAAAAAAAGCAAAAAGAAAGAAAGAGAGTGGGAATAAAAGAATGAGTCTTGATGGCATTGTTGAGAAACTACAACTAACAAACTAACACTGATAACCATTTGCCTCCAGACTTTCTTTTATACTTCATGAGAAAAATAAACCTCTACCAGTTTAAGGCATTGTTAGTTGGATATTCTGCTACTTTTAAGTGAAATTACTCCCAACTAATTACTGTGTCCCTCTGGTTTGTAAGAGGATTGTGCATCTCCACCTATTTATTGTCATATAAGTGGCAGTGCTCCCTCACTGTGGAAGCAGAACATCCATTCCCTATTGTTGTTAGGCTTGGCCAACTCAGGTACTTTGGCCAAGAGGCACCAAGAGTTTTTCCCAACCATCTCATTCTGTTCCCACTTCCATGAGAATGCTATGTCTGCCATGAGAAGGCCATGGGAATGGCTGCTCCTTCAGCATGTAGTGCAATAATAAGATGAGGTATGCAAAAGGTGCACAGCAGCCAGCTTATGGTAACCACTGTGCAACATGAGTGAGATTTGGAAGGTTTCTTGTTACCACAGCTTGTTGCGAAGCAGACAAATACAAAACCAATACCAGAAATGGGTGTGGCCATGTGATATGCTTTGACCAATGAAATATGACCTGAAGTGATGTCTGTTGTGACAGGCAAATCACTCAGGGAATTTCCAGCAGCCTTTTGCTATATTCCCTTTGTGATAAGAATGACTTGTCTGGATCCCGGAGAATAAATTAGAACAAAGTCATAAGACCTGACCTGCAGCTGCTGGTAGGAAAAGTGAATGAGAAATAAAATGACTCATTCACCTTGGCACTCATAAAATGTCATAAACAATGGCATTATTTTTACTTGAATTACCATAATGTGTGTGTTTGTGTCTTAATTTCTTTCTCCTGTTTGTTTGCCATTCTTAGAAGCCTCATGTCTTAGTCCCAGGAGGGTGAGAAGAGGATCAAGGAATCCTGACCTGACCTCTGCTGTACCACTTGGCAGAGATCTGTTGATTTGTCTGTAAAATGAATGTAATAATAAAGTAACATAGCATTTCTCTGAGAATGTTTTGAATAACCTAACTTCTGCAGGAAGTTAATAGGTGTTGCATGAAGAGAAAATGTAATGTATGATCAACTAAGTCTGAGAGATACTAGGCTAAACAAATTCAAGCAGATTTATTACCTTAGGATTCCTCAGATCTTTTAATGTGTTAATGTATATTGCAAATCTTGATGGAAGTTTGGTTTTCAGGTCTTCTAAACTTTCTTTTGTCTCAGGACCATTTTTATTTTCAGAGCATCTCTTAGAACCAGGGTTTCACATATAATAATTTAGAACACAAGTGTTCTACAAGTGGAAGTACACATTAGCCTAGAAGTGACCACGCAGCAATGCTTGTGAGCTGCTATTATTGGGAAGAAACCCACACGTGGACTCTGGCAGAGTCATGGGCCTGCCCATAAGGACAGTGGTTTCCAGCTCCTGCTCCAAGTAGCAGGTAACTCTTCCCACCAAAGTGGCTTTGCAAGGTCCCTACAGTTCACAGAGAAAGATGATCACCTGGAGATCATTCAGTATGCCAAACACCAGAGAATTCAGATTGCAGCCAGAGATGGTAGAACAGCCAGCATTCTGCAGAGCCTTACACAGAAATTTATTATAAAAACCTAGTACTTAAAACTTTACTTCAAGTAAGTGTATAATCAAAGACCAAGAGTTCTCTGCAATGAATAGGGCCCTGAGCAAAAATGGCATTCTCACCAGATAAAGCCTGCAATAAGAAATAAGGGACATAAAGGTGAGTGTGGAAACTGGAAGAAGGGGCTGAACATGGTGGTTCATGCCTGTAATCTCAGCACTTTGGGAGGCCAAAGTGAGATGATTGCTTGAGCCCAGGAGTCTGAGACCAGCCTGGGCAACATAGTGGGACCCCATCTCTACTCAAAAAAATTTTTTTTAATCAGCTGGGCATGGTGGTACACACCTGTAGTACCAGCTACTGGAGAGGCTGAGGTGTGAGGCTCACTTGAACCTAGGAGTTGGAGCTTGCAGTGAGCTATGATCATGCCACTGCATCCAGCCTGGGTGACAGAGTGAGACCTTGTCTGAAAAAAAAAGAAAAGAACTGAAAGAAGAAAAAGGAACAGCGTAGAAAGTGCAAGAAGCAAGGAGAAGGAGAAAGAGGAGACCCAAGGCAAATCCTGAGACCAGCTCAACACATCTAGAGAGCTGTAAGAAAGAAGGACCAGCAATCAGTATAAGGTCACATTCAATATCCTTTGTAGTGAATTAATGTGTAGACCTTTCCAATAACGTAGATTTAATTCTGGGCAGAGAAGAGAAGAAAGGTGTCCAGTTTTCGCTCTTGCATCTCTGGAGAATGAATGTGAGTAGAGACGTTCCAGCCTGGGCCAAAGTGCATGGAGTGTACCTGGAGAGGCCTGTGGCAAGGAGAAATGACAAATCAATGTGATTGTCATGGTAGAAGCCAAGGTCCAAATGCCAAGGCATGGATGGACGTGAGAGAGAATATATTCAGGTCATTAGCAAAAAAGAATGGAATCAAGACAAAATCAGAAATGCAAAGAAGCTCAAGGGGCAAAGTTCAGTAGTACAAAGACTGTCAGGGTAGTCCTGTTGGAGCTTTAGGTTTCATGCTCTTTGGAAGAGCAGGCAGGCAGGTTATGAAGGTACCATTTTTGGACAGCTCGCCCTGGGGAAATAGTTTTCTCCTCTACTTGTAGTTTCACTACAAAGCCCAGAGGATACACAATTGCTGGCTGTATTCCTTTTTGGTCCTGTCCAAAGAGGATGCAGAAATCTGGCAGAACACTCAGCCCCCTGCTGCGTGTGGAAGGCAGAACAGCTCTTTCTGCCTCCTGCAGGTCTCTGCAAGCCTGGCCCTGCCAGGACTTTCATGCTGACCTACTTTTTAGTGCAAGGACTTGGATGTCTTCCCACCTGTCCTAACCATGGATGAAAGCCTAAAATCCAGTTATGGCACAACTTTCTTTTCCTCCTAGTTCCCTAATTTTTGCTCCTTCTCCATGCTGCTCCCTACTTCTCTGTATAGGTGGATGCCTTGTTAAGCCTGAGTGAAGAGACACAGTCCTTGTTAGCACAAACATACAAGCAATGTGAGGAATAAAAAGCGCTTCCTTCTACTCTTTTGGGTTCTCTGGCTCAACTAAAAATTAAATCGACATAGATGGATTAACTAGGGAAAATATTAATGACGTACATACAGGCAAGAGTCCAACAAAAATACGAGACTCCAGGAAGGAGCCAGATGATTGAGACTTACATATTGTCCTGAGCTACAGAAAGGAATATTGGTTTGGGACTTGTTTGGGGGGATGGTTGTAGAGACAAAGTGTGGGAAGGAGAGGGAGAGAGCCTTGTCCTTTTATGCGAGGAGTCTCCCAGGTAATGAAAGTTGTCTTGGAATAGCTCTCTTCCTGGTACAATATCTTTACTCTGAAAATTTCTTTATAAATGTAAATTTCCTTTAAAAAGGGGAAATTTATATTAAATACTTTAGGCAGTTGACAGGGGGTGATATGGTTTGGCTGTGTCCCCATCCATATCTCATCTTGAATTGTAGTTCCCATAATCCCCATGTGTCATGGGAGGGACCTGGTGGGAGGTAATTGAATCATAAAGGCAGTTACCAACATGCTGTTCTCATGATAGTGAGTGAGTTTTCATGAGATCTGATGGTTTTTAAAGGCGCTTTTCCCCCTTTGGTTGGCACTTCTCCTTCCTGCCATCATGTGGGGAAAGTCATGTTTACTTCCCCTTCTGGCATGATTGTAAGTTTTCTGAGTCCTCCTCAGCCATGCAGAAACTGTGAGTCATTTAAACCTCTTTCTTTTACAAGTTACCTAGTCTCAGGCAGTTCTTCATAGCAGTGTAAGAATACAGCAAATTGGTACCAAGTAGGTTGCTGCTATAAAGACACCTGAAAATGTGGAAGCCACTTTGGAACGAGGTAACAGGCAGAGGTTGGAACAGTTTAGAGGGCTCAGAAGAAGACAGGAAAATGTGGGAAAGTTTCAAACTTCCTAGAGACTCAGATGGCTCAGAAGACAGAAAGATGTAAGAAAGTTTGGAACTTTCTAGAGACTTCTTGAATGTTTTTGACCAAAATGTTGATAGTGATATGGACAATGAAGTCCAGGCTGAGGTAGTCTCAGATGGAGATAAGGAACTTGTTGGGAACTGGAGCAAAAGTGACACTTGTTATGCTTTACCGAAGAGACTGGTGGCATTTTGACCCTCCCCTAGAGATCTGTGGAACTTTGAACTTGAGAGAGATGATTTAGGGTATCTGGTGAAAGAAATTTCTAAACAGCAAAGCCTTCAAGAGGAAGCAGAATATAAAAGTTTGAAAAATTTGCAGCCTGACTATGAGGTAGAAAACAAAGCCCCATTTTCTGGGGAGAAATTCAAGTCAGCTACAGAAATTTGCATAAGTAACAAGGAAACAAATGGTAATCACCAAGACAACAGGGAAAATGTCTCCACCTAGGAGAAAAAAGTGGGCTGGGCCGAGGGCCCCCCTGCTGTATGCAGCATAGGAACTTAGTGCCCTGCACCCCAGCTGCCCTAGCCATGGCTGAAAGTGGCCAAGGTACAGCTCAGGCCGTGGCTTCAGAGAGTGCAAGCCTCAAGCCCTCGCAGCTTCCACATGGTGTTGGGCAAGCAGGTGCAGAGAAAACAAGAACTGAGTTTTGGGAACCTCTGCCTAGATTTCGGAGGATGTATGGAAACACCTGGATGTCCAGGCAGATGCCTGCTGCAGGGTTGGAGCGCTCATGGAAAACTTCTGCTAGGGCAGTGTGAAAGGGAAATGTGGGGTCAGAGCCCCACACAGAGTCCCCACTGGGGCTCTGCCTAGTGGAGCTGTGAAAAGAGGGCCACCATCCTCCAGACCCCAGAATGGTAGATCCACTGACAGCTTGCACCATGCACCTGGAAAAGCCACAGACTCTCAATGCCAGCTGTGAAAACAGTCTAGAGGGGAGCTATACCCTGAAAAGTCACAAGGAGGAGCTGCCCAAGGTTGTGGGAGCCTATCTCTTGCATCAGTGTGACATGGATGTGAGACATGGAGTCAAAGTAGATCATTTGAAACTTTAAGGTTTAATGACTGCCCTATTGGATTTCAGATGTGCATGGAGCCTGTAGTCGCTTTGTTTTGGCCAATTTCTCCCATTTGGAATGGGTGTATTTACCCAATGCCTGTACATACATTGTATCTAAGAAGTAATTAAGTTGCTTTTGATTTTGCAGGCTCATAGGTTGAAGGGACTTGCCTTGTCTCAGATGAGACTTTGGATTTGAACTTTTGGGTTAATGTTGGAATGACTTCAGACTTTGGGGGACTGTTGGGAAGGCGTGATTGTGTTTTGAAATGTGAGGACATGGGATTTGAGAGGGGTAAGCATCAGAATGATATGGTTTGGCTTTGTGTCCCCATCCAAATCTCATCTTGAATTGTAGTTCCCATAATCCCAATGTGTTGTGGGAGGGACTCAGTGGGAGGTAATTGAATCATGGAGGTGGTTATCCCCATGCTGCTGTTCTCATGATAGTGAGTGAGTTCTCACAAGATCTGATAGTTTTATAAGAGGCTATTTTCCCTTGGATTGGCACTTCTCCTTCCTGCCATCATGTGAAGAAGGATCTGTTTGCTCCCTTCCTGCATGATTGGAAGTTTCCTAAGGCCGCTCCAGCCATGCAGAACTGTGAGTCAATTCAACCTCTTTCCTTTATAAATTACCTACTCTTGTGCAGTTCTTTATGGCAGCATGAGAATGGACTAATACAGGAGGTAACAACCTTTTCCTGCATTGGCCGATTTTTAATTTCAGTCCGTTCAAATCAATCAATATGCCAAAGTGGTATACTTTGGAGTGACATGTCCTGAACTCCCACAGAGATTATGTCATAAGAAAGGGGCAGAAGAAGCATCAACAACTCTAAGGAACCAAAGTCTCTCCAGCCACCAAAATGAATGCAGCTGCCACTTAGGGGAAGTGGACAAGGACAGAACCACCCAGAGATGATGGGGAGAAAAGGCAGAAGGCCTGGGAGCTAGAAAATGACTCCATGGAGTAAAAGATCACAGCATCCTTTGGGACAAGACTGATGTTCATGACAAGGTAATAGCAAAATTATTTTCTTTCTGATGAGGCTCTGTTCTTATACTCCCTCCCAGAGGCTGCAGGCCTGATGGTTGTAAGCCTTACCGGGCAGAGAGACACCCAGCCCTGCTGAAGCAAGGGCTGGGGCTGTAGGAAATTTTAAATTTTAAAAACCAACTGAGAGCCAGTTTGCTCTTCGTTATCACCGTGCCCCAATAGTTCTAAACAATATCAGTGACACAATAGTCTTCTATGTAACATCTTTTTAGGTCTAAATCCTAGATTGTGGCTATGCTTTCTGTTGAGTTTTGTTTTAACTGGAGTAAAATACACATAACATAAAATTTACCATCTTAACCATTTTTAAGTATACATTTCAGTGCCATGAAGTGCATCCACATTTTTGTGCAACCCTCACCGTCATCCTTCTCCAGAACTTTTTTCATTCATTTTACAAAACTGAAACTCTGTATCCATGAAGCAACAACTCCTCGTTCTTCCCTGCCTCACACCCTGGCAACCGCCATTCTACTTTCTGTCTCTTTGATTCTGACTGCTGTGGGCACCTCATGTAAGTGAAAATATACAATATTTATCTTTTTGTTGCTGGACTATTTCATTAATCACAGCGTCCTCAAAGTTCACCCAGGGTACAGTATGGGTCAGAATTTCCTTTCTTTTGAAGGCTGAATAATGTTTCGTTGATGTGTATACTACATTCTGTTTATTCATTCATTTGTGGATGAACACTTTGGTTGCTTCTTCCTTTAGGCTATTATGAATAATGCTGTTATGAACATAGGTATGTAATTATCTCTCCAAGATATGGCTTTAAATTCTTTTTGGTACATACCCCAAAGTGGAATTGCTGGCCATATGATAATTCTTTTTTTTTTTATGTCATTTGAGGAACCATCATTCTGGTTTATTCCATAGTGTCTGCAAAATTTTAGATTCCCACCAATGGCACACAAGAGTTCCTTCCAATTGCTCCACATCCTGCCGACACTTGTTATTTTCTGGTTTTTGATGGTAGCCATCCTAATAGATGTGACATGGTATCTCCTTGTGATTTTCTTTGCATTTCCCTAATGATTACTGATGTTGAGCATCTCTTTGTGTGCTTATTGACCATTTCTACGTCTTCTTTGCAGAAATATCTATGTAAGTCTTTTACCCATTTTTAAATCTGGTTGCTTTAGGCTTTTTGTTGATTTGTTGCATTTTAATACTCTCTTTGTATGCTTCAAGTCAGAGTTTTTCTATTACTTATCTTTTAATAAACATTATATTCAGCAAAATAGTTAATTTACAGACTGCCCATTGTACAGTCAATCCCCAAGACAGGCAGAACTCTCCAAGTTCTTTTGGAAAGTATGTTTATAACAGGAAGGTTTCATATAACTTCAGGTGCAGTTTATTTCTCTAACCCACACAGAACCACATCTTCCTGCATTAAAATATATTCTAAATGAAAAATGATAGAACAGTAATTATGACAACAAAGAAATAGAATTTGAGCTATTTCAATTCTGCCATTCTGTATGACCACTTAGAGTTTTTATGTACATCTAAAATTTAAAACAGTGTGCTAGACACAAACTTGTTGTTTTACAAAATTAATAAATTTTACAAATTTTAGTTTATGCATAAAACATTTTACTGAATCTAAGCAATATCTTTAAATTTGAAACGTGCTTGTTTTTAATTATTAGTCATCCAAGAAAATAAATTGTGACATTTTTAATGGTAGCCAAAATTGGATCATTTGCAACATTTTGGTGTTATTATATTTTTCTAAATAGAATTGCTTTTCCTGGCATCATTAGAAGTTTCAATAAAACAAACTGTTTATTGTCTGTATTTCTTTTCTGGCCTCTGTTATTATTATTTATGCCATTTTAAAATTATTACTGAAAATAATTTTATTGTATATGGAAGAGAGGTGCTATCAGTGGTCCACACTGGGGTCACAAACAGTAAGTGAGCCACCAATTTTCACATCCTTCCCATGTCCTCACAAGCTTTCCTTTTCTGCATCAGGGGTGACAGCAGGGGACTGTGATGTAGTCCGTGCAGAGCTGTCCTTGTCACAGGAAAGAAGAGTACAGTGTTGTCCCAAATGCTCAAAAAGTCCCCACTAAATGACTGTGACATGATTAAAATCATCGTTTTAGCAGAATGATTTTTAAAATAGCTTAAATATAACAAGGGGATGAAGCAGAAGACAAAGAACTGGAAGCAGCTGAACACAGAAATGCCCTCTGTGTCACAACAGTGACTGCCTTAAATAGCTCCCACTGCATTTCCCTCACGAGTGAAGGTTTCTCACTTGAACCATGGGTAACACTGTACAACTTGTGTTCAACTCGGAGCTACCAGTCTGGAAAGATCAGCAGAACCTGACTTGAACGGTGTCTCTCAGACCATCCGGACCTGAAGAGGAGGATGCCAGGACAGCCGCCCCACTATTTGGGAAATGGAACAAATCTGGCCAGAACCTTCCTGGTGGAGGCCGAGTGGCAGCTGCCAAATGCTGAGCTGAGAAATGGCTAAGGCTGCCAGAGTCAACTTTCCTGATCCTTTCGGCTGGCTTCGAGGAGTAAAAAAATCTGTGGTTTCCATAAATCCAGAGCTGCCTTGGGCCCATGTCCAAACTGGCCACTGCCCTTCTGTTCCACAGAAACTTTTTTTTTTTTTTTTTGAGACTCCGTCTCTCTCTGTCACCTAGGCTGGAGTGCAGTGGCGTGATCTCGGCTCACTGTACCCTCCGCCTCCTGGGTTCAAGCAAGTCTCTGCCTCAGCCTCCCGAGTAGCTGAGATTATAGGCACCCACCACCATGCCTGGCTAATTTTTTTGTATTTTTAGTAGAGACGGGGTTTCACCAACTTGGCCAGGTTGGTCTTCAACTCCTGACCTCGTGATCCACCTGCCTCAGCCTCCCAAAGTGCTGAGATTACAGGTGTGAGCCACCGCACCTGGCCTCCACAGAAACTCTTACTGCCAAAGGTCTTGATCTCCTTTTCCTTTTTAAATAAAATGTGCTTTCTGCATTTAGCTTCTTTCTGAACTCCTCTACAGTGAAGCAGATGAAATGCGTTTGTTATTTAGGGGGAAAAGAAAAGATATTCTTTGACATATAAGATTCTCTGCAACCCAATCCATTTTTGAATTCTATAGTGAAGTACAACATACAACAGAAACGTGCACAACTTCTAAGTGAACAGCCTGATAATTTGTCACTAAGTGAACTTCCCATTGCAACTAACACCAGGTCAGGAAAGAAACCATTACCAGCATCCTGGTAGACCTTGAGTCTCCTTCTAGTCCTTCTTCTCTAGCAAAGTTAACCATTGTCCTCACTTCTATCATCATAGGTTAATTTTGCCTACATTGAGCTCTGTGGAATTTCACCATGTGTGCTCTTATATGACTGTCTCTTTAAGCACAACATTATGTATATGAGAATCATTTTGTTGTGTGTATTCATTTATTCTCATTTCTATTTAGTATTCCATTGTAAGAGTAAAACACAATTCATTTATCCAATCTGCTATTCATGGGCATTTGAGATGCTTTCAGTCTGAGGTTATTATAAATAGTGCTAACTGTGGATATTCATACACATGTTTTTGGTGTCATGAATTTACATATTTCTCTGAAGAGTAGGGTCTCTCTCAGAGTGCAGTTGCTAGGTCATAAGATATGACAAATTCATTGATACTACCAAGGAATTTTTCAAGGTATTTGTACGGATTTAAGCTCTCATCAGCCGTGCAGCCATGTGGTCAGCACCTAGTAGTATCACATTACAGTTTGCATTTCCCTGATAACTGATACAGTTTATCGCCTTTCCCTATGCTTACTAGAATTTCAGAAGTCCTATTTTACTAAATACCTGTTTATGTCTTTTGCCTACTTTCCTGTTGGGTTCTCTGACTTTTTCTTTTTTTGTTTTGTTTCTAAATATTTTTTATTATTATACTTTAAGTTCTGGGGTACATGTGCAGAACGTGCAGGTTTGTTACATAGGTATACGCGTGCCATGGTAGTTTGCTGCACTCATCAGCCCATTATCTACATTAGGTATTTCTCCTAATGCTATCCCTCCCATAGCCCCCCACCCCCAACAGGCCCCAATGTGTGATGTTCCCCTCTCTGCATCCATGTGTTCTCATTGTTCAACTCTCCCACTTATGAGTGAGAACATGCAGTGAGGTATTGCTATTCACAAGAGGCCATTAGCTGCGGGGGTTCTGCCTGCAGACCTTGACCTAAATGACAGATGAATAAAATGTACACTGGCACACAGATACTCTGTTTTGCCAGTCCAGCTGAGTGTCTGACCGCCTACACACCAAGAGAGGCTTGTTACTGCTGCTGGCCTTGAACAGCTCGCACTCTAGGCATTTATTTGTATACGATTAATAACAGAAGTTCTGAGTCAACACACTTGTGGATTATTAATGTAGTTAAGAGAGTAGTTCTAGGAATTATTAAAGCTCAGGTACTGCTATTTAAAGTAAATACTATTGGGGGCAATATCTTTAGTCGACTTCCTCCTGAGAGGGCTATCTGGCTAAAAGGTTAGTTAATGGAGGTAGGGTAAACAGACTTAACTGGGGAAGCCTCTATTATTCTTAGTATTTACCTTATGACTTAATGCTCTAAGGTAAGAACCGCCTGCCTTCAGCCTGTTCGGTTATTACAAGCTATGTAACCTTTCGTCTTTCTAAAAGGTTTGTGACTATTTCCTGTAACTTTCCTAATATTTCTTTTTAATATTTCTCCACCATCCTAAGTCAATCACAACAATGCAGTGTTTGGTTTTCTGTTCCTGTGTTAGTTTGCTGAGAATTATGTTTTCCGACTTCATCCATGTCCCTGCAAAGAACATGAACTCATCCTTTTTTATGGCTGCATAGTATTCCATGGTGTATATGTGCCACATTTTCTTTATCCAGTCTATCACTGATGGACATTTGAGTTGGTTCCAAGTCTTTTCTATTGTGAATAGTGCCACAATAAACATACATGTTCATGTGTCTTTATAGTAGAACGATTTATAATCCTTTGGGTATATACCCAGTAATGGGATTGCTGGGTCAAATAGTATTTCTGGTTCTAGATCCTTGAGGAATCACCACACTGTCTTCCACAATGGTTGAACTAATTTACACTTCCACCAACAGTGTAAAAGTGTTCCTATTTCTCCACATCCTCTCCAGCATCTGTTGCTTCCTGACTTTTTAATGATTGCCATTTTAATTGGTATGAGATGGTATCTCGCTGTGGCTTTGATTTGCAAAGTGACCAGTGATGATGAGCATTTTTTCATGTGTCTGTTGGCTGCATAAATGTCTTCTTTTGAGAAGTGTCTGTTCATATCCTTTGCCTACTTTTTGATGCGGTTGTTTTATTTTCTTGTAAATTTGTTTAAGTTCTTTGTAGATTCTGGATATTAGCCCTTTGTCAGATGGATAGATTGCAAAAATTTTCTACCATTCTGTAGGCTGCCTGTTCACTCTGATGATACTTTCTTTTGCTGTGCAGAAGCTCTTTAGTTTAACTAGATCCCTTTTGTCTATTTTGGCTTTTGTTGCCATTGCTTTTGGTGTTTTAGTCATGAAGTCTTTGCCCATGCCTATTTCCTGAATGGTATTGCCTCAGTTTTCTTCTAGGGTTTTTATGGTTTTAGGTCTTACATTTAAGTCTTTAAGCCATCTTGAGTTAATTTTTGTATAAGGTGTAATGAAGGGGTCTAGTTTTAGTTTTCTGCATATGGCTAGCCAGTTTTCCCAACACCATTTATTAAACAGGGAATTTGTATAGCCAAGACAATTCTAAGCAAAAAGAACAAAGCTGGAGGCATCATGCTACCTGACTTCAAACTATACTACAAGGCCACAGTAACCAAAACAGCATGGTACTGGTACCAAAAAAGATATACAGACCAATGGAACAGAATGGAGGCTTCAGAAATAATGCCACACATCTACAACCACTTGATCTTTGACAAATCTGACAAAAACAAGCAATGGGGAAAGGATTCTCTGCCTTTTTCTTACTGATCTTTATAGTAACAGAGAAAGAACATAAATGAATACCTTGTTTGCAAATTCTTACAAATATCTTCTCACACTCCATGGCTTGTCTTTTTAAACTCTTAGCAATGTGTTTTAATAAACACAAGTTTATCTATGGTTAGCCCTTTTTGTGTCTGGTTTAAATCTTTGCTTTATCCAAGAATCCAACCTATTTTCGATGCCCTATTTAAAATCAGGCAGTCTGGCTAAGTATCCATCTCATTTGAAAGCTGCTCTTCCCTATGGTAACCCCTCTGAACTCTATTTTTCCCCTCTTCTTCTTCCCCACAATATGTAAATGCCATGAACAATGATGTTTAATTCCATGAGTTTGATTAGCTTGCCCTGTTAAAGTACATGAAAATCTCCCAGCACCATACTGAAACTTGTCTCTTGAGCCTTTTACATATCTGATATCTCAAACCAATCTTTTCACTGCCACTAGACAAAGAAAGAACTGTCACTCTGGACCTGCCACTCTGGTGAGGCTATCTACAGCTGCCTTTCTTCTAGGAAAGAAGCAATTGTTCCTACACTGACAGAAATTGCCAACAGGAAAATCCTTCATCTGGCTTTTTAAAACATTCTTTCTTAGTAATGAGTTTTGAGATTTTCATATACAATCTGCTATACCAAAAGCCAATCAAAATTTTGATTGTGTTTGTGGCACCAAGAAGAGTATGTGGGATTTGAAATCAGAAAAATTTGAACCAACTTGCAGCTCCATTATTTGCTTTTTATTGGCCATTGGGGGAAGTAGAGTACTTAAACTTTCTGAACTTCTGTTTCCATATCTGTAAAAGAGGAATGGTAATGACTATTTCACAGAGTCTGGAGGGGCCTTAGATGAGATAGATAAATTATCTGAAAATATTTGCATACTCTAAAACATGCATACATTAAAAGTCACCCATATTATTACTGCAATAATTAGGAATTTTAAATACAAATTCATTAGATTGATAATAGCAACTAACATTTATTGAACTTACTGTATGTGCTCTGAAGCACTGTTATAAGCATTTTACATATCTTAACTCATTTAATTTCTTCAACAACCTATAGGTAGGTTTTATTAAAATGCTCATTTCCAGATGAGGAAACAGAGGCACAGAAAGATTGAGTGGCTCATGGAAGGTCATACAGCTACTGAAGTCAACAGAATGTTAGTCCAGGGAAATGGCTGCAGAGTTTACCTGCCTAAGAAAATTACACAGTTTCCATGGTCTTGGGCTTGATTTATAGAGAATCCTCAATGCCATATGGTGAGAACAGTAGGAGGGATTTGGAACTTCTGCCAAACATCATTGTTCACAGCTTCAGTGAAGGATGGGTTTCTATCACAACTTCACAGAACCTTTGTTTTAGCAGAAGGAAGGGAATTAATATATGTTGAATGGCTACATAAATCTGTTGTTAGGTACTTTACAACCTCATGACACAGATATTGTTATTACCCCATTTTATGAATAAGAAATGAAGATTTATGAAGATTAAATGGCTGGCTTACATTCACAGAGTTAGGAATAGCATCAAAACTCAGACTCAGGTATAAGCAGATCTTTTTCCTAGTGGTCCAGTGTGGACCACTGTTAGCACCTCTCTTCCTTATACAATAAAATTATTTTCAGTAATAATCTTAAAATGGCATAAAGAATAATAATAATAGTGGCCGGAAAAGAAATACAGAAAATAAAGGTTTTATTTTTTTTGAAGCTTCTGATAATGCCAGGAAAAAAAATTATATTTAGAAAAATATAATAACACCAAGCTTTCCACAATTCATCATTTAACCAAAAAGCATGTATCACTTTTATCATCTGAAAAAAGGGAGTTAAAATAAGAAAATATAGATATTCTCTAAATTTGAATTGAAAAAGTAGACTATAGCACACATGAAATAAGATAATTTTTCATCATCCTTTGTACAAAGTCACTTGGTTTAGGTTCCAATCACACCAGTAGGACACCTAACTCTGCAGTCTCTTAGCTGTGTATGCAAGTTTGAAAGCTCTCTATCAGTAAAAAGCTGATTGGCTATTTTAAAGATATTATGGTCTGCATGAGAGTAACTGGAAAGATAGGAAGCTGAAAAATGATGAAGCCATTTTGGGGAACAGTGAGTCCATTAGGAAAAATTCTATCACTTCTGCTAGCAAAACTATTTTAAGTCATACTTCCTGAACAAGAAAATAAATGATTCTTTTTGAGTTATGGGGTAATAGCCTTGTGCAATAATTTATGAGGCTTATGTTGTAGGTGTTTACTATAAAATATTCAGTTTCTACATGTAAATTAAGGAAGGCTGCAGTAACAGTTTGCATAAAAGGGAAATACAGCCTTTTTGCTGCCTGTTTTTCTCACCAAAGAAAAGACATACCTCTTTGAGTACCCATGGTAGTGACAGAATGTGTCAAGAACACACATCAATCTGACTGAATATTTCACCTCCATGCTGTGCGATGCTGTGCAGTGCCATGGCCACATTTAATGCACCAGGCAAAGAACAAAGGAAGTCTATCATCTTTAATTATTAAGCACTGAAGAATAAAGGCAGAATGAGAACGTGTGGAATGTTCCCTTAACACCCTTCCAGGTTCCCAAAACAAGCTGGAGTTGATTCGCATGAACCCTACTCTCTCACAAATACAACCTACTGGAGAAGCATTTCAGAAATTGCTCTGAAATTGTTTCCTACATTTTTTTTTTGAGAGAGAAGCATTGTCTGAAACTATCTCAAGCACTTTATTCTATAGTACAGGAACTATTTTTATCATAAAGAGAACAATCCCTTTCTTAGAAGGGTACTGATTTAAGGATTAAGATGGGTTTGATTTGGCTGTTTGTTTTTTGTTTTGTTTTTTTTTTTCCAGAGGAGAGTCTACACGCTATTAAGAGCATGTAATCCTACTGTCTGCTGGCTCCATAACTCCCACATACTCAGTAACAACTCCTCATAAGCACCTTCCCTTCCATTGAAACAGCCTCCATTTCTTTCTTTAAGAGCTTGCTTAAATAGGTTCCACAAATGGGATCCATGGGCCCACAGGCAAGACAGACAGTGGCATCTTCCTGTTGTCTCTCCATCTTCTCACCTTAATGTCCCCATCTCTGATGCATAAAGCCACCTGGAAAAACCTTGTTTCCAATACTGCACATCATGAAAATGCCACTGCCCATGCCAGAAGGGCAGTCTCTGAATATTACTAAACCATCCATGCCTTAACATGGCAGAGTCCACAGAGCCCTGTGCAAAGCTGACGAACATCATGCTTTCCCAATCCTACAACACTGCTATTGAGTTTCACTAAGTCTCTCCCAAGTAATTTTGTTAACTCCTATCCCATATACCTTGCCCAGAATAATAATGCCATGTTTCTTATGAAAATCAGTTTCAAATACCCATAATCATGCTATCTCAAATCCAATCTGTGGAATTTGAAGGGAAACAGTTGCCATAATATCTCCTCCATATTCTACCACTGTCACCTAAAACCCCTCCCACCTTCACCAATTACAGAAATTCTCCTGTGTGTCCGGATTCATGTAGATACTGGGAAGGGAGAAGAGAAGATGAGGTATTGGAGGAGAATGGGGATGATATTTATGTGGATAGGAACTTGGCCTCAGCTCAGCCAAACTAAAAGCCTTAGATGTAAGGTTGAGGAATGCTGGACTTTATCTACATTCAAAGATGAAAGATTCCTTTGTTAGGATTTTCACTTGTGTCCGTGTGAAGAGACCACCAAACAGGCTTTGTGAGAGCAGCAAGGCTATTTATTTCACCTGGGTGCAGGTGGGCTGAGTCCGAAAAGAGAGTCAGCGAAGGGAGATGGGGTGGGGCCGTTTTATAAGATTTGGGTAGGTAAAGGAAAATTACAGTCAAAGGGTGGTGTTCTCTGGCTGGCAGGGGTGGCGGTCACAAGGTGCTCAGTGGGGGAGCTTTTGAGCCAGGATGAGCCAGGAAAAGGAATTTCACAAGGTAATGTCATCAGTTAAGGCAGGAACAGGCCATTTTCACTTCTTTTGTGGTGGAATGTCATCAGTTAAGGCAGGAACCGGCCATCTGGATGTGTACGTGCAGGTCACAGGGGATATGATGGCTTAGCTTGGGCTCAGAGGCCTGACATTGATCATACATCACACATGGCATTTGCCCTGTAGCTGAAACAATATATTAGTTTCAGCTACAGGGCAAAACTGAGAGCTGTTGACCAGAAAGTAAGAAACTTGGATTCTAGGGCTTGTTCTGCCCTTCCAGCCTGTGTCCACAGACACATATGAGGGCAAGCACACTTGTCCTGTCCACGGCCCCATCCGCACAACTTGACAACTGTTCAATGAGTATTTTTAGCTGAAATTTCTTTGTGCTTTCCCCACCATCCATAAAGTTGAAATGATAACAGCTATCTTACCTGCCTAATGAGGCTTTAAAATTAAAACACATGTGTGAACACGTCTACTGAATGTTCCCTTTCTCCATGTGAGTGAAAACCCACCTAATGAAGTCTGATAAGCACAGCATTGTGCTGCTATGACTCCTCATCTAGGAAAAGAACCAGGCCCAGCTCGCCAAATCCTCCTTTGGAAGCACTCCGACATCTCCTTCAGAGCTCCTTCACCATCTACATATATGAGTACCTCCTCCTCAAGATAATCGGCTTTTATTCAAGCCCTAGCCTTCAAAAAGCATTTTTTGAATGTGTTTATTGTTCTTTTCATCTCATGTATCTTCTACTGTGTTTCACTGTAAAATGGCTATTGCCTCAACAGCCAAAAGGCCGCAAGTTCCTGATACTGCAACTACCAGATGCTGGACTCTTCTTGCGTCTGGGTTCCCAAACGACCACGGAGAGCAGGACCCCTGCTGACCCTCACAGGACATGTAGCAAGAGGAAGAAACATGCTTTCATTGTGTTAGGGCACTGGAATTTCCAGGGTTAATCTGTGACCTCTGTGTAGCCTCGCCTATCCTGAGAAAGTCAGGCTCATGATAAAAACTCACTTTAGTTAGGCTTTTTAATGGTTTCTAACAACTTCATGAGTTACGAACATGCTGAGAGACAGCAGCCACAGTAAAAAGCCCTGTATGCCAGGGGTCAGGGCCCTGTATTCCAGGGGTCAGGACGCTGACCCCAGCCCCAGCTGAACCCAATACTTGCTGTGTGACCTTGGTCAACCCATTTTATTTCATTGTATTGTAGATTGGCTTATTGTCATTGTCTTCTTTTAACAAGTGAGAAGAGAAGACTAAATTAGCTTTTTAAAGAGCTTTCAGGTCTAACAGTCTATAAATGAACTTCTGGCTTCCTGTCTAGGAAGGTACCCAGTACGGATAACTTTCTTTCTGTGGCACTATACTTTATTTTTTTAAGCTAAAAAAAAAAAAAAAAATCTACTGACTGACAATTGTTTGGAACCCAATCTATTTATAAGCTTAGGTTTACACTAAGGCTAAAATCTCATTTAATGTCAGGTTACTTGTAAATCTTGTATTTATATGAAAGTTGTTCTACCTTAAGAAACAAATTTTGTTTGTGTGTGTGCCTGTTTTTTAACCACGCAGTGAGCACTCCTGTCATTTAAGCAAATTTAGCACACAAAAAATTAAATTCAATAGAATCCAAAATTTAGGAGCATCGTTAGTAGGTAAAATAACAAAGTGCTGATAATCTGATTCAGAGCACTAAGAAGATGCTCTAGAAAGAAACACAAATGAAAAATAATGAAACGGGGAAGCTGTCTTCAAAGCAATTGAATAGAGACTGTTGGAGAATGTCCCCTGTGATACGAAAGTAATCCTTTTCAGTCCACAGGGCCCAGTTTTGGCTCAATTCTCGTGCCACGGAGCTTACAGCAGACGAGGAAAATTGTATTACAAGAGATCATGCATGAATGTTTCTGAAAGGGATATGGGAGAGACAAGACTCTTTGTTTTAATATGAATTAAGTTTTCATCTCTGGTTTTGGAGTTGAACTACTGGCTCTTGCTCAGGTTTTCCCTCTAACATGTGCCTTGGCTGTACTGCTAAGCTTCAACTGCATCAATTAATGTCTCATGCTTCGCCCAATTCATTTCCTGCTTGTCGCCTAACATGTTACTTGAATCATTTTCAAATTCTCTCTTTTTAACAAACCTATACTTATCCCATGATTGGACACCGACATAATCAAGTCATGTTTGTTCATTCTTACTGCTTAGACCTGCGTTTGGGAAAATGAATACCTTTTACTTTTGAATAGCAGATAAAAATGCAAATTTGTGCAGGCTGATTTTGTCATAAACACTGATTACCATCGCTTGGTTGAGTTACCTGAGCCATATCTTAAATATACACACACACACACACACACGAAATAGAATAGGTCATAAGTTAGAATTAAAATGAATAATAATTAAAATATCATCTTCTTAGAGTTTATACTATGTATAAATATATATACTTTCTAAAACTCATCTATAGTTTATAAAAATGTGTAAAACAAGAAAAATAAATGTAATTAGAATGACATTTTGCAAATCATTTATGAGTTTTCCTTTTCGCCTTTCTCTCTTCATGCCCTTTTACATTGGTCAGCCTAAAGCCTCCATGTGTCTAGGAGATTAGTATTTACTACAGAAGGCGTTAATGAGAAAGAATGAGGAATATTCAGCATCTGACGTTCACAGGATTTTACAGAACAAGAGGCTTGAGGGCCAGGCATTGCTGAGAGGGAAAGGGTTTCCCAATCCGTTTCTCTCCTCCTTTAGCATATTTACCACAGAGCTGGGAGACCCACGCTCTTTCTTTTCTGTGGTTGAGGGAAGATATTCTTTCCACCTGAGAGATAGAAGCCCTAAACTTGCTGCTCTAAGGTAAAAGGAAGATATGATTTAGGGGAAATTAAAAAAAGCCTGCTCCTTTCTGGTCCCAAGAAATGGTTGGAAGAAGAAACAAAAACAGGGACAGGCATGAGCCCCTCAAATGCATCTGACCAACTTCCCTTTGGGCCCAGGGACTAGCTGAGGTGAGAGGTCAGGGAGAGTAAGCCAGAGACACAGGATTCCTCCCACCAATTTCCATCGCACTTGGGTTTCTAAGAGATTTCCATCTTGAAGGCAGTCTTCAATGGGTGTGCAGCTTCTTCCGTCAGAGGGAGGACTTGAGGTTTTACTCTCCCAAATTGTCATTGATTTTATAATGAGATAGACAGAAAATTGTGGCAATATATTATCTGACTGCAGAACTTGGGGGGTTGGGCTCAGCAGGGGTGTAGAAAGATAATGTGACTCAGTAGCAAGGACAGTAAGAGGGCTGCCTGGTCTGTGGCCAAATGTAAATCACAACTGATTCAGTTCCTACGCTAGGCCTGGACTCTGCCATTCTCCAAGATACCTTAGTTCTCTCAGCACAAATGTGCATCCTAGGGGTACTCATAGTGGCTGAGGTGGTTATGTCTTCTCTTTTATTTCTTTTAATGGAAAAACTAGAAAATGTATATTTTAAGATAAAATACGTCATGAATTTATACTAAATTTTTAAATTCAAAATTAGCTCTATAAGATGCTTATTTAACCTCATCCACTTTACATCTTCTTACACTCTGAAAATCTCATTTCTGAATGTCAAAAAAGCTAATTAATTCCTTTGCTCCATCATACACTATAAAGACACAGTCTCAGAATAATAAACCAACACTGGCTAGGTGCGGTGGCTCACGCCTGTAATCCCAGCACTTTTGGGAGGCCGAGGTGGGCGGATCATGAGGTCAAGAGATCAAGCCCAGCCTGGCCAACATGGTGAAACCCCATCTCTACTAAAAATACAAAAATTAGCTGGGCATGGTGGCATGCACCTATAGTCCCAGCTACTCAGGAGGCTGAGGCAGGAGAATCACTTGAACCCTGGAGGCAGAGGTTCAGTGAGCCGAGATCGCACCACTGCACTCCAGCCTGGCGACAGAGTGAGTCTCTGTCTCAAAAATAAATAAATAAACCAGCACTATCATCAAACATTTATGATTTTTTGAGGGAAGCAATTCTTTCGGTCCTTAGGGTTTATCCCCATGGAGATGGACAGTAGAATTACAGGGTTGTTAAAGATACTTTGAATAGTTACTCTCTGTGTGGTTACTGTACAGAGTTAAGTTCATCTATTGCACTTTACTTCTGGTTTTTAAGGGTTACATTTTAAAATTTAATTCTCTTTTTTAGTTATGCAAAAGGTTTACATTGTTGTAGAATCAGATGTACAAAATAGGGCATTTGCAGAGAAATCTGGATTCCATACCCTTCTCCTCCATTCTATTTCCTCCCTCACACTTGGGGTAACCTAAAGGTTTCCATTTATGACTTACTCCTGCACTTTCAATATAAGAATGTGTGTGTGTATATTTATTTATTTCCCTCTTTTTTATATAAATTTTAATCTTTTGTACACAAATTTCCCCATTTTGTGTTTTTTTACATAAAAAGTATGTTTTAGAGATTGATTCAAAATACTATACAGAGATATTACTCATTCCATTAATATATGCACAAATAAACTAATTTGCCTTAGTTTATTCAATTAGACCCCTATTAGGTCAAAAGGTAAATGCTTTCATAATTAGCAAATTACTGCTAAGATATTGCCAAATTCTCCTTCATGAGTATTGTATAATTTTGCAATCTACCAGAAAAGAATGAGGTTGCCTGTTTCCAGACGATCTACCAACAGATTATTTTAATCTTTTGGAGTTGTGCAATCTAATAAGTGAGAAAATATATCCTCTAGCAGTTTTAATTTGCATTTTCCCTGTTATAAGCAATGCTTTTCATATGGCTGAGAGCCATTTATATCTTGTTTTCCCTGAATTGCATGTTCATACCTTTAGCCTATTTTTTTTTTTTTTTCCATCACGGTTGTTGGCCTTTTCCCCTCTATTTCTAGAAGCTGTTATATTTTAGAAGTATTCATATTTTGTGAATATACTGCAAATATTTTTCAAGGGTATCACTTATCTTTTTACTTTGCTTATGTTTCTATTGTTTTGTTTTAACTAAGGGGTAATTGCCACACAATAGTGATTTTTAATGTAATCAAATGCATCAATCTTTACTTTTACTGCTTCTGAATTTTGCAATTTATCAGGAGTTCAGTATGAGAAATAGACTTGTTTTTTTAATAGCATAGCCTTTCAGTAATCCCAATGCCACATTGCAAAATTCCATCTATTACCCCCTTGTTTGAGATGCTGCCTTTGTTGTGCTGCTAAATGTCATTATGCACTTAAATCTGTGACAAGGTTTTCTATTTTGTTCCATTGCTCAGTCTGTATGAACTAGTACCAAACTTTAATAACAGAGGCTTCATATTATCTTTTAATACTTAGCAGGGAAAAGCCCAACTCCTTGCTTTCCTACAGGATTTTCCAGCTATTCATGCTTATTTCTTTACAAATTAAAGCCAGCAAAAAGCCTGAATGCATTTTATACAATTTATATTAGATATATAAATCATTTTAGGAATAACTGATAGATTCATGATGTTGAACCTTTCTATTCATAAACTCCTCCTTCCATTTATTCAATTCTAATTTTGTGTCTTTCAGATGTGTTTTATAATTTTCCACATAGAGAATTTTGAAATTACTCATTAAGTTAATGCCATGGTACATTTTCTGTTTGGCTGTCTTAAAGTTTTCTATTCCATTTTATTTCCTAGCTGATTTGTGTCTGACTATATGAATATATGAGGCTTTTTGTAACCTGCTACTTTACAAAATTTTCTTACAAAATTACCTTATGATGTAAAGTCACTATTCATTTTACTCTTTGAGGTTTTCCAAATATATAATCACATCATCTGCAAGTAGAGACAGTTCTACCTTTTCCTTTCCAATTATTATGCTGCTACTTGCTCTATTTTTATCTAATTGCACTGAGTAATTCTTCTAACATAATTTAAAATAAAAGAAGGAATAGTAAGCATCCTTATCATTCTCCTGAGTTTAACAAGAAAGCCTCTAGCATTTCTCGATTAAGTAGGATGAAGACTTTGAAGAGGAAATATACACATATCCCATACCCACACACACCATGCATATTATAAGTTAAGGAAGTATTCATTAATTTCTACTCCATTTAGTCTTTTTCATATGAATCAGTGTTGAGTTCGGCCAAGTGCATTTTCTGTATCTATGAAGAAATCCATATTATTTATCTCCTGAACTCTAATAATATAATGGATCACACAAATAAATTGCCCACTATTGATCTACCCATGCATTTCTGGAATGAACCTTTCTTGGTCACAGTTTCTTAATTGTCCACATACTGTTGGATCACATTTGCTGATGTCTTATTTAAGATTTTATGTCAATACTAATAAGTGAAGTTGGTGTGTGATTTCTTTTATGTTGCAATCTTACGCTAGGCAACACAATTATACTCACTTTACAGAAAGAATTTAGAAATTTCCTATATATTTTAATACTCTAGTTTGAATAGAATTGAGCTTATCTTGTTTTAACAGTTTAATACATATACCCTACAAAGTCATAATGGTAAATCTGGGGGCAAGGGGCTCTTTAACTAATTTCTTTGTTGTTCTAGTATAATTACAGTTAACTCTGGAGCAACAGGGCTTGAACTTCACAGGTCTACTTATATGCAGATTTTCT
This sequence comes from Pongo abelii, assembly GCF_028885655.2. Classification (NCBI taxonomy): domain Eukaryota; kingdom Metazoa; phylum Chordata; class Mammalia; order Primates; family Hominidae; genus Pongo; species Pongo abelii. Next base: position 72,847,846 of record NC_071992.2, read on the forward strand.
TCCACCTCTGTCACCCATGAGACAGTAAGACCAACCCCTCCTCTTCTTCCTCCTTCTCAGCCTGCTCAACATGAAGACAAGGAAAGAGATCTTTATGATAATTCACTTCCACTTAATGAATAATACATATATTTTCTCTTCCTTATAATTTTCTTGATAACATTTTCTTTTCTTTAGCTTACTTGATTGTAAGAACGTGATATATTATACGTACAACATACAATTTATGTGTTAATTAACTATTTATGTTACCAGTAAGACTTCCAGTCAATAGTAGTTAAGTCTTGGGAGAGTCAAAAGTTATACACAAGTTTTAGACTTCACAGAAAGGTTGGTGCTCCTAACCTCTGTGTTGTTCAATGTTCAACTATAGTTTGTTTACACCACGGGTCCACGATCTCCGGGCCTTGGACGCGTACCTGTCTGTGACCTGTTAGGAACCAGGCCACACAGCAGGAGGTGAGCGGCAACCAAGCATTACCACCTGAGTTCCACCCTCTGTCAGATCAGCTGCAGCATTAGATTCTCATAGGAGCACAAATCCTACTGTGAACTGCACATGTGAGGGATCTAGGTTGTGTGCTCCTTATGATAACCTTATGCCTGATGATCTGAGATGGAACAGTTTCATCCCCAAACCATTCCAACCCCCTTACTCCCAGTCTGTGGAAAAATTGTCTTCCATGAAATTGGTCCCTGGTGCCGAAAAGGGTAGGGACTGCTGGTTTAGACTATCTGGCTCTAGCAAATCAATTTTGGTAAGTTGTGTTTTTCTTTAAAAATGATTACCAATTTCAGGCGCCTGTAATCCCAGCTACTCGGGAGGCTGAGGCAGGCAGATGAATTCCATGAACCTGGGAGGTGGAGGTTGCACTGAGCCAAGATCGCACCACTGCACTCCAGCCTGGGCGACAGAGCGAGACTCCGTCTCAAAAACAAAAAAAAATCAATTCAACTTATGTTGTCATGAAATTTGTTTTGGGCAATGAAATTTTGTAAGTGTGACACCAACTGAGGCCTGGAAAGCACCTGTGGGCTGAGGCTTGCTCTCTTGGTGCAGCTGAAACATTGTAACTACCACACAAGTGAGCCTGAGCGCCCTGCCTGAGGATGAAAGGCATTGGAAAAAACCAAGATACTCAACCCATCAGCCTGCCAGCCATCAGGCAAGAGAGTGAGGCCACCTTAGATCATCCAGACTCCATCTGACCACAGAGTCCAACAAAGATCATCTAAGTCAACCCAAACCAGAAAGAACACAAAGTCAAATCACAGGGAAAAAAGTTACTACTTTAAGCTGCTAATTTTAGGCTGGCTTGTTACACAGAATCAGCTAAATGATACAGAATTCAACATCAAACTGAATTACAAAATTCTACTCCACTATTTAAATAAAGAAGTCACTTGAACAAGAGTGCCCCATACAGTCAGGCAAACCCTTTTTGATTAGCTTCTGAAGCCAAATCCAGCCTGGCAAACCCTCCTCTTTATCCCCTTAAACTACCCTCCATCCGCCACCCTCACAAGTAAACAAAACTCTGCCTGAAACCAAACCTCCTTTCTTTTCTTTTCTTTTCTTTTTTTTTTTTTTTTTTTTTTTTGAGACAGAGTCTTGCTTTGTCACCCAGGCTGGAGTGCAGTGAAGCACTTTTGGCTCACTGCAATCTCCGCCTCCCAGGTTCACACCATTCTGCTTCAGCCTCCCGAGTAGCTGGGACTACAGGTGCCCGCCACCACGCCTGGCTAATTTTTTGTATTTTTAGTAGAGACAGGGTTTCACCGTGTTAGTCTCCATTTCCTGACCTCGTGATCTGCCAGCCTCGGCCTCCCAAAGTGCTGGGATTACAGGGGAAACCAAACCTCCTTTCTTAACGGCCCATTTGGGCCACTGTCATGAGTTTTCCCAATGTTCAAACACACTCAGTCCTTGGAAGTCATTATGGGCTAAACTGGTTCCCTCCAAAATTCATATGTTGAAGTCCTATACTTCAGCAGCTCAGAATGTGAGTGTATTTTGAGATTTGATCTAATTGAGGTAAAATGAGCTCATTAGAGTAGGCCCTAAGCCAATATGATTTCTAAGAAGAGAAGATTAGGACACAGACAGACACATATGGAAAGAAGACCACGTGAAGACACAGGAAGAAGACGGCCATCTACAAGCCAAAAACGGAGACCTCAGAAGGAGTCAACCCTGCTGATATCTTGATTTCTGACTTCCAGCCTCAAAATTTTAAGAAAATAAATTTCTGTTGTTTAAGCCACCCAATCTGTGGCACTTTGTTATGATAACCTTAGCCTACTAATATATAATTACAAGACAAAAAAGTATACACTTGTTGAGGTTAGGGGCAATCTAGAGTTGGGTTTCACTCCCACAGGGATATTTATGCATGCATTTCCTTTGTCCACACATGTAAATAAAAAGCATTTCCTGAGGAAAAGCCAATCTACATAAAAATCATTTTCAATATGTAAATAATCACTAGCATATGTTTTTTTGGAAACTGATATCAAATAAATACTAGTAGTAATAAAAAAATACTAGTAACAACAATTGTAAAACTATTTTTAAATGTTAATAAAAAATAATAAATGATAAAAGAACAATAAAGCTGGTTACCAAGCACTTTCTATTAGTCAAACACTGCACTATTAACTTTGCAAACATTGTTTTGTTTGTAATCCTCACTATCCAAAGAAATGACTCTAATTAGCCCTGTTTTGCAGTTGGGGAAATTGATGCTCACAGAATGAGTCACTTTTCTGGGGCATCTCAGAAAGCAGCAAAAGCAGGCTTTAACTTAGGGCCTAACTTCAATGTGCATTCTCTTTCCATTACAGCCCTTTAAAAAAATTATTCTTCACCAGTCAATTTTTATCAAGAACAATAAATGCAAACATGATTTCATTTAACACAACTGATAAAGTTGGGAATAATTTTAAAGCTCGCACTGAGAGGAAGGTAAACCTATAATCAGCATAGGATAAATCATCTTCATCTTTCACAAAAATAACTATAATCAAAGCTGTTCTCATACCTCATGGATGTTGACCTGCTTTTTAATGGCTTCTATTTCATACTTGAGTTCAGGCACACATAGAAGAGGAAATCGAAAATGAGTACATCTGCATTAGCCAGAATTGTCAGATTACCTAGTGTTAATGTTGTTTTGTTTTGTTTTGTTTTGTTTTTGAGACAGGGTCTCACTCTGTCCCCCAGGCTGGAGTGCAGTGGCACAATCACATTTCACTGTGGCCTCCACCTCCTGGGCCCAAGTGATCCTCCCACCTCAGCCTCCAAAGTAGCTGAGACCACAGGTGCATGCCACCACACCTAGCTATTCTTTTTTTTTCCTTTGGTACAGGCAGGGTCTTCTTATGTTGCCCAGGCTGGTCTTGAACTCCTGGCCTTAAGCGATCCTATCATCTCAGCCTCCCAAAGTACTGGAATTACAGGCGTGAGCCACCATGCCTGACCAACACTTTTATACTCCAAGAACATAATCTGTTTTCACTTTAAAAAGTATATGAAAAAAGTTGTAACTTAAAAACTATTACCTAGCTTTTGGTGGATGTAAGAACTTCAAATATCTATAGAACTTAATGAACAAAGTGTTAACAAATATAATCTAGCTGTGAGAACATTGAAACATTGAAATATAATTTAAATACACCATTTATACTGGCATGTTCTGGGGAGATTGTGTTTTCTTCTTTTGAACTATTTCCATGTTTTCTTTATTTAATGTAAGAGGATTTATTCAATTTAATAGGCTAAATCATCTGAAATTAGTTTTATCAAGCCATGTCTTGCCTTTTCCATTTATATTTTATCCAAATTCGTCTAATGTAAGAGACTTATGTCTCATTTTGCTGTTGTTAGAAATTATGACTGAATTTCTTGGAAAAAATCTTTATTAAAGTAGCTCTCCACTTACTTTTTGCCATGTATAGTAAAGCATTCATCTCTAGGGAAAGCAGCATAAGGAAAGGCCACCAAAACTTACTGGATGTGCTTCAGAAGACCAACAGAGTTAAACATTTCAGGGAACAATATTGATACATTTTAACTCTATTCATAAAGATTTCATCTTTAAACAAGAATGAGTTAATATTTCATAGATGACTTCTGGTCTGAATAAAATCCTCCCCTCCTGCCACTTGAAGATCACTGTTGCCTGAGATTTTAACACTATATTTTGGTTCATTTGTTTTCCAGATAAATGTTATGACCTTAGAATCTGAAATCAAGAGGTGATTAAATCATAGTCATGTTTAACGAATTATGGAGACAGATATAAAATTGAGCAAACAATTATGTTTTCTTCCAAAGGAAACTTAGTAATAAGGAATTCCTGGTGAATGGAATAATGCTGTCAGTATTTTTCCAGTAGGGTCATATTTACATGGCGTACTTCTGGTAAGTTCTATTCCCAATAGTAGAGAAGAGGAAACTAAAGCACAGTTTCCTGCCCAAATCTTCTGATTCATAAGTGGAGAAGTGCACTAGTCATCTGCTGTGACATAATGAATTACCCTAAAACATAGCTTAATACAACAAAATTGTATTATTTCACAATTTCTGGGAGCTAGAAATTTCAGAGTGTTGTAGCTGGGTGGATCTGACTGGGAGTCTCTCATGAGGTGGCAGTCAGGATATCAGGCAGGGGTATAGTTGTCCAAGACTTGATTGGGGTGGGAAGACCCACTTCTAAGATGGTGCAGTCACAGGCTATTGGCAGGGATCCTCAGTTTATGTCTGAGGCTGTTGGCAGAAGACCCAACCCTGGCCACAGGGTCTCTCCAAAGCACTGACTGTGTGTCCTCACAAGGTGGCAGCTAGCTTCCCCCAGAGTAAGTGATCCAAGAGAGTGAGCAAATAGAAAGCTCCAGCATGTACCCCTCTGGCCTAGTCTCAGAAGGGACACAGCTTCATTTCTGCCATATTCTATTCATTAAAAGCCAGTCTCCAAGTACAGATTGCACTCAAGAAGCAGAGATTTGGGATATACTTTTTGAAGGGAAGGGTAGTAAAGAATTTATGAACATCTTTAAAACCACTTCCCAAAAGTTCTGCCTGAAGAATCTACTGTTGCTTTTCAGGTGACATATATAGTTTCAGTAAAGCGCACAATCTTAAGTAACCAGCTCAATGAACACATACATACTTCTGTAAGCATGCACATGTATATATACATATGTGTGCATGTATACATAAGTACTTATGTGTGTTGTGGCTATACATATATATGTATATATGCATGTGGGCATATACGTGTGTATACATGGATAGCACATATGTATGTATGTACACACACACGTACATATGTACCACACAAATCAAAATGTAGAACAGTCCCTGCACTGAAGCTTGCCTCCAAAAAACTATTTTTAACTATTATTTTACTATTTAATAACTACTGTTTTTAGCCACTATTATCTGACTTCTATCTTCATAAGCCAGTTTTGTCTAACCTTAAAATTTACATAATTAAAATGATACAGCATGTGCTTTTTTGTGTCTAGCTTCTTTCACTTACCATTGTCGATGAAATTCGTTCATGTTATTTCTGCAGTTATAATTCATTCCTTTTCATTGTTACATAACATTCCATTTAAAGAATAGACCACAATTTTATTTCTCCTTTCTACTTCTGATGAACATTTGGATCATTTCCATTGGGGCCTGTCAAAAATAATACATAAATACTCTTTTTCTTGTTATTTTGTGGACAAATGTACTTGTTTCTATTTGATGTTTAACTCAGATTAGAACTGCTGTGTCATAGGATACGTTTACGTTACACTTTAGTAGAAAATGAGTTTTTCCAAATAGCTGTGCCAGTTTACACTCCCACTAGCAATGAATGGAAATTCCAATAGTTCATCATCCTTGTTAATGCTTCATGTGGACCATTTCTAAGATTCTTATTTTTCTGGTCGGTGGCCATGTTTTTAATTTTCATTTACCTGATTACAACAGATGTTGAGTACCTATCTTTTCATATGCACAGAAGTCATTGGGATATGTTCTCTTATAAAGTCTCTGTTCATGTCATTTGGCCACTTTTTCATTGGAATACCTGCCTTATATTCACTTATAAGCATTTTTTCTGTATGTGAAATGTGAATATGAAGTACAGGTATTGAAACGTTTTACCCAATTTTCTTACCTATTTGCTCTTCCTACAGTATCTTTTGATGAACATAAATTCTTAGCTTTAATGAGTCCTATTTTTCAGTTTTTAGTCAATATGCTTATAACCTGCATGATGGACAGATTAAAAAAATAAAGTTTAGGACAAAGAGAAGAGCAATGCTCTTTGCCTACTAGATAAGTCATCCAAAACATAAATTCACACTCAGTTCTTCAAAGATAGGAGTTTAAAGGAGAGAGAGCCACTTCTTTTTCAGTTCAAACATAAATGTCCAAGGAAAGACAAAGTGAACACAGGGATAAATCCACATATAACTGAGAAAATCCAGGTAGATAGGTTTCAGGGATGTTGGCTGGCTTCTGTCAGAGGTGGGGTGGTGTATGCTACAGGCAGTGCCTGGCTAGTAGCTTCACTAGACTGAGACGTAGAAAAATAGGGACTAAAGTCCTAGCAATGTCTGGTAAAGAAAAAAAAATCCGAAATATCTGTTTAACACAAAAATAAAAATAAGCCCCAAATCAAAATAATGTGCCCTTCCAGCAAAAAAGATAACTTTTAGCAGAGAAAATGTGTTTTGCTGAGTAAGGTGGAAATCTAAAGGGAGAGACACTGGGAAGGCATTTCACAAAATGTGTACTAAGGGAGGAGCCAAGATGGCTGAATAGGAACAGCTCTGGTCTACAGCTCCCAGCGTGAGCGACGCAGAAGACGGGTGATTTCTGCATTTCCATCTGAGCTTTGAGGAGAGCAGTGGTTCTCCCAGCACGCAGCTGGAGATCTGAGAACGGGCAGACTGCCTCCTCAAGTGGGTCTCTGACCCCTGACCCCTGACCCCCGAGCAGCCTAACTGGGAGGCACCCCCCAGCAGAGGCAGACTGACACCTCACACGGCCGGCCGGGTACTCCAACAGACATGCAGCTGAGGGTCCTGTCTGTTAGAAGGAAAACTAACAAACAGAAAGGACATCCACACCAAAAACCCATCTGTACATCACCATCATCAAAGACCAAAAGTAGATAAAACCACAAAGATGGGGAAGAAACAGAGCAGAAAAACTGGAAACTCTAAAAAGCAGAGTGCCTCTACTCCTCCAAAGGAACGCAGTTCCTCACCAGCAACGGAACAAAGCTGGACGGAGAATGACTTTGACGAGCTGAGAGAAGAAGGCTTCAGACGATCAAATTACTCCGAGCTGCGGGAGGATATTCAAACCAAAGGCAAAGAAGTTGAAAACTTTGAAAAAAATTTAGAAGAATGTATAACTAGAATAACCAATACACAGAAGTGCTTAAAGGAGCTGATGGAGCTGAAAATCAAGGCTCGAGAACTACGTGAAGAATGCAGAAGCCTCAGGAGCCGATGCGATCAAATGGAAGAAAGGGTATCAGCCATGGAAGATGAAATGAATGAAATGAAGCGAGAAGGGAAGTTTAGAGAAAAAAGAATAAAAAGAAAGGAGCAAATCCTCCAAGAAATGTGGGACTATGTGAAAAGACCAAATCTACGTCTGATTGGTGAACCTGAAAGTGGCGGGGAGAATGGAACCAAGTTGGAAAACACTCTGCAGGATATTATCCAGGAGAACTTCCACAATCTAGCAAGGCAGGCCAACATTCAGATTCAGGAAATACAGAGAATGCCGCAAAGATACTCCTCGAGAAGAGCAACTCCAAGACACATAATTGTCAGATTCACCAAAGTTGAAATGAAGGAAAAAATGTTAAGGGCAGCCAGAGAGAAAGGTGGGGTTACCCTCAAAGGGAAGCCCATCAGACTAACAGCGGATCTCTCGGCAGAAACCTTACAAGCCAGAAGAGAGTGGGGGCCAATATTCAACATTCTTAAAGAAAAGAATTTTCAACCCAGAATTTCATATCCTGCCAAACTAAGCTTCATAAGTGAAGGAGAAATAAAATACTTTACAGACAAGCAAATGCTGAGAGATTTTGTCACCACCAGGCCTGCCCTAAAAGAGCTCCTGAAGGAAGGGCTAAACATGGAAAGGCACAACCGGTACCAGCCACTGCAAAATCATGCCAAAATGTAAAGACCATCAAGACTAGGAAGAGACTGCATCAACTAACAAGCAAAATAACCAGCTAACATCATAATGACAGGATCAAATTCACACATAACAATATTAACTTTAAATGTAAATGGACTAAATGCTCCAATTAAAAGACACAGACTGGCAAATTGGATAAAGACTCAAGACCCATCAGTGTGCTGTATTCAGGAAACCCATCTCATGTGCAGAGACACACATAGACTCAAAATAAAAGGATGGAGGAAGATCTACCAAGCAAATGGAAAACAAAAAAAGGCAGGAGTTGCAATCCTAGTCTCAGATAAAACAGATTTTAAACCAACAAAGATCAAAAGAGACAAAGAAGGCCATTACATAATAGTAAAGGGATTAATTCAACAAGAAGAGCTAACTATCCTAAATATATATGCACCCAATACAGGAGCACCCAGATTCATAAAGCAAGTCCTGAGTGACCTACAAAGAGACTTAGACTCCCACACATTAATAATGGGAGACTTTAACACCCCACTGTCAACATTAAACAGATCAATGAGACAGAAAGTCAACAAGGATACCCAGGAATTGAACTCAGCTCTGCACCAAGCAGACCTAATAGACATCTACAGAACTCTCCACCCCAAATCAACAGAATATACATTTTTTTCAGCACCACACCACACCTATTCCAAAATTGACCACATACTTGGAAGTAAAGCTCTCCTCAATAAATGTAAAAGAACAGAAATTATAACAAACCATCTCCCAGATCACAGTGCAATCAAGCTAGAACTCAGGATTAAGAATCTCACTCAAAACTGCTCAACTACATGGAAACTGAACAACCTGCTCCTGAATGACTACTGGGTACATAACAAAATGAAGGCAGAAATAAAGATGTTCTTTGAAACCAACAAGAACCAAGACACAACATACCAGAATCTCTGGGATGCATTCAAAGCAGTGTGCAGAGGGAAATTTATAGCACTAAATGCCCATAAGAGAAAGCAGGAAAGATCCAAAATTGACACCCTAACATCACAATTAAAACAACTAGAAAAGCTAGAGCAAACACATTCAAAAGCTAGCAGAAGCCAAGAAATAACTAAAATCAGAGCAGAACTGAAGGAAATAGAGACACAAAAACACTTCAAAAAATTAATGAATCCAGGAGCTGGTTTTTTGAAAGGATCAACAAAATTGATAGACCGCTAGCAAGATTAATAAAGAAAAAAAGAGAGAAGAATCAAATAGATGCAATAAAAAATGATAAAGGGGATATCACCACCAATCCCACAGAAATACAAACTACCATCAGAGAATACTACTAACAAACACCTCTACGCAAATAAACTGGAAAATCTAGAAGAAATGGACAAATTCCTCAACACATACACCCTCCCAAGACTAAACCAGGAAGAAGTTGAATCTCTGAATAGACTAATAACAGGAGCTGAAATTGTGGCAATAATCAATAGCTTACCAACCAAAAAAAGTCCAGGACCAGATGGGTTCACAGCCGAATTCTACCAGAGGTACAAGGAGGAACTGGTACCATTCCTTCTGAAACTATTCCATATCAATAGAAAAAGAGGGAATCCTCCCTAACTCATTTTATGAGGCCAGCATCATCCTGATACCAAAGCCGGGAAGAGACACAACAAAAAAAGAGAATTTTAGACCAATATCCTTGATGAACATTGATGCAAAAATCCTCAATAAAATACTGGCAAACAGAATCCAGCAGCACATCAAAAAGCTTATCCACCATGATCAAGTGGGCTTCATCCCTGGGATGCAAGGCTGGTTCAATAGACGCAAATCAATAAATGTAATCCAGCATATAAACAGAACCAAAGACAAAAACCACATGATTATCTCAATAGATGCAGAAAGGGCCTTTGACAAAATTCAACAACCCTTCATGCTAAAAACTCTCAAGAAATTAGGTATAGATGGGACATATCTCAAAATAATAAGAGCTATCTATGACAAGCCCACAGCCAATATCATACTGAATGGGCAAAAACTGGAAGCATTCCCTTTGAAAACTGGCACAAGACAGGGATGCCCTCTCTCACCACTGCTATTCAACATAGTGTTGGAAGTTCTGGCCAGGGCAATCAGGCAGGAGAAGGAAATAAATGGTATTCAATTAGGAAAAGAGGAAGTCAAATTGTCCCTGTTTGCAGACGACATGATGGTATATCTAGAAAACCCCATCGTCTTAGCCCAAAATCTCCTTAAGCTGATAAGCAACTTCAGCAAAGTCTCAGGTTACAAAATCAATGTACAAAAATCACAAGCATTCTTATACACCAATAACAGACAAATAGAGAGCCAAATCATGAGTGAACTCCCATTCACAATTGTTTCAAAGAGAATAAAATACCTAGGAATGCAACTTACAAGGGATGTGAAGGACCTCTTCAAGGAGAACTACAAACCACTGCTCAATGAAATAAAAGAGGATACAAACAAATGGAAGAACATTCCATGCTCATGGGTAGGAAGAATCAATATCGTGAAAATGGCCATACTGCCCAAGGTAATTTACAGATTCAATGCCATCCCCATCAAGCTACCAATGACTTTCTTCACAGAATTGGAAAAAACTACTTTAAAGTTCATATGGAACCAAAAAAGAGCCTGCATTGCCAAGTCAATCCTAAGCCAAAAGAACAAAGCTGGAGGCATCACGCTACCTGACTTCAAACTATACTACAAGGCTACAGTAACCAAAACAGCATGGTACTGGTACCAAAACAGAGATATAGATCAATGGAAAAGAACAGAGCCGTCAGAAATAACGCCACATATCTACAACTATCTGATCTTTGACAAACCTGAGAAAAACAAGAAATGGGGAAAGGATTCCCTATTTAATAAATGGTGCTGGGAAAACTGGCTAGCCATATGTAGAAAGCTGAAACTGGATCCCTTCCTTACACCTTATACAAAAATCAATTCAAGATGGATTAAAGACTTAAACATTAGACCTAAAACCATAAAAATCCTAGAAGAAAACCTAGGCATTACCATTCAGGACATAGGCATGGGCAAGTACTTCATGTCTAAAACACCAAAAGCAATGGCAACAAAAGCCAAAATTGACAAATGGGATCTAATTAAACTAAAGAGCTTCTGCACAGCAAAAGAAACTATCATCAGAGTGAAGAGGCAACCTACAAAATGGGAGAAAATTTTTGCAACCTACTCATCTGACAAAGGGCTAATATCCAGAATCTACAATGAACTCAAACAAATTTACAAGAAAAAAACAAACAACCTCATCAAAAAGTGGGCAAAGGACATGAACAGACACTTCTCAAAAGAAGACATTTATGCAGCCAAAAAACACGTGAAAAAATGCTCACCGTCACTGGCCATCAGAGAAATGCAAATCAAAACCACAATGAGATACCATCTCACACCAGTTAGAATGGCAATCATTAAAATGTCAGGAAACAACAGGTGCTGGAGAGGATGTGGAGAAATAGGAACACTTTTACACTGTTGGTGGGACTGTAAATTAGTTCAACCCTTGTGGAAGTCAGTGTGGCGATTCCTCAGGGATCTACAACTAGAAATTCCATTTGACCCAGCCATCCCATTACTGGGTATATACCCAAAGGATTATAAATCATGCTGCTATAAAGACACATGCACACGTATGTTTATTGCGGCATTATTCACAATAGCAAAGACTTGGAACCAACCCAAATGGCCAACAATGATAGACTGGATTAAGAAAATATGGCACATATACACCATGGAATACTATGCAGCCATAAAAAATGATGAGTTCATGTCCTCTGTAGGGACATGGATGAAATTGGAAATCATCATTCTCAGTAAACTATCGCAAGAACAAAAAACCAAACGCCGCATATTCTCACTCATAGGTGGGAACTGAACAATGAGAACACATGGACACAGGAAGGGGAACATCACACTCTGGGGACTGTTGTGGGGTAGGGGGAGGGGGGAGGGATAGTATTGGGAGATATACCTAATGCTAGATGACGAGTTAGTGGGTGCAGCGCACCAGCATGGCACATGTGTACATATGTAACTAACCTGCACATTGCGCATATGTACCATAAAACCTAAAGTATAATAATAATAATTAAAAAAATGGGTATTAAAACTCCTGCAGTTGACAGAGTGATAATAATTAAAAAAATGGGTATTAAAACTCCTGCAGTTGACAGAGTGATGGCCTTCCCAGGAAGTCCTTGTTCTAATCCCCAGAACCTTGAATATATCCCTTTACAGGACAAAAGAAACTTTACTAATGTGATTAAGTTAGGATCTTGATATAGGAAGATGACTTTGGATTATCCACTGATTATCACTGGAAAGGTCACAAGCCGTGGGATCTAGGTGGCATCTAGAAGCTGAAAAAGGTGACAGATTCTCCCCTCAGCCTCCAGAAAGACCAGCGCTGCCAAGGCCTGACTTTAACGCTATGAGAATGATTTTGGATTTCTCCAAAAACTACAGGATTATACATTTGTGCTGCTTTAAGCCACGAAATCTTTGGTAATTTGTTACAGCAGCAATAGGAAATATTATAACTACAGCTACAATGGGATATTATCACATACCAACCCAACTGGCAAAAAGTCAATATTCTGACAGTGTTTGTACTGCCAAGGATAAATAGGAATCCTCACACACCGGTGATAGAGGCACAGAAGGGTAAAACTTTGGAAAACATTAGCTAGTAAAGTGAAATTGTCTATGTACCCTTCAACTCAACGATTCTCTTTCTAGGTATGCATTCTAGAGAAAATCTTACACAGGTTCACCAGGAATCTATGCAGAATGACCTTTATAGCAGGACTGTTTCTAATGGCAGAAATACTGACAACACCCCAAACATCTACTCAGAACTGACTGGACAGAAATAAGTTTACAGGTTCATAGAGTAAGATACCTTCTGCTAGAGAAAGTGAATGTACTAGAGCTATGCAATCATTCTGGATGCATTTCCAAAATAGCTGGACAAGGAAGGTCACTGATTATAAGATTCCATTTAGATAAATTCAAAACAAGCAAAACCAAATAAATAGTGAGAGACACATGCAACATACTAAAGAATAAAGGAAAGCAGGGGAATGAGTAACACAAACTTTTAGACAGTGCAGGGCAAGGAGACACTTCAAAGAGACTGTCGATGTTCTCAAGCTGGTGGTTGGTATACCATTTTATTCTTTTCATTGACATTTATGCTAAATATACTCTTGTTTGTCTGACATATTTCAAAATATGAAAGAGCTCTTTAATATCTTTCAATACATTATATAATATTCTAAACTAATTTCTTGCACAGCTTTTTTTAGATGTGTTCCTATGTATCCTTTTTGTGGTTGCTATTTTAAGTGTTAGCTTTTAAAAATTGTGTTTATTGCTGACAAATTAAAATGCAACTGACTTTTGTATATTGTTCTTTCATCTGAGAACATTGTTAAACACTCTTATGCTAATCATTTATTTATAGACTTGGGGTTTTCTACGTAGATAATCATGCCATCTGCAAATAAAGACAATGTGTTTCTTTTCTTCTCATCTTCATGGCTTTATTTCTTCCTTCTTGACTTATGACAATAAATAAAAGTTTCAGAATAATGTCTATTAGAAATAGTGATGGTGGCTATCCTCAGCTTGTTCCTCATTTTAAAATCTTATCACTGAGTATGATATTGCTGTAGGTTTCTGTAAATGTCATTCATCAGGTTTTGAAAGTTCTTTTCCATTTCTAATTTGCTATAAGTTTGTATACTGAATGATTGTTGAATGTGACCAGTGATTTTTCTGAAGCTTATAAGATGATCATACAACTTTGGTTTCTTTATTTCTTAATATGGTAAATTACATTCATATATTAGTCGGATTTGGTAACATATTTATCTAGGAACTTGTATATTACATCTACTTTCATATTTAGTGGTATAAAAAGTTGGTCATGACATTCTTATCTTTCTAATCCCCACAGCACCTGTAGTAATATACAGTATCAGATATATTGTTATCTATAGAGTCTAAATTTGTAACATTTTTATTCCTAATAAGTGACATATATACACGTATACACACACACACACACACACACACACAAAGTCATGCATCACTCAATGGTGGGGATACAGTCTCCGAAATGCATCATTTAGTGATTTTGTGGTTATTGTGCAAACGTCATAGAATGCACTTATGCAAACCTAAATGGCAAAGCCATACTACACACCTAGGCCTATAGCCCATAGCTATAGTATAATCTATTGCTTCTATGCCACAAACCTGCAAGGCATGTTACTGTACTGAATACAGTAGGCCATTGTAACACAGGGGCATTTTTGTGTCCAAACGTATCTAAATATAGAAAAGGTAAAGGCAAGGCATGGTGTCCCACGCCTGTAATTCCACCGCTTTTGGAGGCTGAGGCTAGAGGACTGCTTGAGGCTAGGATTTCAAGACCAGCTTGGCCAACATATCGAGACCCTTAAAAAAAAAAAGAAAACAAAAACAAAAAAAAAAGAGAAGGTACAGTAAAAATACAATATACAAGATAAAAATGGTACATCCATATAGGGCACTTATCAAGAATCGAGCTTCCAGGACTGAACGCTGCTCTAGGTAAGTCAGTGTGTGAATGGTGAGTGACTGTGAAGGTCTAGGACAGTACTGTACACTACTGTAGACTATAAACGCTGTACACTTAGGCTACACTGAATTTGTAAAAACAATTTTATTTCTTCTATAATAAATTAACTTTAGCTGACTACAACTTTTTTATATTACAAGTTTGTTGATTTTCTTTAACTTTTTGACTCTTGTAATAACACTTAGACACTTAGCTTAAAGCACAAACACATTGTACAATTGTACACAAATATTTTCTTTTTTAATATCCTTATTCTATAGGCTTTTTTTGTTAAAAAACTAAGTCACAAACACATACATTATCCTAGGCCAACACAGGGTCAGGATCATCAATATCACTGTCTTCCACCATCACATTCTGTCCCACTGGAAGGCCTTCAGGGGCAATAACATGCATGGAGCTGTCATCTCTGTGATAGCAATGCCTTCCTCTGGATACCGCCTGGAGGACCTGCCTGAGGCTGTTTCACAGTTAACTTTTTTCATATAAGTACAAGGATCACACTCTAAAATAATGATAAAAGGTATAGTATGGTAAATATATAAACCAGTAACATATTTATTTGTTATCATTTTCAAGTATTATGTACTGTCCGTAACAGTGCACTGTACTTTTATGTAGGTACGTTTGTTTACACCAGCATCACCACAAACACATGAGTAGTGCATTGCACTAGATGTTACAATGGCTATGACCTCATTAGGGGATAGAAATTTTTCACCTCCATTATAATCTGATGGGACCACCTCCACATATGCGTTCCATCGTTGACCAAAACGTCATTATGTGGAGCATCACTGTAGATATATATAACAAAGCTAAAATTAGTCTCTACGAAAAATTTTAAATTAATAGGATGCATCTTTCAGATCTGTCTTGTGTTCCTTACTAAGACACAGAATCTAAGATTCTATAAAATCATCGTCAACTTGATTGCCTGGGAAATTGTGGCTATGAATATAGCACCAGTAGGTAACATTTAAAACATATCTGGGAGTATCATTAGAAATAATCAGTAATAACTGTTTAATCTCCATCCTTCACTTACAAGCAATGTCTTTTCAAGACTGCATTAAGTACTTCTCAAGGTTTAAAGTTAAGATTTTTATATTAGATTTTTTTGGCAAGCCAGGAGAAACAAGCATGTCATTTTTGATCATGATTTTACATAACAATTTAACACTAATGAGATTCACACTTGCCTGTCTGTCGGTTGCACACATCACTGCACTCCCATCAGTTGTATTCACAATTCCTTCCCAAATGCATCACAAGGAAGAATGGCATACGATTTATGATTCCTAAACCTAGATTTGTACCATGAGGCCATTAGAATCTGAGAAGGAAGGAAACTAATTTTCTTGGGAGGTGGGGGGTTGCTCTTTTTTTAGGTGAGAGAATTAGTTCCAGAGCAGTGGAGGGATTTATGCAAATGACACAGCGAGTGAGCGGCCTGCTGTAGAGTCATTTTACAGCCCGGACTCCCAGTCCCGGCCTTTTTCGAGCCACAGAGGTGATGGAGGATGTAGCTGTGCCCTGATGGGAAGGCCACGGACGGGCTGAGGCTTGAGGATAACCTTCATTCCTCCTGGCAGGGCACATGTCAGACATCATTATCCATTCGGTTGAAATCAAAATGGAGCGTCCTGAAAGGGACCATTATTCACTGAGCTTTGCCCTAGCTAAGTACCACCGGCCTTAGATTGACTAGAAGGCTTTTATTAAAGCATAAATAAAAAGTGGACAGATGGCACTGAAGTTTCCCTGAGAGGTTAAAAAAGACCATATTCTTTAGACGAGCTAGGACTTCCCTCGGAGCAAAGCAATAGGTTACTAGGCTCTGGAGAGAATAAATAAAATGGTCCGATGTTCATTTTTCATTCTTAGTAAAATATTGATGGAGTACCATTGTCAAAATCTATTTGTCAAACTGCATACAGTGCCTTAAATTACAACCCTTTATGTTTCTGGACACAACATCACTTTTCAAAATGTTCCAAAATAATAGGCATTGGGAAAAAAGAATATGGAATTCTGGTTTATATGTTTGGTAATGAAACCATCAACCTTACATTTAAAGAAATTTTGTGTATGTTATACTATCTAGCAAAAGCCAATGAAACTTCTGACTATATTTACATATATGTTGAATATTTCTGTTCTTTTTATAATTAATTTCAGAAAGACCATTTTTGTCTACAGTTTTACAAACCATTATTACGTATTTTGAACATTTTCTTTCTAGCATTCATAAGCATGCAATT
This sequence comes from Pongo abelii, assembly GCF_028885655.2. Classification (NCBI taxonomy): domain Eukaryota; kingdom Metazoa; phylum Chordata; class Mammalia; order Primates; family Hominidae; genus Pongo; species Pongo abelii. The sequence continues at coordinate 72,864,965 of NC_071992.2, forward strand.
TGCCAGTTTAAACCCCACAGCTATAGAAGGATAACCCAAACATAGCCTGCGTTGATTTACTAGATACTTAAATAATATTCATTTGGGATTATAGTAGATAAAAATATTTTTTATTAGGTGACGATATTGTTTTACAGCAAGAGTGGGGAAACGGGAGAAAATATTTGTCCCGATTTTCATGTACAATGTTCCTTTCAGAGCTAACCTTTAGTTTAAAATGTTCTTAATTGCTTTACAGAGGACATAGAAAAGGCAGCCAGACATAACTTTCAGTAAGTAGTTAAGAGTTCCATTCTCTTTCAATTTCTTGTACCTTACCAATTACATTAGGACAAAGCACATGAAAACAGAAGAATATCCGTTCACGTTTAATAAAGCATTTGAATTAGATTTGCAAGTTTCAATTGTGTTCATTTTTTTTTATTTTAGTACAGTTGTAAATTTACAGAAAAATTGCAGAGATATCACAGAGTTCCCGTATACCCGACCCAGTTTTCTCAATTATTAGCACAGTAGTATGGTACATTTTTGATACATTACTGTCAACTAAAATTCAGACTTTACTCAGACTTCCTTAGCTTTTGCCTAATGTCCTCTTTCACTTCCAGGATCCCCTCCAGGACACCAAATTGCATTTAGTTGTCATGTCTCCTTAGGCTGCTCTTGGCTGTGACAGTTTCTCAGACTTCTCTTAGTTTTGATGACCTTGAAGTTTTGAGGAGTACCAGTCAGGCATTTTGTAGACTGTTCTCAGTTGCGATTCATCTGATATTTGTTTGTTTGCTTGTTTTTTTAATTAGACTGGGATTATGTATTTTGGGGAGGAGGATCACAGAGATTAAAGTGCCATTTTTATAATACTATATCGCGGGTACATACCTATCAACATGGTTCATCACTGGTGATGTTGACTTTGAATACATGAATAAGATAGGTTTGTCAGGTTTCTCACTGTAAAGTTACCCTAGTTTTCTCCCTTTTCCATAACGTGCCCTTTAGAAGGAAGTCACTATGTGCAGCCCACATTTTAGGAATAGAGAGTCATGCTCTACCTTCTTGAGTGCAAGGTATATACGGTAATTCTTTTGAATTCTTCTGTACAGGAGATTAATTTATTCCCCTCATCCATTTGTTTTATTCATATCAATATGGACTCATGGACATTTATTTTCTACTTTGGGTTACAATCCAATATTACTTTACTTATTTTTTTTGTTCAAAGTCTTCCAGCTTTGACCAGTGGAAGCTCTTCCAATTGGCTTTGTGTCCTTTTGACATATTCCCATCATTGTGTGTGTGTAAAGGGTGGTTTTCCTTTTGTTTTATTTTAGCAATTTCTTACTTTATGGCACTACAAGATGCTGCAGAATCATCTTGCTTATTTCCTGCCCGAATCCTTGAGTCTGCCATTTCTCCAGAGTCCTTTCACTTGTGAATGGTATTAGAAACAAAGATCCAAGCTCTAAGTGTGCTTCTTGCTTCTGGGGTATTCACTGCTTCTCAGCTGACAGGGCAAGAAAATATATTTGTGCATAGTAATCTGTGCATATACACATATCTGTAGGCATTTCTATATGTAACCATCTGTATCTATATTGAGCTAAATATGAGTTCATACTGATGTCCCCAACTCTTATCCGTTATACCACAGATCATTGTAGCCTCCTCTACCTATATCTAGTAACCTTCCACTCCAACAGTGAAAAAGAAGTTGGCACCCACCATCTGTCACCTGTTTACTTAACTGTCCAATTCCAGTACACATGTGTAGTAGTATCAGAATTATTAATCTGTTACCCAGTGGGAAACACCTTTATCAACTAGATTACAAGGCTTACATATTGTTTCTTCTGCCTTGAGTCTTACAGGCTCCACTTATTTCTAAAGTTACTTAAGTTAGTACTCTCTTGCTGTCATCACACACACACACACACACACACACACACACACACACCATTGGCTTTATCTTCAAAAGAGAAAGGAAGCAGGAAATAATCAGCTGGCAAACTTTGCCACTTTGTTGTTTCTACTTACAAATTAGAAAATGAAACAGGAATCAAGAACTCATCATGCAGATTACAATTGTAATATTTTATGCCAAAAATTCTTTTTAGAAAAGTAACTGGACAGGGTAGGCTCTGGAAGGGAGCAATTTTCTTATACTTCCAAGAGAAATTTAGAACACAACAGTTCAGGACATTGATTTTATTTAACTCCCCACCTGTCACTGCATCTAACAGGTCCGCTACACAAACAAAACCAGGGCATAAGACAAGAGAGAAGACAAGGTCCTTATGGTGGAAATGTACTGTAAGACTCTTACGGACTCCCAGGATACAGAGCACATCTGTGTAGTTTATCATTTGCATTAAATATAGTTTTATATTCAAATAGATACTTTCAAGGACAAGCTTTTGGTTATTAGTAATAGATGGTAAAATAATAGCTTAATGCTCCTTTAAGTAATAGATTGTAAAAACTTTAAGGAAATATTTTCTTTATAAATTCAACTCTGAAACTAATTAAAAATTTGAGCACTACTATTGATTGACAAATGAAGGCTCTTATTACTGAAAAATAAAGACAGATAATGACGGGTTAATCCTTACCATCTCTGCAATTACTGAGCACCTGCCTCAGGCTCTGCAGGATTTCCTTAAATAGTGCTTTCTCCAATTAATTTCCCTTTCTTCTTAGCTGTATGACACCTAATGACCTGAAAGTCTATTTTGAGCAAAGATGAATAAATTAGTCATCTATCTAGCTGAATATATTTATCCTGATTATGAAGGAGTGAACATATTAAATATATTAATTTATGTAATGTGTATATTGTCATAGCTCAAGATAGAACACTGAACAACAAAAACAACAACAAATCAAATTTCTAGAAGATACCATGCTTTCCTCACTGAAGGTTATATAATCAAGATATAATTTTGTGTTTGTCTTGGAATATTCTAATTGGAATATTAGTGAGCTTTTAAAGCCAACTTCTGGAAATGCTAGAATTGACTATCAAAAAATTTCTTCTACCTTCTTTTCTTTTCTTCAAATTTCATCTGCTTCTCTTTTTATGTACACAGGGGCAAAAGAAAATGAACTACTTTTCTACATCCAACACCAAACAATTGGCTGCACATTTTCACTGAATTGATTGATTTCTGTTGAAATAACAGATTCATAGATGCAGTGGCATAAACAACCACTTGAAAGTGGTCAGTTTCGCCCCTGTCTCCAGTTACTTCACCAGATAGTAAGTATGTCTATAAATGTGCCCATGCATTGAACTCTAGCTGATGGCTAGATGCTGCTTAGATTCCTGGGTTGAAGAGGACTTTGAAAATGCCCATAAGAAGAGAAGGGTGATGTAATTGACCAGCAATGCCTGTCACCCGAGAGAAAATGAGGAAAAGTGGCAAAAGTACTCTGCATTTACCCTTACCAGTTTACAATACTGACTGTTTGTGATGGAATTAACCCATGTTTTAGAATCAAATTAATAAAATTAAGTATTACGTTTTCTGACAATTATAATTTTTTGTTTTACACAAAATTGCTTCCATTTTTGTCCTCTGGCTATATCAATTTTTCTTACTCTTGATAACCCAGGACCATAAAATACATCACTTAAAGTGACAGAAGATATAATCTGTTTAATTTTTCCTGAAATCCTTATTACTAGATTATAGACTCCATGGGGGCAGGAATAACACCCTGTTCATTTCTTAAGTTCCTGCAATGCCATAACTCAAAATTTAAAATGATGACATGATTATGTAATACACAATCTGTTCCACTTATGTGGACACATGGCTTCACATCACACTTTCTTTTTTATTTTTTGAGACGGAGTCTTGCTCTGGCTCTGTTGCCCAGGCTGGAGTGCAGTGGCGCGATCTTGGCTCACTGCAGCCTCCGCCTCCCAGGTGCAAGCAATTCTCTGCCTCAGCCTCCTGAGTAGCTGGGATTACAGGCTCCCGCCACCGTGCCTGGCTAATTTTTTTGTATTTTTTTTATAGTAGACGGTATTTCACCATCTTGGCCAGCCTGGTCTTGAACTCTTGACCTTGTGATCTGCCCACCTCGGCCTCCGAAAGTGCTGGGATTACAGGCATGAGCCACCGTGCCCGGCCACCCATCCCACTTTCAAGGAATTCCAAAGTCCTTACTACGACCTCCCAGTCCCTCCATGACCTGGCTCGTGGCTACTTCTCTTAACCTTTTCCCACTTGCCTCTACCTCTCTTCAACCCTGAACTCCATGCAGGGCATTTTAGAGCTAAGCTCATAGAACTTAGCTAAGCTCTTAGAGCTAAGCTCATAGACCCAATTCTGCCCAAGGGTCTGTGAATTCACTGATTCTTTCGCCTGCAACTCCCTGACCCTAGGAATTTGCAGGGTCCACTTTCTCACTCACTACATCCAGGTCTCTGTTCAAATGTCATCTCCTCAAGGAGGAATATCCTATAACAGTGACCCATCCTCCTCCTTCTCCTGCTTTATTTTCCTCTAGCAGTTATCATTATTTCATGTTATTACTTTCTCATGTATATTTTATCTCTCTACCACTAGAATAAGGCTGGAAGTGTATCTTTTCTTGTTCACTGCTAGAGTCCTACCATCTAGAACACTAGATGACACATGGTAGAAGCTCAATAAATGGACTAATTGATTAATAAAACACTATTAGGAATAGCTTCTCCTAAATCTCAAACTCCAAATCAGAATCTCTGCCTAGATGCCAAAAGCCTTAGTATTTGGAAAAGAGTTAAACTCACCATTAGAAATCATGGATATCTCCACATCTCAAAGTCTAGGCCCTCACACCGAGACTGCCCAAAAAGAAACTATACCTCCCCAATTCCAAAGCCCAGGACAAGGTCTCTATTGTGCTCAAGATGTCTCAAGATGGGAATATACATTTTCTCCAGGATATTATCAAAACTCATGGACAGAACAAGGCAATCAAAATGACCTGACAGCACATTTCCTCAAAATCTGGCTTAGTCAGTTTAAAACGACATTTATTTTTAGATGACCAACAATCTAACCCATGCCTACCATGATTCCTTTTCACAATATTCTTACTGCCATGAAAATGACCTGAAAAAGCAGACCCAGGGCTCCCTACTGAAGTCTCGTTCAAATTCCAAAGCAAATACTTGAGCAGACATAGCTCCCAAGGAAAAACCTGAATGTTCAGACATAAAGTATCTGAAATTGTTTAACAAAAAAGCAGCAATAAAAGCAACCCTTTTTTTTCTAAAGACACGATAAGTGACCCCTCTAATTAAAAGTCTGAATGATTGGGTTCCTTCTGGGCACTCAGGTCTGGGTTCTTTAACGATTATCAGGCACTGTGCTGTGCTCTAAGGATGCAGTAAGCAAGAGAGACACGGCTCCAGCCTTCACTCTATTGAGTCTGTGGGGGAAACTTACACGGTTTCCACCAGAGGTTCTGAGAGTGTAGTCTTGGAATTAGCAGCATCAGCATCATTTGGGAACTTGATAGAAATGCAGATTCTTAGGTTCCACCTCAAGATTATTAAATCCCAAACTCTGGGGGCAAGCCCACTGTTCCCTTTAAACAAACCTGCCAGGTAATTTTGATGCACTCAAATTTGATAATCACTGGTTTAGAAAAATGACCTGAGACTTCCTAGGAAGATTTTGCAGGTAGTCCAATGTCAGGCTAGTAGAGTATTCTAGGATGTTATGTAGGATGAGACAGTCCTAGTTTGAGAACTAAAGTCCTGAACCCCAGGAAACTGCACAGCATCAAGCTAATTGGGACAGTTGTTCACGCTGTCAGGGGCATTTTCTTCTAAGTAAGGCCCTCACACTGTGTCCCTCTTAATAGTTAGGCAGGTGATGATTGGCCATCTCAAGACATGTCACATTATTCTACCCATTGCACTGCATAGTTTAATTGATGAGGGTCTCTCCACCTTCTCCCCATCCTGAACCTTTCTCCATCCAGCTAAGGTGAGAAGTCCTCACCTGCACAACCTTTTGTCCTGTTTGCCCAGGGCCCTAATTAACTATCTTCCCAGTTTCTCTCCTGCTATCTGGTTACCTGGATGCCCTTACTAGCTGCCTCCCAAGTTATGGACAAGTCCTTAGAGATTCTATTAAAAGTTCCTGTGGTTGAGGCTACATGACTTTTGAGACCTTGGACGCTTTTGCTTTTATGGACACCTTCCTTCTTCAAAATATTAAGAATTAAATTTTATGATTGCGTTGGTAAAAAGACAATATTCCAGACTGGATTATATTCTTTCTTTTCTTCCAATTAAAAACAAAACATATCTACAGGCCCCTCAAGTATATTGGTTGCCTGCCCCTGCACCTGCTGTGCCTGATGGATACGCTTGCCCTGCTTGTGGCTACAGACTGTCTCATTGTGACGTGCATCTACATTCATCCTCTGGCCTCTGTTCTGAGCCAATTTGGTCTGGTGTTTATTTTCATCCTGTTGACTTATTTTTACACTGACCCATCTCTTTAGACTGAAAATTTCACTGACTTGTCTCCTTCAATTCAGCTTCCAGCTTTACTCCCAGCTGCTGCCTTTAGAATTTCCCTGAGCTCCTTCTTGTGAGCTCACACACCATCCCAGCCTACCCTGCCCTCATCCCAGCTCTCTGACACCAAGTACCATGTCCTTGGCCCCTGGTCATCTAGGACCTGGGACAGCTGCCTGCTAGGCCAATCCTCTGCTCAGCCATCAGTCATCAGATGCCGACTCAGGTACAACTGCTACATGATCTAGGTTGAGTGTTTTCCATTTAAACCTTTTTTCCAGCAAAATCCTGCTTTCACATACACACACACACACACACAATATGGAATCCTATATATATAAAACATGTTAAAAAGTTGTGGCTGGGCATGGTGGCTCACGCCTGTAATCCCAACACTTTGGGAGGCCAAGGCCAGTGGGTCACTTGAGCTCAGGAGGTTGAGACCAGCTTGGCAACATAGTGAAACCCCATCTCTACCAAAATAAATTAGCTAGGTGTGGTTGCACACACCTGTGGTCCCAGCTACTTGGGAGACTGAGGTTGGGGGATCACTCGAGCCTGGGAGACAGAGGTTGCAGTGAGCTGAGATCTTGCCACTGAACTCCAGCCTGAGCAATAGAGCTAGACCCTGTTTCAATTAATAAATAAAATAAATAAATAAATGAAGTATACTGACCCAACAAAATTGGAAGAGTCTAGAACTTCTATCTTTCTTCCCCATGATACCATGCAGGTCCCTCTCCAAGACCTCTGGGCTCTCCGGAGCCCCACTGGCCTCTCCCAGCTGCTTCCTACTGAGCCTGACCACCTGCACATTATGTTGTGGGCACAGCAACTTGGGTAGTTGACACTCTTTTATTCTTAAGGCTTGAATCAGAGCAGCTGATGAGAAGCATATTGTTGTGTTTTACAGGGACACTGTGGACAACGGTTTACTGAGTCAAACATCTCAGGAGCAGAATGTTGAATGCCACCCTCTCGTTAAGATGGCATAGTAGAGCATGTGTGCATGTAATTATTTTCACTAAACACTATATATGTTCTAAATTTATTTGCACTTGAAATAGGAATGCTTTACTTTTAATAAGGTCTCAGGACACAATTGATACAGCACGATTACATTAAGTTTAAATATTCATGAAAGTATTACGCTATCTGCTACTTTTTAAACCGAAAATAAATCATTAATGATCCATTTCCATCTTTTGAGAGTACATCAAACAGGGAGTTTGCAAATTCAGAATGTGTATGTTTAATTGAGAGCTCAAGAAACCAGTGTGATGGTGAATATCCAGCAGCAGGAGAAAACGTACAGGTCTAAATGGACTAAAATTATAACGTTTCCAGAAGTTAAAACCTGTGTAAATAAGATCAGACAAACAGAGTCTGCAGGATGAAGAGAATGTAAAAAAGTAACATCTTTTCTTCCTTTACAAGTTTCTAATTGATGTAGTGTCACATGCCTATTTTCCAGACCTTCCAGCTAATTTTAAAATAAGAGTTTTAACTGCCAATTTTCAGATGGAAATAATAAAGAAAGTGCTAAGTTCAAAGATCTCCATCCTCCAAACTTTCCCAGCGTTCATCTCTCACTCATGATATAAAAATTAGCAAACCTTTGAATTTTATGTTGCTTATGCTTTGTCCTTTACTAATACAAGAAATTGTTTTCAAATCTTCTGCTTGGACAATCAACTAACAAGGAAGCCCCTTAAAATCTACATATGCCCAGCTCATCAGATTCTGTCACCCCCACTACACTCCTTGGCTGTATGTGGTGCTTATGCTCAAGAGATTTCCTGTGCTAATATTGCCAGCTGAGGGTGAGCTGGAGTGTTCTGCAAGCACGTTAGTACTCTCTCACCATGTAGGCAGAGTCCAACGTAGAAACAGGTTGTGCAATTAACCAGTTAGTATGTTAAGGCAGTAATTTGGAGCTGGAGTATACTTCCACATGGAAATAGCCTTGCACGTGGTACGTTCTAAGGCAAGGCCACAAAGCCTAATTAACTCATGATAAGCCAGAATTAACATACTAAAGCAAAGATTCATTGAAAATTAACCCCGTTTTCAGCTTTGTGTATGTAGAAAAATGCACTCAACTCCCAGTGGGGCCCTCAGTAATGTATGTTTCCTGAGGAAGTGACAGTGGGGAACCAAGATTCCATATGGGATGCAAAACAACATCTTCAGGCAATATAACTTACAAATCTATTTTCCACTTCATAAAGAAAGGCAGCTAAGCCACTCGTACTCTAAGTAGCTTAATTAGAAAACCAAGGGCAGTTATTGTTGATGGAAAGACAGATCAATGTTGAGGCTCACCTGCACACTTTTGTATTTGGGGTTCTTTGTAGGGCAAGTGATTGCATGTTATAGACAGGTCAAGGTCAGTCATTAATGAAGCAGGTTCCATGAGTAGGCTCCAGAGGTCCTCATCAAGGCAAAAGTAGTATGTGATGAGGGGCTCTGAATAACCCACCTTCTCTAAAGGGCCTTTGCCTCAGCTTGCTTCCACCTCTGACATAAGACACCCACCTTGCAGGACCTCAGGGCTGGTGACCTACCCATCAACAGGCATGCAATGGCAATTTCCACATTGAAAATAAAAGGGTAAGACTTTAATGCCCTCTTCTCTCTTAAAATACCAGAAGACTTCAAAGAGGAGGAGAAACAAAATCGTGAATGTAACATTGATGAAGTAAGTAAACATCTGTCACAAAGACACAAGTGCATATGAAGATGGTTGCCAAGTACAGTAAAACTTGAGCACCAAGTCAGATGCTGAATGAAGAGGTGCCCAGCACATCTGAAGCCAACCTGGCAAAGCACCAGCATCTCTAGAGTAGGTGGCACCTGAGAGATAAACACAGGATGCCTGCTATGCAACTGCAACAGTGAGGGGTTCCACTGTACAATCTCCTATAAAGTCCTTTGGCACCGGCTGTGAAGGAGGCAGGGCTGAAGAAGGAATAAACAAACCCTGCATTGCTACAGCCATGCCGTCGGGTAGCCCTACAGCTGCTGCTCTGGGTCACACCAGGAAAAGGAAAACGAAGGCCATATGCATCCTAGGCTTCTCTGCATGCCGATCTAGGAAGAACCTCATTAAAGATAACAACAACATAGTGGGCTGGCCTCAGACCTCTGCACAGAAGGTAAGAGGGTTGGAAGACAGTGGCCTTCTACTTGATCAGGGAAGAAGGCGGGACCCAGAACATGCACCTCTAGTCAAAGACAGCAGGGATAAATCCAAACTAGAGCCATCCCATTACTGGGTATATACCCAAAGGATTATAAATCATGCTGCTATAAAGACACATGCACACGTACGTTTATTGCGGCACTATTCACAATAGCGAAGACTTGGAACCAACCCAAATGTCCAACAACGATAGACTGGATTAAGAAAATGTGGCACATATACACCATGGAATGCTATGCAGCCATAAAAAATGATGAGTTCATGTCCTTTGTAGGGACATGGATGAAACTGGAAACCATCATTCTCAGCAAACTATCGCAAGGACAAAAAAACCAAACACTGCATGTTCTCACTCATAGGTGGGAATTGAACAATGAGAACACATGGACACAGGAAGGGGAACATCATATTCCGGGGACTGTTGTGGGGTTGGGGGAGGGGGGAGGGATAGCATTAGGAGATATACCTAATGCTAAATGACGAGTTAATGGGTGCAGCACACTAACACGGCACATGTATACATAGGTAACAAACCTGCACATTGTGCACATGTACCCTAAAACTTAAAGTATAATAATAATAAAATTTAAAAATAATAATAATAATAATAATTGATCACTGCCCTTCCAAAGTGTCAAGGTCATGAGAAACTGCCACAGACCGGAGAAGACTATGGAAAAATGAGGAGTAAACACAATGAGAAATCCTTGATAGGATCTTGATGCAGAAAACAAAGGGATATTAATTTAAAAACTGGTGAAATTCAAATAGAGTCTATAGTGAATAGTATTGTACCAAAGCTAATTTTCTGGTTTGAGTAATTGTGTTCTAATTTTGTGAAATGTTTACATTAAGGAAATCTAATGTTACTAAGTTGTAACAACAACTTTTTTGCAAGTCTAAAATGAGTTCAAAATAAAAACTTTTAAAAAAATTAAGCAGCAGATACATATATGTAAGAACTCAAATAATGCAGTTCCCATGAGCTCTTCTTGAATAAATATTAGAAGAACTTGCGCCAATGAATAGATGAGGAGAAATCATGACAAAAGAACAGTAAGTTCTTTAGCACTGGATCCCTTAAGTATAGGATTGGGATTAAACCAGCACATAGTTATAAAGCAGAAGGCAAATATTTTTTAAAATTACAAACTGTGCAGACCTGTAAATATAGTTATAACTATTAAAAGGTGGGAGTGGCGGTCAGCTATGAGAAGCAATAAAAATATGGTGATATAATAATGTTTAAAGAAGGGCTTCAAAAGATATTACTTAAAACTGATAAATCAGTTAACAGAAGTATACATAGTTTAAAAAAGAAAGCACTTGAAAAACTAATGACAATGACAGCATAAAAATTGTTGGTGGGAAAAAGAGGCAAAGTGGCAAAAAGTGAAAATTAATTTCATTCTTGCTTATAGTGGGTAATAAACAAATGCTGCCCAATAAATAGAGTATTAAGTATATTATAAAAGCTAGTTATGATAGTACCACTAAAAGGCTTAATATCAGACTTTCCAAATTAAAATAATGAACATAATTAAAATAAGGAGAACTTTTTAAAAACATAAACAGAAATTATAATTATATTAACTGCAGCATTGTTTTATAATAGCGAAAGACTAAGAAAGGTCTATCCATGGGGGAATAGTTAGATCAATTGTGATAAAGAGGAACACAATGCAGTTATTTTTAAAAATAAGGCCACTCTTTACAGTGATGTGGAGTGATATCTAAGGTGTATTAAGAAGAAAAAGAAAGGTCAGGACAGTTTGTGTAGCAAATTAAGAAAAGAAAAAATGGCTGGGTACAATGGCTCATGCCTGTAATCCCAAAACTTTAGGAAGCCAAGCTGGGTGGATCACCTGAGGTCAGGAGTTCGAGACCAGCCTGGCAAACATGGTGAAACCCTGTCTCTACTAAAAGATACAAAAATTAGCTGGGTGTGGTGGTATGTGCCTACAGTCCCAGCTACTCTGGAGGCTGAGGCAGTAGAATTGCTTGAACCTGGGAGGCGGAGGTTGCACGGAGACGAGATCACGCCACTGCACTCCAGCCTGGGTGACAGAGTGAGGCTCCGTCTCCAAAAACAAAAAAAGACAATTGTATTAGCACGTTTTCACGCTGTTGATAAAGACATACCTGAGAAGCTAAAGAGCCCAGAGATTTTACAGCACCTAAGGAAAAAGAACATTTCAATTATTTCAGGAAGCTTAGTTGAGCCCAGGAGAGATGCAGGGCGGTAGCTGGGGGAGGAAGTCGAGGTCAAAGAGGACAGAGATTAGTATACTAACATGTGAATGAAAGAATCCAGTAGAAAGGGAGAAGGTGAAGAGGCAGGAAGGTGAGAAGATGGGCAATGCTCCTAACAAGCGGGGAGAAGACAGACTCTGCACCTAAGAGGAGAGTTAGGCCTGGGACAGGTTCGGGGCCACCTCTTTCATCATAACCAAGGGGAAGAAGGCAAGAATGGGCTCAGGTGCAAATAAGATTTCAGGGCAGTGGCATGTAGGAGACGGAGTTTTGACTGAGATTGTTGATGTCTATTTTCTCATTGAAGTAGAAAGTGAGTCATCTACTAAAACTGAGGGGAGAAGTGGCAGGGTTGGAGGTATTTTTTAAAAGAGTACATAAGATATTATTAGGACTTTTTGTAGAATAACAAATTGCCAACTTAAAAAATTTGTGGAAAAAAATTGGAATCTCATAATTTGTACAGGCAAAAGTCTGCTGGGTCATGTGGGTTTTGTCTTTTTTTCAGCATTACTTAGCAGCCAAGATGTAGATATTTTAAAATGATTGCGGTTGGGGGCTGGGAGTCAACAGTGCTGCTCCAGAGTGAGTACCAGGGAAGGACACACAGTTATGATATGTGTAAATTGTTGGAATGACACAATGGAATTGAGGCAAGAAACAAAAGGAAAAAAAGACAGAAGAAAGCTGATGAATAGGAGCAGAGAGGTCAAGTGTCTGAAGTGTCAGACAGATGGAGAAACACACATAAAAAGAGCTAAGCAGATTGAAGGTCAAACAGTAGATGCAAATTTTCAACAAATGATCAATAAAACTGTAAGAGCTTCTTCTGCATATTTTAAAATGCAAACCAAAACATTCTCACCTCTCAGATTGGCAACAAATTTAAGTTTGATAATGAAGAACCCAGCAGGTTGAGGATATGGAGAAAGAGTACCTTCCTATACGGTCAGCAGAACTATGAATTGGCATCAAACTTCTAAAATTGGTAATTAACAATATCTACCAAAATTACAAGTGACCAGTTTGCCTGAGCAGGAAGTTTCATGGTAAAAAATTAGCTTAATGAGATACTTGGACAAGTTTTCCAAAATGCATGTAAAAGACATTCCTTCATTATGTATTCATTCATTCCACAATTATTTACTTGGCAACTATAATATTTAGGGTAATGATTATCAAAATGTAATTTTCAAAAATGAAAACCATGACTCTTAAACAAACATAGAATAAACACATGTCACAGATTTTATTTGACTTATTAATTATCAAGACAAACAGTAATATGGTAAAGCTGACTCAAAGAAAATTTTGAGGGAAGGAGATTTATATGGTCCTTTAAAAAGAGAATGCCAGAATAAAATTGCTACAATAGGTGGCTGATGCCTGTTATCCTAGCACTTTGGGAGGACAAGGTGAGTGGATTATGAGGTCCAGAGATGGAGACCATCCTGGCTAACACAGCGAAACCCCGTCTCTACTAAAAATACACACACAAAAAAAATTAGTCAGGCATGGTGTCACACACCTGTAGTCCTAGCTACTTGGGAGGCTGAGGCAGGAGAATTGCTTGCACCCGGGAGGCAGAGGTTGCAGTGAGCCGAGATTGTGCCACTGCACTCCAGCCTGGGCAACAGAGCGAGACTCTGTCTTAAAAAAAAAAAAAAAAAAAAAAGATTGCTAGAATATATACAAACTGGTTAAGTTGTGCAAGAAAAAAAAAAAACTGTAACCTTTGAAATTATCTTTTTCATGGGACAGAAATTATTTCTATCTTGACTGGACATAATCAATACATTAACATAGGTCTTTATAGAGTCTGAGACTTTAATTAATAGTAAAGAGCAAAGTCAGACAATGATACATTCTGCTAGAAGATTAAATGATTTCTAGGTGAGTTTATTAAATGATATCCCAGTATGACTTTGAAAGAATATGTCATATGCTTTTGCACTTATTTACAAATCCATATCATTTTTCTTAGTATAACCTATGTGCTTGGGATACAGCAATAAAGGCAAACACATTTTTTGCTTTCCTGGAGCTCACAAGAATGAGGACTTTACCTATTGGGCTGGAAGCAGCACTCAGAAGCTAGACTAGCCGTGTCTCTACTTCATCCCAAGGGAAGTGGGAGGTGGAGGAAAAAGTAGCAATCTCATATGAGAGTTGCTGGGAAAGCTGGGTCATTACAGTTAGGATGAAATGAAGTCTTTCTGCCTGAGAATAGAAGTTTGAAAGGGTATACTGAAAACATTTGGAAGGAAGGAGGGAAAAATTAGGAGTTTGAATGTTAGAGCAAAAACATAGAAGCATATGGAAATTAAGAGGAAGAAAGGGTCTAAAGGAGCCACCCAGAGTTGACATTGTGAGAATGACTAAGGACATTGATTCATGATGAGATGACCTGACTTCACTTCTCCAAAGAATTAATCAACTTCCAGTTTTCATTTCAACATATAAAGAGCCTCGAAGTTGTCATTCCTGTCCTCACAATAAGAAAAAGCTAGGCAAACTGAAAATCAATGACTTTCCTTGTACCTGTCAAAAAACTGAACTCATTGGGAAAACTGTCACTCCAGAATCTGGAGAATCAGGTGAATCTGGAGAAATACAGCAACCCAGATCTTCTTACCTGGAAGCAAAAGCCACTAGAGTGATAAACTGGTAGAAACAATTAAATGGTGATGTTGATGAATTGCTGGAGGCCGAATATGTCTATAGAAAGTGAAAAACTCCTAGAGGCTGAAGTCTTAAGGGAATCCTCCTCACTTACCTGGGTTTTCTCTCCAGGAATTCCACCAGGTTCTTACAGTGGGAAGTTTCCCTTTTTTTTGAGACGGAATCTCGCTCTTGTCGCCCAGGCTGAAATGCAGTGGTGCAGTCTCAGCTCACTGCAACCTCCGCCTCCTGGGTTCAAGCAATTCTCCTGCCTCAGCCTCCCAAGTAGCTGGGATTACAGGTGCCTGCCACCACACCCGGCTAATTTTTGTGTTTTTAGTAGAGATGAGGTTTCACTATGTTGGCCAGGCTAGTCTTGAACTCCTGACCTCAGGCGATCTGCCCGCCTCGGCCTCCTAAATTGCTGGGATTACAGGCATGAGCCACTGTGCCCAGCCAGGAAATTTCTTAAAATATCACCTTTGATTCTAGCAGAGGATGAGAAGATTAACTACTTAATTTTTCTCTATAACAAAGGCCTACTGTCCAAGTAAAGAGACTTTGTAAAATCTCAATCCTGAAACCTTAGTTCAGCTAGACAAAGAGGATGCCTTCCAACTCCAGGACTTCAAGTAAATAGATTGGGAATACTACCATCAGGGAGGAAAGGGGTTGGGGGAAATAAAGGCTAAACCACTTCAGAAACACTTAGAAAGTCACAAGCCAGAGCCCCATATCCTCTAAAAGACTGAGACTTAATCAGAAAATTATAAAACGCTCTCTTTCCCCTACTCCTTACTACCATGCCAATAGGACGCCCAGTATAGAGACAGTTGATTTCAGCTGAAAGAACTGCATGATGCAGACTCTCTCTGAGGAGGAGGACTTAGAGAAGCCCAAAGTGAGGAGAAGAGACAAGAACACAAATTCTAGTGGAATTTGACACATGTGGTACCTATAGCTACAATAAACATTAAGCATAGATTAACATAAATCCTCACATGAAAGGCTTATTTATTTCAGTTCTTCATACCCAATACAACATGCTTACGTTTCAGCAAGAAATGAAAAGGCATTCTAAAAGACAGAAAGAATACACACACACACAATGTTTGAAGAGACAAATAATCAGAACAAGATGAAGATGTGACACAGCTGCTGGAATTCTTGGACAGAAAATTTAAAATAACAATGATTAGTATGTTAAAGTTGCTCATGGAAAAAATAGGTAACATGCAAGAACAGATGGAAATTGTAAGCAGAGAGATAAAAATGCTAAGAAAAAAAGCAGAAGAAAATGCTAGAATTTAAAAATACCATAACAGAAATAAAGAATGCCTTAGATGGCTCACCAGTTGACTGGACATGACCAAGAAAACAATCAGTGAACTTCAATATTCAATAAAACTTCTCAAACTGAAACGCAAAGAGAAAAAGGAATGGAGGAAAAAAAAAACAGAACAAAATATCCAGTACCTGTGGCCGGTATCAAAAGGTGTATCATAGGCTGGGCGCTGCAGCTCATGCCTGTAATCCCAGCACTTTGGGAGATCGAAGTGGGCAGATCACTTGAGGTCAGGAGTTCGTGACCAGCCTGGCCAACATGGTGAAACCCCATCTCTACTAAAAATACAAAATGTAGCCAGGCATGGTGGCGCGTGTCTGTAATCCCATCTACTCAGGAGGTTAAGGCATGAGAATCACTTGAACCCAGGAGGTGGAGGTTGCAGTGAGCAGAGATCATGCTACCGCACACCAGCCTGGGTGGCAGAGTGAAACTGTGTCTCAAACAAACAAACAGACAAAAAGTATATCATAAACACAATTTAAATGCCCTGAGGAGAAGAAACAGAAAACGGAACAGAAGAAATATTTGAAATAATAATGGTTGAGAACATTAAAAAATTAGTGACAGACGCCACCACATATACAGATCCGGGGAGCTCAGAGAACACCAGGCAGGATAAGTACCAAGAAAAACCATACAGTTGTATCATATTTAAGACAATTTATCCCAGAAGTCACCTGGTAAGCGAGTAGGTGGTGGGAATTCAACAGTCTGAAAGTACTTGTAGGCATTTTAAATGATGTTTGACACTTCAATTCTTCTCTCTTTTTCACCTTCCACATCAAATTGGTCACAAAATTCTACCAGTTCTCTCAGAAAATACCTTTCAATTCCAGCATCTCCTTTACCTTCCTATTACCAGTGCCTGAGTCTGAGGCCTCATCATCTGTTACTTGGAACCAACACAACAATCTATCTGTCACCAATTTCTTCCCTACACATGGAAGACAATTGTTCAAAAAATCCAGCTGGCTCTTTCATAGCTGCAAATTGAAACCCAAATTCTGCTGAAAATCTGGCTACAAGTGACCTTTTTGGATTCATTTCCACTACTCACCTTCATGCACCCAAATTGAACATAGCTCCTCACTCTCTGGGCTGGAGTATACACTATTCCCTGTTCCTGGAACACTTCTCACCCCATTCTTCATCTGTCAGTCCTTATTCATCTTTTGTCATCCAATTTAAATATCTCTTTCTCAGTGAGTCTTTCCCATATCTTTGTAGTTGAATCAGGTGCTGGGTAATACTGCACCTTTATGGTATGTTGTTAGTAACTTGTCAAAGCAGTTACCATGTTACATCACCATTTATTTTTTCACGTGTTGACGTGTGGTCCTAGAACATGAGCTCTGCAAGGACGGAGTCATACCACACAGTAGGCGCTACAAAAATGTGTTACATGAAATGAAAATACGAGATGATCTTTGGAAAGATCCTGACACTCAAAGACATTGATGGTGAAGATACAGAAGGAAATTTTCTGAACATGAAGAAAACCAATTGAGAGATGGTTGTGGGCATTTCATGTAACAACTAATTTGGAAACAAGAAGCTGTTGTTGTATTGGCCAGGAAGGCCGGTGATCGTGGCATTTTATATTTCACTTGCATGAGAAAAAGCAGGTCCCTAATATGCAATGCTATATCAGAGATTTCTTCAATAAAGCAAAGTCTTTGGACTCTCCCGGTGGTATGTTCCTTCTTTCAGGGTTCACACCACCCACCCCGTCATAACAGGAAAAGCTCAATGCCCTATGCAACACCCAACATCCCAGCTTTTGATAACCATGAATCATTTAAAAAAATTCTCTTAATAAATATTGAACTAATACATTCTAAAAAATATCAAAACTTTTGTGTTTAGAAAATTTTAATGTTAAAAAATTGAAAGTTTTAATTTAAATAAATTTTAGCAACCGAGTGGTTAATTTATTTTTAAATATTACCTATTTTACTTTGTTTTGGTTCAAACTCAGGATGTAAACCCAATTATAATCATTTGAACTTTCTCAGGTCAAGTCCCTGGCAGCCCTGAATGCTTCCGATGTGCGCCTCTCTAGGCTTCCTCAAAGTTTGTCCACAGTGCCAGTCATCACCAATGTGGCGGTGCACAGCTACAGCCACAGATCAGGATAGGAAGGCACAAGTGCGGCCTCCTAAGCTGGGCCTAGGGCCTCGTCAAGAGTGAGGCAGCTGTCCCAGGGAGATCACGATGTTAGGCTCTCAACCCCTCCCATTCCTCACTGCAGAGGTTCTGGACTTGCTGTCTACAGATGCCAACATGATCTGTGGATAGAACTGAATTGCACCATCATTGGCATTCTTTGAATTTTATTTTAGAGTTTAAAAACATCATCCTTGAGGAAGAGTCCATGGCATGAAAAAGGCTGCAAAGTCCTGCAAGTTTTCTTTACCAAAGAACTGTATTTTGGGGGGGATCTGCATCCCCTGAAATACAATGCAAATTTTATCATATGTGCATTCTTCTGTAAAGTATCAGGGCTATCACCAGCATAAAATGGGGTCTAGCAAGCCAAGAAGTTAATCACACTGCTCCAAGGTGAGTTTTGTTCAACCTGACAGGTTTTCAGTTAGTTTCTTTAGGCATCTCAAAAATGTCTTTCCACCCAGTTTCTATAAACATGCACTATTTATTTTAATTTATTTTAGACCTACAGGAAAAACAGCCAATAACTGATCTGCATGTTAACTACTCATGCCTTTTTATTTAAATCCACTAGGCCCAGTTTAGGGTTTACATTGTCAACTCAGTGCTTCAGGCAGCCCTACATATATGACATCCCTGCCCCATGGGCAGAACAAGTCATTTTGGGTCAGGACATTTTACGGTTTACCAATACTTCCACAAATGCTATGCCATCTCATTTTTACAGTAAGCCTTTAAGGTAAGAGTCGCCTCCCCTATCCTCCCAGTTTCACAGTGGTGAGATTTAAAGCAAGTCCCAGCCTTCGCCTGATGCAGCAGGAGAGCCCTGCAAGGGGGCAAGGCTTTACACTGACTCCCACCTTATGTCCCCATCACTGGTCACTGGCAGTGAGCCGCCCTGGGGAGTGCAATGAGGGGATACTCCCAGGCGTGTTGAGCAGCTCTTTGGTCTAGGACAAACTGGGTCCAGGAGCTTGAAAACAGGTCTCCAAAGAGTCACAGGTGCCAATCATTCGAAGCCAAAGCACACAGCAGCTTAGGGGCTGGGTGCAAAGATAGAGCGAAAGGGATTCAGGAGGATTTAGGTGGAGCATTGACAGTACTGCTGCAAGATAACTGTTTCCTCCAGACAAATCTGAAATTAGATATAGGTCTTCAAACTTAAAACTTCACTGTTGTGTTGAGCCCTCCATTGTCTAGAAACCTTGCTTTTTTAGAACATTCCTGCTATCCTACTAACCAGAGGACATACTTGAAACCTAATTGCCACTCACTCTGTGCAGACTCTACTACAAACCTACACAAAGTCGCCTAATAAATCCCAAAGGATATAATAACAAGCCCTGCTAAATTGATTGCTAAAAATAATACTAATAGTAGGTAACATTCTTTGTTAATTCACTGGTGATAACTGCGGCTTCCTTCAATGTGACACAGGATGGAACAGAAGGAGAGACTGATGCCTATTGAAAGAATGACTTGAATAGAATATCTGAAGTAAGATGTATTCACAGGAAATGAAGTTTCATTAGCTCAGATGCCTCCATATGGAACTACTTGTTGGGTCAAGAGCTTTCCAGAAAACCATATGAAACCCTGGGAAATGTCTGTTTTGGACATAAGAATTCCCAAGGGATTTTATGGATTCAAATCTTTGTTATGGAAAAAGAAACTCTGAGCTTTGCCTGGGAAGTCTGAATTCTGGGAGACATGCCAAACTCAAAGCTGACGTGATTTGCAATAACCTACTTAATCAACCGTAAAAATCAAGGCTTTATCGGTTTTTTTTAGAGATAATCACACACTGTAATTTTGAATAGTAAGACTTATTGTGAGAAAACCATGTGTTTTAACTAGGGTATATGTTTGTTTAAAAGACTGACTACTAAATGTAAGAATTTCAGCCAAGAATTTTCCTTGTACATAAATATCCAATAAACTGATGTTTTCAGATTCCATTTGCCCATATTTTTAAAAGATAAAGTGACTTCAGAGACCTTTCATGATTTGAACTTGGCTTTGATAATTATAAAATCATCTTTCTAAATAAAAGAAATTGCTTTCACTGACAAAAGTCAGAAACTCACTCATCACTTATGTGCAGCGTGAAGCTGAATTTTTGTGTAAACAAATCAGAATTCTGAAACTGGGACACAGGCAGTTTCATTTTTACTAGCATGGCTCTGAGACTATTATTTCTCTTAAATAATCAGAATTTTGACCTTTTAATTTCAATGAAGACTATCTGGGAGAGTAAACTGTACTTTTCCAAAGGGCCTAGCAAAGCAGTTTTGAGGGTCTGGCAGAGAAAGAGGGTGAAATTGAAGGGAGAAACAGATCAGAAATGTCAATACCGAAAGAAATAGTGAAGCAAGCAAGAAGTAAAGTTGAGCCCTGGGGCCTTTCTGTTTTCCATTTGTGGCCCCCTCCCTTTTGTTTTTTTTTTTTTTTTTTTTCAATTTTTTTTTCTTTTATTATTATTATTATTATACTTTAGGTTTTATGGTACATGTGCGCAATGTGCAGGTAAGTTACATATGTATACATGTGCCATGCTGGTGCGCTGCACCCACCAACTCGTCATCTAGCATTAGGTATATCTCCCAATGCTATCCCTCCCCCCTCCCCCCACCCCACAACAGTCCCCAGAGTGTGATGTTCCCCTTCCTGTGTCCATGTGTTCTCATTGTTCAATTCCCACCTATCAGTGAGAATATGCGGTGTTTGGTTTTTTGTTCTTGCGATAGTTTACTGAGAATGATGATTTCCAATTTCATCCATGTCCCTACAAAGGATGTGAACTCATCATTTTTTATGGCTGCATAGTATTCCGTGGTGTATATGTGCCACATTTTCTTAATCCAGTCTATCATTGTTGGACATTTGGGTTGGTTCCAAGTCTTTGCTATTGTGAATAATGCTGCAATAAACATACGTGTGCATGTGTCTTTATAGCAGCATGATTTATAGTCCTTTGGGTATATACCCAGTAATGGGATGGCTGGGTCGAATGGAATTTCTAGTTCTAGATCCCTGAGGAATCGCCACACTGACTTCCACAAGGGTTGAACTAGTTTACAGTCCCACCAACAGTGTAAAAGTGTTCCTATTTCTCCACATCCTCTCCAGCACCTGTTGTTTCCTGACTTTTTAATGATTGCCATTCTAACTGGTGTGAGATGGTATCTCATTGTGGTTTTGATTTGCATTTCTCTGATGGCCAGTGATGGTGAGCATTTTTTCATGTGTTTTTTGGCTGCATAAATGTCTTCTTTTGAGAAGTGTCTGTTCATGTCCTTCGCCCACTTTTTGATGGGGTTGTTTGTTTTTTTCTTGTAAATTTGTTGGAGTTTCATTGTAGATTCTGGATATTAGCCCTTTGTCAGATGAGTAGGTTGCGAAAATTTTCTCCCATTTTGTAGGTTGCCTGTTCACTCTGATGGTAGTTTCTTTTGCTGTGCAGAAGCTCTTGAGTTTAATTAGATCCCATTTGTCAATTTTGGCTTTTGTTGCCATTGCTTTTGGTGTTTTAGACATGAAGTCCTTGCCCATGCCTATGTCCTGAATGGTAATGCCTAGGTTTTCTTCTAGGGTTTTTATGGTTTTAGGTCTAACATTTAAGTCTTTAATCCATCTTGAATTGATTTTTGTATAAGGTGTAAGGAAGGGATCCAGTTTCAGCTTTCTCCATATGGCTAGCCAGTTTTCCCAGCACCATTTATTAAATAGGGAATCCTTTCCCCATTTCTTATTTTTGTCAGGTTTGTCAAAGATCAGATACTTGTAGATATGTGGCATTATTTCTGACGGCTCTGTTCTGTTCCATTGATCTATATCTCTGTTTTGGTACCAGTACCATGCTGTTTTGGTTACTGTAGCCTTGTAGTATAGTTTGAAGTCAGGTAGTGTGATGCCTCCAGCTTTGTTCTTTTGGCTTAGGATTGACTTGGCGATGCGGGCTCTTTTTTGGTTCCATATGAACTTTAAAGTAGTTTTTTCCAATTCTGTGAAGAAAGTCATTGGTAGCTTGATGGGGATGGCATTGAATCTGTAAATTACCTTGGGAAGGATGGCCATTTTCATGATATTGATTCTTCCTACCCATGAGCATGGAATGTTCTTCCATTTGTTTGTATCCTCTTTTATTTCCTTGAGCAGTGGTTTGTAGTTCTCCTTGAAGAGGTCTTTCACATCCCTTGTAAGTTGGATTCCTAGGTATTTTATTCTCTTTGAAGCAATTGTGAATGGGAGTTCACTCATGATTTGGCTCTCTGTTTGTCTGTTATTGATGTATAAGAATGCTTGTGATTTTTGCACATTGATTTTGTATCCTGAGACTTTGCTGAAGTTGCTTATCAGCTTAAGGAGATTTTGGGCTGAGACAATGGGGTTTTCTAGATATACAATCATGTCATCTGCAAATAGGGACAATTTGACTTCCTCTTTTCCTAATTGAATACCCTTGATTTCCTTCTCCTGCCTAATTGCCCTGGCCAGAACTTCCAACACTATGTTGAATAGAAGTGGTGAGAGAGGGCATCCCTGTCTTGTGCCAGTTTTCAAAGGGAATGCTTCCAGTTTTTGCCCATTCAGTATGATATTGGCTGTGGGTTTGTCATAAATAGCTCTTATTATTTTGAGATACGTCCCATCAATTCCTAATTTATTGAGAGTTTTTAGCATGAAGGGTTGTTGAATTTTGTCAAAGGCCTTTTCTGCATCTATTGAGATAATCATGTGGTTTTTGTCTTTGGTTCTGTTTATATGCTGGATTACATTTATTGATTTGCGTATATTGAACCAGCCTTGCATCCCAGGGATGAAGCCCACTTGATCATGGTGGATAAGCTTTTTGATGTGCTGCTGGATTCTGTTTGCCAGTATTTTATTGAGGATTTTTGCATCAATGTTCATCAAGGATATTGGTCTAAAATTCTCTTTTTTTGTTGTGTCTCTGCCAGGCTTTGGTATCAGGATGATGCTGGCCTCATAAAATGAGTTAGGGAGGATTCCCTCTTTTTCTATTGATTGGAATAGTTTCAGAAGGAATGGTACCAGCTCCTCCTTGTACCTCTGGTAGAATTCGGCTGTGAATCCATCTGGACCTGGACTTTTTTTGGTTGGTAAGCTGTTGATTATTGCCACAATTTCAGCTCCTGTTATTGGTCTATTCAGAGATTCAACTTCTTCCTGGTTTAGTCTTGGGAGGGTGTATGTGTTGAGGAATTTATCCATTTCTTCTAGATTTTCTAGTTTATTTGCATAGAGGTGTTTGTAATATTCTCTGATGGTAGTTTGTATTTCTGTGGGATCGGTGGTGATATCCCCTTTATCATTTTTTATTGCATCTATTTGATTCTTCTCTCTTTTTTTCTTTATTAATCTTGCTAGCGGTCTATCAATTTTGTTGATCCTTTCAAAAAACCAGCTCCTGGATTCATTTATTTTTTGAAGGGTTTTTTGTGTCTCTATTTCCTTCAGTTCTGCTCTGATTTTAGTTATTTCTTGCCTTCTGCTAGCTTTTGAATGTGTTTGCTCTTGCTTTTCTAGTTCTTTTAATTGTGATGTTAGGGTGTCAATTTTGGATCTTTTCTGCTTTCTCTTGTGGGCATTTAGTGCTATAAATTTCCCTCTACACACTGCTTTGAATGCATCCCAGAGATTCTGGTATGTTGTGTCTTGGTTCTCGTTGGTTTCAAAGAACATCTTTATTTCTGCCTTCATTTCGTTATGTACCCAGTAGTCATTCAGGAGCAGGTTGTTCAGTTTCCACGTAGTTGAGCGGTTTTGAGTGAGATTCTTAATCCTGAGTTTTAGCTTGATTGCACTGTGATCTGAGAGACAGTTTGTTACAATTTCTGTTCTTTTACATTTATTGAGGAGAGCTTTACTTCCAAGTATATGGTCAATTTTGGAATAGGTGTGGTGTGGTGCTGAAAAAAATGTATATTCTGTTGATTTGGGGTGGAGAGTTCTGTAGATGTCTATTAGGTCCGCTTGGTGCAGAGCTGAGTTCAATTCCTGGGTATCCTTGTTGACTTTCTGTCTCGTTGATCTGTCTAATGTTGACAGTGGGGTGTTAAAGTCTCCCATTATTAATGTGTGGGAGTCTAAGTCTCTTTGTAGGTCACTCAGGACTTGCTTTATGAATCTGGGTGCTCCTGTATTGGGTGCATATATATTTAGGATAGTTAGCTCTTCTTGTTGAATTAATCCCTTTACCATTATGTAATGGCCTTCTTTGTCTCTTTTGATCTTTGTTGGTTTAAAGTCTGTTTTATCAGAGACTAGGATTGCAACCCCTGCCTTTTTTTGTTTTCCATTTGCTTGGTAGATCTTCCTCCATCCTTTTATTTTGAGCCTATGTGTGTCTCTGCACGTGAGATGGGTTTCCTGAATACAGCACACTGATGGGTCTTGAGTCTTTATCCAGTTTGCCAGTCTGTGTCTTTTAATTGGAGCATTTAGTCCATTTACATTTAAAGTTAATATTGTTATGTGTGAATTTGATCCTGTCATTATGATGTTAGCTGGATATTTTGCTCGTTAGTTGATGCAGTCTCTTCCTAGTCTCGATGGTCTTTACATTTCGGTATGATTTTGCAGTGGCTGGTACCGGTTGTGCCTTTCCATGTTTAGCGCTTCCTTCAGGAGCTCTTTTAGGGCAGGCCTGGTGGTGACAAAATCTCTCAGCATTTGCTTGTCTGTAAAGTATTTTATTTCTTCTTCAGTTATGAAGCTTAGTTTGGCAGGATATGAAATTCTGGGTTGAAAATTCTTTTCTTTAAGAATGTTGAATATTGGCCCCCACTCTCTTCTGGCTTGTAGGGTTTCTGCTGAGAGATCCGCTGTTATTCTGATGGGCTTCCCTTTGATGGTAACCCGACCTTTCTCTCTGGCTGCCCTTAACATTTTTTCCTTCATTTCAACTTTGGTGAATCTGACAATTATGTGTCTTGGAGTTGCTCTTCTCGAGGAGTATCTTTGTGGCGTTCTCTGTATTTCCTGAATCTGAATGTTGGCCTGCCTTGCTAGATTGGGGAAGTTCTCCTGGATAATATCCTGCAGAGTGTTTTCCAACTTGTTTCCATTCTCCCCGTCACTTTCAGGTACACCAATCAGACGTAGATTTGGTCTTTTCACATAGTCCCACATTTCTTGGAGGCTTTGCTCGTTTCTTTTTATTCTTTTTTCTCTAAACTTCCCTTCTTGCTTCATTTCATTCATTTCATCTTCCAGGGCTGATACCCTTTCTTCCATTTGATCGCATCGGCTCCTGAGGCTTCTGCATTCTTCACGTAGTTCTCGAGCCTTGGTTTTCAGCTCCATCAGCTCCTTTAAGCACTTCTCTGTATTGGTTATTCTAGTTATACATTCTTCTAAATTTTTTTCAAAGTTTTCAACTTCTTTGCCTTTGGTTTGAATATCCTCCCGTAGCTCAGAGTAATTTGATCGTCTGAAGCCTTCTTCTCTCAGCTCGTCAAAGTCATTCTCCGTCCAGCTTTGTTCCGTTGCTGGTGAGGAACTGCGTTCCTTTGGAGGAGGAGAGGTACTCTGGTTTTTAGAGTTTCCAGTTTTTCTGCTCTGTTTTTTCCCCATCTTTGTGGTTTTATCTACTTTTGGTCTTTGATGATGGTGATGTACAGATGGGTTTTTGGTGTGGATGTCCTTTCTGTTAGTTTTCCTTCTAACAGACAGAACCCTCAGCTGCAGGTCTGTTGGAATACCTGGCCGGCCGTGTGAGGTGTCAGTCTGCCCCTGCTGGGGGGTGCCTCCCAGTTAGGCTGCTCGGGGGTCAGGGGTCAGGGACCCACTTGAGGAGGCAGTCAGCCCGTTCTCAGATCTCCAGCTGCGTGCTGGGAGAACCACTGCTCTCCTCAAAGCTGTCAGACAGGGACATTTAAGTCTGCAGAGGTTACTGCTGTCTTTTTGTTTGTCTGTGTCCTGCCCCCAGAGGTGGAGCCTACAGAGGCAGGCAGGCCTCCTTGAGCTGTGGTGGGCTCCACCCAGTTCAAGCTTCCAGGCTGCTTTGTTTACCTAAGGGAGCCTGGGCAATGGCGGGCGCCCCTCCCCCAGCCTCGCTGCCGACTTGCTGTTTGATCTCAGACTGCTGTGCTAGCAATCAGCGAGACTCCGTGGGCGTAGGACCCTCTGAGCCAGGTGCGGGCTATACTCTCCTGGGGCACCGTTTCCTAAGCCCGTCGGAAAAGCACAGTATTCGGGTGGGAGTGGCCCAATTTTCCAGGTGCCGTCTGTCACCCCTGGAAGGGGAACTCCCTGACCCCTTGCGCTTCCCGAGTGAGGCAATGCCTCGCCCCTGCTTCGGCTGGCGCACGGTGCGCTCACCCACTGACCTGCGCCCACTGTCTGGCACTCCCTAGTGAGATGAACACGGTACCTCAGATGGAAATGCAGAAATCACCCGTCTTCTGCGTCGCTCGCGCTGGGAGCTGTAGACCGGAGCTGTTCCTATTCGGCCATCTTGGCTCCTCCCGGCCCCCTCCCTTTTGAAATATCTAATTCATTGAAGCTGCTCAGGATTCCTCAATGGGTCCCATCCAGATATGCTCAGCAGAATAACATATAGAGCTTTAAAAATTAAATAAAAGTTCCTGTTCCTGAGTCTTCATGTTCCCAAAATGTGTTCTAGGTACTCCTGGAGGCCCTGAGATACTGTCAGAGGCCTACGAGGCCAAAATTCTTTGCATAATAATACTAAGGTGTTATCTGTCTTTTTTACACTTTTTTCCCTTAAGTGTGAAGTAGAGTTTTCCAGAGGTTATATAATGTTTGACATCATAACAGATGAAAATGCAAAAGCTGGTAAAATAATCTATCTTCTCTTGTCAGACATTAAAGAGATTTGACAAGTGTTAAGGATTGTCACTCTTGTCACATCTATTTTTCTTTAAAATGTAGTTATTGTCCGTAAAAGTTTAAGACAACATATAACGTTTATTATATCATAAATGGATTAATAAATACATATCCTTAATATTTATCAGATTTACTTTGGAATATGTTAAATATTAATAGATACAATCCACATAATCAATAGAACCCTGGACCTTTAATAATTTTTGAAGAGTGTCAAAATGGTCTTAAACGTTTCATAACTCTCCTAATGAAAAAACTAAGATGTTTTGTAAAAGGTAAACTACAGTTTTAGATGCAATACAAGCTAACATAGTAATAGGTGATTTGTAGGGCTCAGAAACAAAGTAGAATCCAGGATTCCCATAGGCAACCAACTACCAAAGCCAGTTGTGCTTTGAAGATACCTGCTTAGGCCTAGAAATCTTGGGCTTCTTCCCTGAAGGATACACAAGGGCTAAAGCTAGGGACCTCTTGCTGGGAAGTCTGATAGAATCCCTCTCGTGAAACTGAAACTCCAGTGGTTTACGCCCTCAGTGTCGGGATAAGCAAGAATAAATGTATCAAAATGGGCTAGTCAAGAAATTTGCCTTTCTTAAGTTTGGTGCTGAGTGGAGGGGGAAAATAACAACCCTCTTAATAATTCATAGCTACTAAAGGGCTCTCATGCTGCAGGGTAGTCCAAAGTTATTCCACCTGTATTGTCTGAAAAAAGCTCACATGAAAATTTTAATTTGATAGCCTTTGGATAGTGGTGCCTTTGGACAACTGGCAGAACCAAACACAAATTCTCTCTCAATGAGACAATTGTATACAATTTTTTATCAGGTATAAACACCAGGCAGATGTGACAACAACCACAGAAAAGTTCTGGAAATCAAAAATACAATAAAACTTTAAATTCATACAATGGCTTTCCTGTAAGCTCTGTAAGGTCTCCCTCTGACTCAAGGCCAGAGAAGGTCAGTGAAGTCACCAATCCAACCACTGCCAGCTGAAGCAGAAAGGGATCAAGGGTAGACTGGCGACCTGTAATCCTTTGATTGTCATTACGGGGTGAAGCTAGGAGAACACTTTGGTCTACAGAAGGAAGACACAAGATGTAGGCAACAGAATGGACAATGCCAAGGCTCACGTGCCTGAGAAGGTATCCTGAAGGAGGAGGAAGAGAATTCTGCATTGGTCACTCAGCAGACACCACAGATCTACTGAGAACATACACTGGCACCTGCTTGTACCTGAAAGGTACAAGCTTGTGCCATAGCTTGTACCTGAAAGGAAAAAGAAAAGCAGTCAAGAACAAATAGATTCTTGTGGAACACATCCATAAGCTGATGGCTATAGGCCAATAAGGAGTTCATCAAGACTCAATCCAGGTAGGGAGAGACTACAGAGAAATTGCCACTGTCTCCCCTTTGCTGTCCACACATAGAGGCCTCATCAATTCACCAATAATAGGCCATACCATAAACAAGGCTATTGAAATTAAAATGTACTCAATAGACTGATTAGACAACAGACCAGACACATCTGAAGAGGCATTTCTTGAAAGAGAGAACAGATCAGAAGATACTATCCACATGCAGTACAAACAAAAAAAATATTAGAAAGTACAAAAGAGATTAAGGGATGTGGAAGATAAAGTGAAAAGGTCTATTATATTTCTAATTAGAGTTCTAGGAGGAAATAACAAAAGAATAAGGAAGAGGAAATATTTGAAGACAAATGGATGAGAAGTTTTCAAAATTACTGAAGCATATTAATCTTCAGATCCAAGAAACCCCAAAACACATTTAGATACTTTATTCCCAAATTATAGAATACCAAAAAATAAAAAGAACTAAAAGCAATCAGAGAGAATAGACTGATAACAAGAGAATAATTTATACCAGTCACAAAAGGGCAAACACTACATGATTCCACTTGAATGTACAATTTATGAGTCAAAGTCAGGAGCAGAGAGCAGAATGGTGGTTGTCACGGGCTGCAAGGAGAAGCAAATGGGGTGTTGTTGTTGAATGGGTATAGAGTTTCAGTAATGCAAGATGAGTAAGTTCTGGAGATCTTCTGTACAACACTGTGGCAACGATATTAACTAACAATATTTTATTGTACACCTACAATTCTGTTAAGAAGGTAGACTTCATGCTGTGTTCTTACCAAGATAAAATAAAAACAAAAAATGAAAATTTTATACTGAAAGTTGATTTCTCAGTAGCAACAGTGGTAATAGAAAGAAATGGAACAATATTTTAATCAATTTGAGAGAAAATAACTCTCAAATTATAATTTCATCTGTAGTAAAACCTTTTTATAAGAACAAAGACAAAATCAACATTTTTCAAATAAGCAAAACCCAGGAGAATTTACTACAAGATCCTCACTAGAGAACATTCTAAAGGAGATACTTTTTTAAAAAAGAAAATGTGCTAACATGGAAGCTTTGATATGCAAGGAGAAATGATAAACATATTGGTAAATATATGAAAATTTCAGTATTTATTGATCATAAAAGAATAATATTATCAAATTTGTGGGGCTAAAAAACATGATAGAATTAGGATAAAAAGTGAAAGTGTATAGAATTTTGGAGGGGATAATCATGTTTAGAATTATTTGAAAGACAGTAAACACATTGATTTTATTTAAAGAAATTGCTAAACATGCGTGTTTAAACTAGGTAGAATAGCAATTAGTTGACATAAGTATATAATTTTCAAACCAATGTTGATTTTTTTTAAATTTTAAGAAAAAACAATCTCAATCAAAAAGAAGGCAAATAAAGGTAGAGAGAAGTGAGGGGAGAAAAAAGGAAACAGAAAAACATGGAAAAATAGAATTCATGTAATAGGAAATAAATATAAATGTATGAGAAATCACAATAAAAGTCAATGGTTACACTATTGAGTTAAAAGATGAAAATTAATCAGATTTTTAAAAAATGTTGTTTATAAGAAAGACCAAAAGAGGAGTGGCAGACTATAGCCCATGGGCCATGTCTGACACCCATGTCTGAGAGCCCGTGGGCCAGGTCTGACACCCAGCATATTTACACATGACTCTTCGGCTAAGAATAGTTTCTACAGTTTTAAATGTTTGAAGAAAGAATATGTGACAGAAACTACATGTGACCCACAAAGGCTAAAATATTTAGTATCTGGTTCTTTAGAGAAAAAGTTTGATGACTCCTGCTCTAAAATATAAAATCATAAAATCCAGAGAGGAGACAGATTGGAGAAAGATACATTAATTTTATAACAGATCGTGATTCTCCTTCAATATCCAAATATTAATTAGATGCATGCACATCTTGCTAAATACCATGTTCATTAACCTCTCTTATAGTTAGATATAGCCAATAAGACATGAACTGAAGTGACTTACGTAGCTTCCAGGTCAAATCTTCAAATACATATGCCTCCCACTCCACTTTACCTCCTTCTCAACAGAACAGAGAAGAGGGAGTCAGGGTTGGGGTGAACCATCTTTGACCATGTGAATAAGGTCATGGTGAGAAGGCTGGCAAAGCATTGAGACAGAAGGTACCTGGGCTCTGTAATCCCTGTACTACCCACCTTCAGATCATTGCAGATTAGGGAGAAATAGTCTTCTCTCTTATTTAAGCCATTCTTAGGTGGGAATCTGTGTTACTGTAATTTAGCCTGTGTCTTAACTAGTACATCAAACATGTGCTAACTAAAAGAAAGTAAGGTGGGCATAATAATAACAGACAAAACAGACTTTAGAACAAAAAGGGATCAAAAGTCTCCTAATGACATAAGGCTCATTTTACTGGAAGACATAACAATTCTAAAATTACATATGACTCAATTCTGCACTTACATAACTTAATGGAACTACAAGAAATAAATAAATCCATTAACCCAGTGGAATACTTAATACCTCTCTCTCAGTACTCAATAGATAAAGCAGACAATAAAATTAGCAATAAAAGATTTAGAAAGAAAAATTAATATGCTTCATCCAATGGGCATATGGAGAATATTACATCCCATAATTAAATAATTTACATTCTTTCAAAGCACAAATAGAATAGTTTTGAAAACTGACCACATTCTAAACCATTAAGTTAACATTAACAAATTTCAAAGGATGGCAAGATAGATACAGAGTGTATTCTCAGACCACAATGCAAATTAGTTACAAGTCAAAGACAAAATAAACCAAGAGAAAAAAACATGCTTACAAATCTTGCAAAATTCTAAACAAGTCAGAGATCAAAGAACAATAATGCAAAGTATAAAATATTTATAAATGACCAGTGAGTAAAATGTTTTCTAACAAAACTTGTGAAATGTAGCAAAAGCATTACTTAGTGACAAATCCATAGCCTTGTTAAAAGATAAGTGGCCAGGCACGGTGGCTCACTCCTGTAATCCTAGCACTTTGGGAGGCCGAGGTGGGCAGATCACGAGGTCAGGAGTTCCATACCAGCCTGACCAACATGGTGAAACACCGTCTCTACTAAAAATACAAAAATTAGCCAGCCATTGTGGCACGTGCCTGTAATTCCAGCTACTCGGGAGGCTGAGGCAGGAGAATCGCTTGAACCCGGGAGGTGGAGGTTGCAGGGAGACGAGATCACGCCACTGCACTCCAGCCTGGGTGACAGAGTGAGGCTCCGTCTCCAAAAAAAAAAAAGACAATTGTATTAGCACGTTTTCACACTGTTGATAAAGACATACCTGAGACTGGGCAATTTACAAAAGGAAGAGGTTTAATGAAGAACTCACAGTTCTACATGGCTGTGGAAGCCTCACAACCATGGCAGAAGAGAAGGAGGAGCAAATCACACCTTACGTGGACAGCAGCAGGCAAAAAGTGCTTCTGCAGAGGAACTCCTGTTTTTAAAACTATCAGATCTCATGAGACCCATTCACTATCAAGAGAACAGCACTG
Organism: Pongo abelii; assembly: GCF_028885655.2. Taxonomy (NCBI): domain Eukaryota; kingdom Metazoa; phylum Chordata; class Mammalia; order Primates; family Hominidae; genus Pongo; species Pongo abelii. The sequence goes on from NC_071992.2 coordinate 72,896,921, forward strand.
GAAAGACCTGCCCCCATGATTCAGTCATCTTTCACCAGGTGCCTCCCAGAACACATGGGAATTATGGGAACTACAGGATGAGATTTGGGTGGGGACACAGAGCCAAACCGTATCAATAAGATTCGTTAAAGGTAAAACCGTGATTCTCATACAGATATAAAACTGACTTGTGTTAAATATTTTCTTTCATTCTTTAATCAGTAAGGAAACCAAGAAGATTCAAATGAGAATCCAAAGAACAGACACATTTTTAGATTAGGAATATTGAAAAGAATGTGTAAAATGAGGTAAAACTTATTTTCCGGCAGGGTGCGGTGGCTCACACCTGTAATCCCAGCACTTTGGGAGGCAGAGGCGGGTGGATCACGAGGTCAGGAGATCGAGACCGTCCTGGATAACATGGTGAAACCCCATCTCTACTAAAAATGAAAGAAAAAATTAGCCAGAGGTGGTTGCAGGCGCCTGTAGTCCCAGCTACTTGGGAGGCTGAGGCAGGAGAATGGCCTGAACCCGGGAGGCAGAGCTTGCAGTGAGCTGAGACTGCACCTTTGCATTCCAGCCGGGGCTACAGAGCGAGACTCCGTCTCAAAAAAAAAAAAAGAAAAACAAATAAACAAAAAAACTTATTTTCCACAGAGGAGAAAGGAAGTTAAAACTCTACCAAGCAGAACAGAATCTGCATGTCTACAATCAAAAATTATTTTGCATTGCTATCAGTTACCTACAACTTGCAGAGTTGTAAAATAGTTCCTAGTAAATGAAAGTATAGAATCAGATAACCCGGAAGGGTGTGCTATTTGTAGACAATGCATAGGTTTCCATAGAAGGGCATTTTTTTTCTTAAAGTCACCCTCCTTCTGATCAAAAATACTAAAACAGAAGGATTATTCATGATCACAAAGCAAGGTTGGTCTCATTAGCTTTGGCCTTATTTACAGAGTTGTAGCAATAGTGTTGATTTACCATATAGGCCTATTAGAGTTTGTTTTGTTGCAATAAACTAAACACATAACTTATAATATTTCGGAGGAAAAAAATGCCCAGCAAGATAAACCCAAAAAAGTAAAAGATAAGGTATATAAAGAAAAGAGCAAAAAATAAAAATTAACTAAAATGCAAACAGAGAGTTTCTGCATCTGCCCAACTTGCAGAGAGCTGGAAGACCCTTGTTCCCCATTAGAACAAAATCAGCCATACTCACTTTAAATTCATGACTTTTTTTGAACCCACTGAACAACTGAGACAAGCATGGGCTGGCCAGACAGTGTGAAAGCTCTGGGGGCTGCAGAAATGGACTCTGTCTACTTGGAGGCTCTTTCTCTACAAGCCCCATGGGCTGCTCACAGGAAAGATTAAGAAGAACTCTAAGAAGCACCACGGTGCAGACATGGGGGAGGACAAGAGCAAGACAGCAAGAGAGGCAAGAAACTACTGCTGCTCTCAAGACACCTGTGAAAACTCCTGGCAGCTGGTGGAAGGGAACAGAGGGAAATTCTATGCCTAGGGAAGGGGTAGTATTACACTGAGCCCAAAACTTGAGCCAGGGAAAAGGCAGAACTGAGAGAGCAGCACCCCCAAGCTCCAGATAAGCAATGCATGCCTAAAACCAAGGATTAATCACAACAACAAAGACCAATTTCCGCAGCTACAAGCTAAATTACAGCAGAACACCAATGGGAGGGAACAGAACAAGAGTATTCAAATAGATCTTCTTTGAGGTGCAAAGGGAAGACCTAAAACTCAGAGTTCAGCAGACAGACTCCAACCCTAAACAAAAGGTACCTCTAGCAGAGCAATTTCTAGCCTGTGGTACACTGAGAGTTACCATAGCAACAACAAATCTCAACCATAGGCAACCATATTCTAGGCCATGAAACAAACCTCAACAAATGTAAAAGAATGAAAATCACACAAACTATGTTCTCAGATCATAATGGAATGAAATTGAAAATCAATAACAGAAGGATATGTGGAAAATATTCAAAATGTTTGGATATTTAAAAGATTATTCTAAGTAACCATGGGTCAAACAAGAAGTCTAAAAAAAATTTAAGAAATACTTTGAACTAAATTCAAATTAAAATATAACACATCAAAATTTGTGGCCTGTAGTTAAAGTAGTGCTTAAACAGAAACTTATAGCATTAAATGCTTATATTAGAAAATTTAAAAGTTAAGAATTAATAATTTAAGCTTTCACTTTAAGAAATGAGAAGAAGCCTTTCTGCGCTACCTGCAGAGGGGTCCATACGGCGTTGTTCTGGATTCCCATCGTAACTTAAAGGGAAACTTTCACAATGTCCGGAGCCCTTGATGTCCTGCAAATGAAGGAGGAGGATGTCCTTAAGTTCCTTGCAGCAGGAACCCACTTAGGTGGCACCAATCTTTATTTCCAGATGGAACAGTACATCTATAAAAGGAAAAGTGATGGCATCTATATCATAAATCTGAAGAGGACCTGGGAGAAGCTTCTGCTGGCAGCTCGTGCTATTGTTGCCATTGAAAACCCTGCTGATTCCAGTGTTATATCCTCCAGGAATACTGGCCAGGGGGATGTGCTGAAGTTTGCTGCTGCCACTGGAGCCACTCCAATTGCTTCCCGCTTCACTCCTGGAACCTTCGCTAACCAGATCCAGGCAACCTTCCGGGAGCCAGGGCTTCTTGTGGTTACTGACCCCAGGGCTGACCACCAGCCTCTCACGGAGGCATCTTATGTTAACCTACCTACCATTGCGCTGTGTAACACAGATTCTCCTCTGCACTATGTGGACATTACCATCCCATGCAACAACAAGGGAGCTCACTCAGTGGGTTTGATGTGGTGGATGCTGGCTCAGGAAGTTCTGCGCATGCGTGGCACCATTTCCCGTGAACACCCATGGGAGGTCATGCCTGATCTGTACTTCTACAGAGATCCTGAAGAGATTGAAAAAGAAGAGCAGGCTGCTGCTGAAAAGGCAGTGACCAAGGAGGAATTTCAGGGTGAATGGACTGCTCCAGCTCCTGAGTTCACTGCTACTCAGCCTCAGGTTGCAGACTGGTCTGAAGGTGTACAGGTGCCCTCTGTGCCTATTCAGCAGTTCCCTACTGAAGACTGGAGCGCTCAGCCTGCCACGGAAGACTGGTCTGCAGCTCCCACTGCTCAGGCCACTGAATGGGTAGGAGCAACCACTGACTGGTCTTAAGCTGTTCTTGCATAGGCTCTTAAGCAACATGGAAAAATGGTTGATGGAAAATAAACATCAGTTTCTAAAAAAAAGAAAAAAGAAAAAAGAAATGAGAAGAAGAGCAAACTAAACCCAAAGAAATCAGAAGGTCAGAAATAAGATAAGTGCACAGACTAATGAAATTGAAAACAAAAGTCAGTAGAGAAAATCTATAAAAACAAAGTTAATACTTTCAAACATTAAGAATATTGATAAATCTTTAGCCAGATTGACAAAGGAAAAAAAAAGATGACACAAATTACCAACTTCAGGAAGAAAAGAGGATATTAGTACAAATCCCACAAATATTAAAAGAAGAATAAAGGAATATTACAAAATTATTTGCACATACATTTGACAACCTGGATGAAATGGGTCAATCCTTAAAAAACACAAATTACCAAAATGAAGTAGATAACTTCAGTTGTGCTGATTCTATTACATTAATTGAATCCCTGCTTTAAAAACTTTCAGGAAGAAATCTTCATTCCTAATAGCTTCTCTAGTGAATTCTACCAAACATTTAAGGAAAAAATAATATAATTATATACCATCTTTTCCAGAAAACAGAAGAAGAGAGATGACTTCCCAACTCATTTTATGAAGCCAGCATTACCCTAATACCAAATCTAGTCAAAAATATTATAAGGAAACTACAGACTAATAATCTTCATGAACATATACACACACAAAAAAATATTTAATACAATGCTAGCTAATCAAGCCATCAATATATAAAAATGAAAATACATCAAAACCAAGTGTGACTTATCCCAGGAATGTAAGACTAGTTTAGCATTCAATAATTTGTCAATGTGTACACAACCTCTTGTGAATCCATAATTCACTTTTTTAAAAAAATTCAGGTTAAATTTAAAATAAAATAGAAACCAGCAGGAAAAAACATTAATGCCAATGCAGAAATTATTTGATGAAATTCAATAGTCCTTCAAAATTAAAACTCTGAGAAAACTAGGAACTGAAAGAAACTGAATCTGATAAAGGGCTTCTACTGCTAAAGGGCTTCATCATATTTGATAGTATAAAACTGAGTACTCTCCTCTACAGTTTGGAACAAGGCAAAGATGGTTTCTCTTACCAGTTAGACTCAACCTTGTACTCAAAGTTCTAGCCATTGAAATACAGCAAGAAAACAAAAATTTTTTATTTCAGAAAAGAATAAAATGGTCTCTGTTTTTAGACAACAATATTGTCTATATAGATCTCCCAAAAAATCTATACAGTTTCTAGAACTAATAAATGAGTTTAGCATATTTGCAGAATATCTACATACAAATATCAATTATATTTTATATACTCTCAATAAATAATAAGAATTGAACATTTTTAAAAGCAATAAAATGTATAGTACACCAAAGAGATACTTAAGTGTAACTAATATAACATAGGCATGATTTTTCTGCTGAAAACCACATAAAAATAATAATGAAAGAAATCAGAAACTTAAATAATAAAGATATACCATGTTCATGGTTTGAATCATGGAATATTATCAAGTTGTTATGTCACTCAGGGTATTAACAGAGAGGCAAAATCAGAAGGAGAAAGATTGGAAGATTAGATAGATAGATAGATAGATAGATAGATAGATAGATAGATAGATAGAAACAACAACAATAACAACAAGTAATTGGCTTATGCAGAAGTCTGAAATCCAAGTAGTAGTCAGGACAGGACCATCACTGGCAAAGCTGGAACTCACAAGCAAGTGCCAAAGCTATTATCCACAGGCAACCAGGGAAAGATCATAAACAAGTAGAACCTCCACAGACGCTCTATCAAAGTTGCTGTTCACAGGCATATTTCTTCTTTCTTTTGGGGAAGCCTCAGCCCTGCTATTAAAGCCTTTCAGTTTCTTGAGTCAGATCTACCCAGATTATCCAGGAAAATCATCCCCAAATTAAGTCACTGACTACATCTTTAGGTAATTATATGTAGGCTTTTATTACACCTGCAAAATATTTTCACAGCAATACCTAGATTTCTGTTTTAATAAATGTAGAAAGAATGAGAGAAATAGAAAATCACCATTAAAACAGCAGCGTTATAATTGCTGGAGGCAAAATCCACTATGAATGGTAAAATTAAAGGGTGAAAGGGTAAGCACAAACAAGATATTTGCATAGCTCCAAATATTCCCCCAATGTGTGTAGTAATTACAAATGGAAAAAATAATAAGTTTACAGTGGAGAATTCTGACAGACATCACCTCAGCCAGGTGATCAAGTTTAAAATCACCAGCAATATATATCAAGAGCATGTGCCCGGACATGATGCACTAAACAGGGCACATACATCACCTCAATGGAATCCTTTCTAACAATGCATAACCTCCATCTAATTATAAGAAAGCATCAGAACCTAAAGCAAGAGGCAATTTACAAAATAATTGACCAGCCTTATCCAAAGTCACAATGGATACGGAAAGACTGAGGCACTATCACAGGTTGGAAGAGATCAAGAGACATGACAGCTGAATACATGTGGGATCTTGAATCATAAAAAGAGACTAGAGAGAAACTGGTGAAATGCAAAGAAGTTCTGTTATTTGGTTAATCGTATTGTACCAAGGTTAATTTCTTAGTTTGATAAACATTGTATAGTTATATGAGATGTTAACATAAAGGTAAGCTGGGTGAGGAATACGCAATAACTTTGCAATATTTTTCAACTCTTCTGTAAATTTAAATATTTCAAAAATTTTTTTAATGTAAAGAATCAACAAAGTGAAAATGAATTGTTGGAAAAGAGTAATAAAATAAACATACTCCTGGCAAGGTAAATGCCAAGAAAGCACTGAAGAAAACACAGGTTCTTGTCCCCTGTATTTTCCTCGAACTCCAATTCCAACTCAGTAGGTTTGGGATGCACCACAGGCCCAGGCATTAGATATTTCGAGATCCACAAGTGTTTCTGGGAGCCATAGAGACACTCATTTTGAATCCTATTTCTGCACTTCATCCCAGTACCTCCAGTCACTGTTTTATATTAACTCTTTCTTTATTTCTTTTCGGCCCCTCCTCACGGTGCTGTTAGGTGAGCAGCAGGTTGATCATAGACTATTAGTGACTTCTAGGCTATTCTCTTCCAAACAACACTCCTAATCATATGAGGTAATGTGTAGAGAAGTGAGAAGGCTTTGGGAGATCCAAAAAGGTTTGACCAATCTCTGAGTCGATAAGATAGGCCCAAGGTCAGTGGAAGCAGCATCCTGTTTTGGTACTAGGAATGTGCATAAAACCAGAAAGGAAGAAGGTGTCTAAACTTTAGTCAGACTTTGCTGAAGCATAGATTCTAGATTATGGGGTGAAATGCACTTAACATTGTCCAGACGCCATACTCCACTTGTTTCATGTTTTCCTAACACCCCCCCACCCCACGCCCCGCAACACACACACATAAAAATAGTTTTGTCTCCCTTTTAGAGGTGAGAATACGTTCACTTGGTGAGCTTTGGTAACCCGCTCACTGTTACACAGCTACCAAATTGCAAAGACAGGATTTGAAGCCCAGTTTTTCCTAATATTTAAGCCCTAATAATTTTACTGTATCTAAATATCAGCTAATATAATGCTTCAATTTATAGTTTACAGTTGAATAGGTGAAGTGGTTTTTACTTATTTTACTAGCTCCACAGCTGGCTTCACATTCTTTATTTCTCAAGGATGAATCTTTATCTTTAAAACTAAAAAATGAGCTGCATCCTCCCACAAAACTCTCTTCTTACAAAAGGAATTTTCATAAATCCTGTCTTGATTGACTCATCCTAAGTATGTAGAGTAAGATGAGATGCTTTCCAAATCTATAAAACTAGCCCTGCTCAGGGTTATTACGCACGAGTCCTGACAGTAATTATGTCTTTTCAAAGTGGCATTGTACCTCGAATTCATTTGGCATAGCAAGGCAGTCTAGTCCGAGCCTTACTGATGAATTATATCCCTGGTGGACCTTCTTTCTAAGTCATGTTGAATTAGATTTAATCGGAGAACTTCTCCAGCTGGCTTACTTTCTTATACCAAGTATTGAATTGAGTCTTTCTCTTCTGACTCCCTTGGTTCTTTTCAGATGAGAATAACCCATCTAATCAGTTCTACATCATTCTTGGATTTGAATAAAACCTTAAAGGCCTTTGTGACTTAGCACAGTAATAAATACCTCAACTGTAGGTAAAAGGAGCAAAGATAGAGCTGCCAGCACTAAAAGAAAAGAGGAAAAAGCAAGTAGACAGATCTTTGTGGTTAATTGCAAACTAAGTCTGTCTGACAAGAAAAGAGGATCTCTCTGACATATCTTTTCCCATATGATCTTAGCACAAGGTTATGAAATATCTCTTAATAGTAACTGCCAATGAATATTGCCATTGTCTTGATATATATTATTCAAAAATGGGTGTATGGAGGTAATATTCTATGCTAACTTTTTTTTTTTTTTTGAGACAGGCTCTCACTCTTTCCCCCAGGCTAGAGTGCAGTGGCATGATCACAGCTTACTGCAGCCTTGAACTCCCCGGTTCAGGTGATCCTCTCACCTCAGCCTCCTGAGTAGCTGGGACAGTAGTCACACACCACCACACCGAGCTAATTTGTGTATTTCTTTTGTAGAGACAGGGTTTCGCCATGTTGCCCAGGCTGCTCTCGAACTCATGAGCTCAACTGATCCTCTCACTTCAGCCTCCCGAGTAGTTGGAACTACAGGTGTGCACCACAATGCCAGCTAATTTTTTATTTTTATAGAGACAGGGTCTCATTATGTTGCCCAGGCTGGTCTCAAACTCCTGGGCTCAAACGGTCTGTCTGCCTCTGCCCCTAAAGTGCTGGGGTTACAGGTGTGAGCCACTGCACCCAACCTCTGTGCTAACTTTTTATATGAATATTTATTCATCTCCCCAAATTCATCATATTCTAGATTAAATTTAGCAACATCCTTCCTCCTACTTTGCCTGAAACTGTTTCTCTTTCTTAGCTTATCTATCTCTGGCAAGGGCCTCACGGTTCCCATATTGTACTTCAAGTCACTTCTAATTTTATACTTGCCTTTAAGAAGTACAATTGCTAAGGGAATGGAATTTGGAGCAAGACCTGAGTTCAAATCCTAACTCTACCCCTGATTGGTTGTGTGCCATGGATCAAGTTATTTTAACCAATTTGAGCCTGAGTTTATTCATCTGTAATTTAGGGATAATAAAGTTGGTCTCACAGTACTATTGTAAGGATTAAATGAGATAAAGCGCAAAAACATCAAGCAAAAACATTAGATGTATGTTAAGAGCTTTAAGTATTGAGGTTCTATATTAGTCAACCTGGGCTGCTATCACAAAATGCCACACACTTGGTGGCTTAAACAACAGAAATGTATTTTCTCACTGTTCTGGAAGCTAAAAGTCTGAGATCAGGGTGCCAATATGGTCAGGTTCTGGTGAAGACTCTCTTTCTGGCTTTCAGACAGTCACCTTCTTGCTGTGTCCTCACAAGGCAGAGACAGAGAAAAGAGAAAGAGAAACAGCTCCAGTGTCTGTTCTTAAAAGGACACTAATCCTGTCATGAGAGCTCCACCCTCATGACCTCATCTACACCTATTTACCTTCCACAGGCCCCACCTTCTAATACCATCACGGTGGGTCATCTAAATACACCAGCATATGAATTTGGAAAGGATGCAATTCAGTTCTCAACAGGTTCTTACTATGAAAAATAGAGAAGAGGAGCACTTGAGGAATGTGTCTGCTTTTCTACTCCACCTTGTAGTTAGTAAGTCAATCTGAAATTGCACCCATAAGCTGCCACAAAACAGTGCAATCTATTTCAAACAAAGGACCCTATGGAAATAATAAGAAGAAAACATTTTGGTTTATATCTATGCCTTTAAGAAAGCCAACCAGGCTGATAGAAGAAATGATAACATTATCCAGAGTTGATTTCTTAAAATAGGATCAGCTGTGGCAACTGGTGGCTCCTGAAAGGCCAACAGGTGGGCGGAGAAAGGCTCCAAAAGTGCGGTCCTTGCATTGGCTCTCAGGGCAGTGCAATGCCCACTTCCAGGGGATTCTTAATTTTACATTTGACTAAAGGGTAATTATTGATAACCTACTACATGACTTATGAAAGTCTAATGATGTTAGATATTCATAAAATATGTGCATGTATTTGTTTAATAATGACTCTAACTTATTATTCTACTAAAAAGTAACACCAAAAGTAAGTAAACTGTAAAGTTCGTACCATGAGCAGTAACAGAGTTAAAATTCCTGCAATTTTCAAGAAAGTTATTTTGAATTGGGAACACAATCTCTGTTTTTGGCCAGTTACTTATGTAAAGGATATTTCTTTTTTTTTTTTTTTCTTCTTTTGAGACGGAGTCTTGCTCTGTCACCCAGGCTGGAGTGCAGTGGCGCAATCTCGGCTCACTGCACCCTTTGCCTCCCGGGTTCAAGTGATTCTCCTGCCTCAGCCTCCTGAGCAGCTGGGATTACAGGTGCCCGCCACCACGCCCAGCTAATTTTTGTATTTTTAGTAGAGACGGGGTTTCACCACCTTGGCCAGGCTGGTCTCGAACTTCTGACCTCGTAATCCACCTGCCTTAGCCTCCCAAAGTGCTGGGATTACAGGTGTGAGCCACCGCACCTGGCCTGGATATTTCTTTTACATAATACTGCCTGCATAGCAAGTGCTAATAAGTAGTAATTATTATTATTGTTATTTAATTCTTTATAACCATTCACTTGCCAAATCTTAGATACCCTTCCTCTAAAGTTTTCCCCTCTTCATATTTGCCAAAACCACCTTAACCCAGGTAGGCTTCAGCTCATAGCTAGATGACTCAATACTCCCCTAGTAACTTCAGTCTCCCTGACTTCTCTGCTAATCCACCTGACAGCTAAATCAAACTTCCTTAAATACCACCTTAGACACCTGACAGCTAAATCAAACTTCCTTAAATACCACCTTAGAGTAGCCCTCATTGTCTCTAACTTTCTTAAGATCTACATCCACAATCTGCCCTTCCAGTTCAGTCTTCCTTAATTCCCAGTTTGCCAATACAAGTTATCTGTTCCCAGCAGGCCAAGGTCTTCACAGATTCACAGGGGTAATGGGGATTTCAAGAGTGATGTTCTGAATTGGAAAGCTCTGCCTCTTTTACTCCACCTATCCCAATCTTGCCAGTCATCAAGATCCATGTCAACAGCCTCCTCTTCCCAAAATTCTTTCCAAAGCATTCCAGTGTGCATTAATTTCCCCTCTACCAAGCCTCAAAGCACTTAAATACACTATCATCAATTCAACATTGACTTATGCATTGTCTAAAAAACTTTTTTAACCAATCCATGTATACTACTCATATATTCTTTCCTCACAAATAGGTAATTCTCCCAAGGATAGCGTGTATGTTTTATTCACCTCCTACATATTCAAATAGTGGTGGGCATGTAATATAATAAGTTGTCACATGATGTACAATTATTACTATCAGGCAAAGTGTTAGCATTTTAGCTGAATCATTTAGTTTAATACAAAAATTCTTTATGGTAGATATTTATTATTCTCCATTTTAAAATGATTATTCTGAAGTTTTTAAACAAAGTTACTTGCCCAAGGTCAAAGAGCTGGTAAACAGCAAAACTAAGAGTTGATTCATGGAATGTTTGACCCCTGAGTGTTGATTATAGCAGCTAGTCAGCACAAATTACATTGTTGGCAGCTCTTTAATACCAGTTTGCTCTAATACAATTTCAATAACTTCCATACCACCAAACACAGAGCAGAGTGTCAAGTCTCAATAATACTTGTTGGTTGATTGACTATAGGCAAATGTCACATAATTAGCCTAATAAGTTTTTAGTATTTCAATGGATAATAGAGCATAAAACCACTGAGCTTTCAGCTTATTTTCTAGAACTTGTAGTTCTACATATTTTCCACTTGGGGAAATAAACAAAGATTACCCAAATGGAACAAAACAGAGACTACTTATTCAGTTTGTTAGAGGAAGAGAGTCAGCCACCATCACTTGCAGCCAGAACAGACTCAGGCTATGGGAAATCTTTACAGTGGAAAAGGAAGGCCTTGGGTGTGCCTGGAGAGGAGGCTGTTGGCCTGGGGAAGCTGGAGGCAGCTAATTAGAAGTTAGATATTGTATACGATTGGTTTGGGGAACATAATTGACTTTCTCTGGGTGGTCCTGAGTTAGATTAGGAGTGAGAGTGGCAAAAAATAGAGAAGCTGGCAGTCACTAACCAAGGCCCGACCTTCCTGGACCTATTGATGAAGAGCTTGTGGTTTCAATTTCTGGGCTGTTTTCTACAGAAGTTGTGGGTCAGAGTTATATTGTCACATGTAGTCTGGGCCATTATCCATTGGTATATTCGGTCTCACACATTTAACTATCAACCACTTTTTTTTTCCTAATTCGCATTTTGTGGGTATTTGGAATATTTCTGATTATTAAGAAATCTAATTTAACATATATCTGAAGTCTTAAGTTTAGTGAATTAATCATTGGCTTTCCTAGGAAATGCAATTTTCTATAGAGACTCTTCATTTTATTAAAAAAAAAAATCTTTTTCCCAAAAACATGAAGAAACAATTACATCAAAAGATGACTGCAAATGTCACTTTTCCTACATAAAACACTCAGTGAAATTCTAGTGCCAATGAAAAATGTCAGATCAGCAACCATAGTCATAAAAAGAACACTGGTCTGGTTTCAATATATACTACAATGAACCCTCTCCTAGACTTGCCCCCAATGCTGTCTTAAATCTACGAAAAATTTGACATTTGGAAAGTTGTTGGGATTACTCCTCCCACTTCCTAACTAAGTAAAAGTCCTGCCTAGATTGTTTTGGACAGTACCCAAAATATAAAAGGCAGAGCCCCTTAAGGCACAATGTTTTTTCTCTGATAACTCTATAACTAGCTCATTTTATTTATTGTCAACTAGTTTTGTCAAATCCAGGGATTTAGGGACTTTAATCTCAGAAATACTTAATTTTTTTGGATGTTCATCTTACTGAATCACCAATTCAATTTCTCCTCTCTACTGTAAATTAAGTGGACTGCAATTTTCTTTATACTGCTCACATCAAGTCAGAAATTTGAATTGGTTTTAGTCAAAGCTTTCTGCCTAGATTCAAGAAAATACATTCTCCATTATTTAGAATAGTGCCCATTACCTCATAACTGGAAATAAGAGGAAAGTTGGCTTATTCCCATCAAGAAGACAAGAAATTTTCTCAGGAAAAAAAATAAAAATAAAAATCTTTTATTGTATTTTATTTATTTTGTATTTTATTTTATTTTATTTTTGAGAAGGAATCTCACTCTGTCCCCCAAGCTGGAGTGTAGTGGCACCATCTTGGCTCACTGCAACCTCTGCCTCCTGGGTTCAAGTGATTCTCCTGCTTCAGCCTCCCAAGTAGCTGGGACTACAGGCACCCACCACCATGCCTGGCTAATTTTAGTATTTTTAGTAGAGACAGGGTTTCACCATGTTGGCCAGGCTGGTCTTGAACTCCTGACCTCAAGTGATCCACCTGCCTCGGCCTCCCAAAGTGCTGGGATTACAGGCATGAACCACTGCACCTGGCCAAGTGTTTGCTTTTTAACTCAGTTGAGTGGGTAAGTGGTAGGTTTCAGACATAATTTGAAATTCTATCTCAAGCTGCATTTTCTAATTATTACTATCAATTAAATCACAAGCATTTAAGGTCAGCCCTGGGAAAGAAGGAAAAAGCTTTGTTTGTGGTCCACAGGCCGCTCTTTCTAGTGAGGGAGAAACACTTTCCTATTTCTGTCCCGTTGTAATAATCTCTTTATTTGTCTGTCTTCTCCACACTAAACTGTGAACTTCTCCAAGGTAGGGATAGAATTTCCCACAGGGAAGGAAATGAAAGAATATCTCAGGGGGCTGGAGATTCCTGCACCCCATCTGCCCACCTGCATGACTTTCTTCTCCTTGGCAAAGTTTAGCCTTCGACCTGACAGCATTTAGATTTTTGCCTTTCTGGAAGCCATGGTGGAATTACTTCCAGTTTGGTGACTGCGTCATTTGCTTCACCTCTGGAGTGGGCCAAGCAGCTCCCACAATCTCCCCATGGTGCTTGTCTATGTTACTGCTGAGCACAGTACAGTCAGCGTGTGATCTTTAAATAGCACTAAGTCTGATATTTCCAGTTTACGAACATTTGGAGAATAAGATAAGAGCCTTTGACAGCTGCATTTGACTGGGTTTTGATGAGAAGCAAGGCTAGAATGAGCCTGCCTCTAGGGTAGGGCACGTGGCCACATCTGCTTACGGCCGTTTATGAATAACTGATAATACATGACCAGACTGAAGTCATGCCCTGATAACAAGTCTGTTTGAAACAGCAAATACCACTTAAAAAATATATTAGAGATAAATGGTATCTCTTTTAATGCCTAGTCTGATAGTTAGGAGCCAGTTTACATTTTTTCCAATTAAAGTGATTCATTCTTGGTTGCATTAGTGGCAAGAAAAAGGGAAAGCTTTGGGAAAAAGAGCAAATGATTAGGGTAAAGATATTTTTAAAGTATAAACAAATGATTTCAGGATCAATAGCAAACATTTAAGCACTTTAACTTTAATATTAGTGTACTGATGATCACCAAATGAAGTTAAGGAATAGGGGAAAAGTAGATGAGATGAAAGGGGAAGGAAGGAAGGAAAGAAGAAAGGAAGAGAGGGAGGGAGGGAGGGAGAGGGGGAGGGCGGGAGGAAAAAAGGAAGGAAGGCAGAGAGGGAGGGAGGAAAGGAAGAAGGGAGGAAGGGAAGAGGGAGGGAGGGAAGGAGGGAGGAAGGAAGGGAGGGAGGAAGGAAGGAAGGAAAGAAGGAAGGAAGGAAGAAAGGAAAATGGAAGGAAGGAAGGCAGGTAGGGAGGGAGGAAAGGAAGAAGGAAGGAAGGGAAGGAGGGAGGGAGGGAAGGAAGGGAGTGATGAAGGAAGGAAGGAAGGAAAATGGAAGGAAGGAAGGCAGGTAAGGAGGAAGGAAAGGAAGAAGCAAGGAAGGGAAGGAGGGAGGGAGGGAAGGAAGGAAGAAAGGAAGGGAGGGAAGGAAGGAAGAGAGGAAGGGAGGGAGGAAGGAAGGAAAGAAGAAGGAAGGAAGGAAGAAGGAAGGAAGAAAGGGAGGGAGGGAGGAAGGAAAAGGAAAATCGCTTTTGTACTTTTCCAGGTTTACCTGCCAGTTTTACTCTTCCTGATGCTATAGCTGTATTATTAAAAGTATAGAATGAAAAACCACATGAATTATGACGTGCTCATTATGCACAGCAACCCAGATATGAGAGAAAGATTGATAAAGATTAATTCTGACACAGTAATAGAATTCAAATTAGAAATCTAGGTTCATCCAGTGGTTAATTATATTTTTATCAGCCTTGTAAACTAAAAAGGAAAAAAACTAAAATCATCTAAACCTGTAATTGATGTGTATGTCTTTTGAAGACACAACAATGAATTTAAACTTCCTGCACACAATTTTAAGGTAGTGGAGTTTTTTTCTCCTAATATTTCCAAAATCTGTGACTTTGAACCTGTCAGTCTACCTAAACACATTTTAATAACGATAAAAAAAGAACTACTCTCTGAACTGTATTGTAATATTTTTTAGCACAGTTCCTGAATATGTGCTTAGTGCTTTGGTATTGACACTTGATTTAGACACCACTTTGAAGCTCTGAATTTGGGTCATCGATACAAGAATTTCACAGTGTTACTTTCACTTGGTGATAAAAAGTGACTCTTTTTTGGAATTTCAGCATTACAAAAAAGCAGGAACGTTCAAATATTTCCAACACAAGTTCTCTCCCAGGGGCACTTGTGTTCTAATATATATTTTTAATATAAACTTGTGTTTTAAAAAATGTTAATAGCCATCTGCTTCTCATAAATTTCATCACTAGAATTTCATTGATGTTTGTCATTAATCTTACATGATATGGAGGATTAAGGAATTGAAGTATAATTCAGTTTGAGAGATTCTGCGTCAACAGATTCTCAGTTGCAACTGGTTAAACATGACTTTGAGTTTCTAAAAGACAGCATAGATCATTAAAAAAAAAAATTAGTAAGACATTTAAGTTGTTATAGATGAGGGAAAGTCCTTCTGACAAAAACTCCAACAAATTAGGAATTTAATAACCACACAGCCTGTGACACCGAATGGAGAAGAACAGGATTACAACAGTGACCTGCCACCCAGATCCGCTACCCTGAGCAGGAAGAGGCAGGAGAGGAAATAACACATCTAGGGCGTTAATAACATTCCCACACTTACTTCCAAGAGAGCTTCTAAAGTAGAGCAGGCAAACACAAAATGTTGGCTTGCTTCTTAAAATATATGCACTTTAAAATTTTTATTTGGAATTGAGCGAATCTAGTAAAGCGAAAAGTAAACTGGACCCTTGATGTCGATGCAAGCAATTCCCGAGACTAATAAAACAAGTCTGCTTTGAAAACTACTAAGGGTGTTTAATGATCTCTTATAGCTCTACTATTGTCATTGAATAGTCATAATGCTATAGGAAGTCAAAATGAAACTGGCCACCCGAGTAGTTAGTGAGAGAGCATGCTTTGTTATTAACCACTTGCTCGAGGTTCAGTGATACTAGAATTTGGGGGCTCTCTGCCAGATTCTAAGGAGCCAAGAGATCTGTCTTTGCCTTGTGCTGCCAACTGCCCTTCTGACCTGACTGTCCCATTTGGGTCACAGAATCCTGCCCACATGAAAGGCCTAGCTGAAATGCCACTTCAAGAAACCTTCCCTGATGACCACTACTTTATCTGTCTGGGGCCACTTTTGAAATGTCCAAGGTCCTCTCTGAATTTCACTGTTCTCTTTTTCCTGTTCTTTGTGGCACACAACCCAGCAGCCCTGTCCCTACAGAGCAGAGGCTGACTCCTTCCTTTTAAAATACCCACAACATCTTTAATAAATGGAAAATCCCAGTAGCTCCCTGCTCCACAGGGCTCACCATGTGTCAGGCAATGGCCAAGGCCCTGTGTGTGTATAAACTCACATCTCATCACATCCCTGAAGTAGGAAGTATCTCTATCTCCATTTTTCAAAAGAGGAAACTGAAGCACAGAGAAGGGTTGTGTAAGTTGCCCCAGGTCACAGAAGTGGTACGTGCTAAACTCCCTCATGTCTTTCACACACGAGACAATCAAATGCCATTACAGGGCCTAGATTTTATATTTGACCAGCCAACCAAAATTAGTCATGAAGCATTTGCCGAAGTCTCCCCACCCTTAACAACTTACTGTTGTAGGATGTGTGTGTGTGTCTGTAGGAAATTCACATCTATTTAGCCTCATACAATGCAAAGTAGTTTTCTGAGTGTTAAGACTTAATACCAGACTAAGTTCTGGCACAGTGGGATTGGGTCTGGGATAAAAGCGTGGGCTGACCTGGTCTGTGCCTAGCAATACAATACAAGACTGTGTCACCCAAAGCACTGGCTTGCTCCAGTCCTAATAGAAAAGTTGCCACTTGGTGTGGCTGTGTATATAGGCTATCAGAAATAAAGTAACATTTTTAGCTCATTTTCTTTTTTTTTTTCTTTTAGTATACTGGTTCTTTCTACTACCAAAGTAACAAATTAGTCAGATTTGGTGTATTTTGTATTCATTTTCTATTGCAGCTGGAACAAATCACCACAAATGTAGGCCACACAACACAAATGTATTATCTGGAAGTTGGTAGGTCAGAAGTCTGAGTGGGCTTGGCTGATGTGTGCTCCATGTTTTCCCAAGGCTGAAATCAAGAAGTCAGGGGTCCTATGTGACTTTCTGGGGGCTCAGGGATGAATTAGCTTCCAGGTCATTCATGTGGTGGTTGATTCCGGCTCCTTGCCTCTGTGGCACTGAGGCCTTGTTTTGTGCTGGCTGTCCGCTGGGGTCCCTCTCAGTGTCCTGATGCCTTCCACACTGGTGACTCCCGGCTGCTTCGGCATCTTAAAGCTAACACCTAGGGTTGAGCCCCTTCTGCACCTGGAGTCTCTCTAAGCTCCACTCTTCTTCAGCGCTGACTGCTGGCTCCTTCCTCTTTGTCATTTACAGTCTCACAAGATGACACTGGGTCCATCCGGATAATCCAGGATGATCTCCCTATTTTAGTGTTAGCTGATTAGTAATCTTAATTCCATCTGAAAAGTCCCTTCAGAGCAGTGTCTGGATTCGCTTTTGACTGAATATCTGGAAGACAAGTGTGCGGAGGCGTCCTTAGAATTCTGCCAACCACACATGTTGACCCTCAAAAAAGAAACGTGAAAATGTTTTAACCAGTTTTGTGATTTAATTTCGTGACTCTACATTCTGTGTTTTCTCACTTAACAACTCTGTTACTATTAATAACATATACATTGAAATGAGAAATTTAGGTAGTTACAATTCCGATAAAAAGATGCTTTAATCAGTAAGCATATTATTTTAAATGATATTTCTTTATAAACTGTAAATATACTAAATGAATTCCATGATCTGAAATATATGTGAATATATTAACCAGTTTGGATATGATAGTAAATTATGCATGTTTATGTTAAATTATTCTCAGATAATTATGGACATCTGATTATTATAGATATTATTCTCTTTAATGATATGTTTCAAAATGGAAAACATTACAGAAGTTATGAAAATGCTACACATTACTTTGCTGCCTTTATTTTTTCAACCATCCATAAAATTGTCTATAAAAATAATTTCAACATCAGGATTAAATTTTACTTTAGGTTATACATGCATCATAATGATACAACAAAATATATTTCTTAGAGATAAGCCAAATTAAGCAAAATGTACAATTGGTCACAGTTATACAATGCCAATGAGTAGTTTAAAGATTTGAGAATTTTATGTATTCTGAAGAAGGAATCAAGTGTCCCCAAAATCATTTTTAACAATATGGGGCACAAAGTAATGTCCCTATTATGCCACTGAATGAGTAAATGAACGAGATTTGGTGGTGGTAGGAAAGTCACTAATTTCCTCTATGAAATGCTTAATGAAATGATCCAAGAATTAGCCTTGTCTAACCTTGTCTAAAATCTGACCTCATATTCTAAAATCACGGTTTATAATAATTTTCATTCTGACTTTTTATTGTTCCATCCACATTATTCACAAACGTCCATACATAGCAAAAACATAAAATTTTTCCTGAGGGAAATTTCAAAAGCAATTAAATCAGGATTACTATAAGATTCTATCAACAGCATGAGAGATGCAATAAGCTTTTGATAACAGTTATGTATCCAAAATGCTGTGGATTCTCAAGAAATTAGTTAACAGCCCTAAATAGGGAGACAGAGGCAGTATGTGAGGGAGAAAGGGCATGGCATTTCTGGCAGTTTGCTGAAGGTATGACTTAGGCAAAGCACTTAACTTTTCTGTGGAAAGCAAAACAAAGCAAAGTGAAGGCAAAGTACTCCGCTTTCCTAGTCTGTAAATGAGATAGTGCTCCCTAACGAAGGAACATTTCATCTAAGCAATCTATCTCTCTGTGCTGCATTATATGGCTGTTTCTAATCGCTGGAGTCTTATAGAAAGTGGGCTGCAACTCACACCAAATTGCTAGAAGTGGCTGTGTGCGCAACGGCTCCTAATATCAAATATACGTATATATATTAACTGTTGGTGTACATAGCTTCCACAAGTTGAATGGTATCATGTGCCTAGATCATTAGAGAGAGACAGTGTCAACCTTTTGAAGTTCTCCAGCAATTATTCTACAGTGTTGGACTCTCAGTGTTTATGTTTCCTCTCCTCTGACATCTCCACTGCTCCAGCCAAAGGCCGTTTCCTGACTGTCAGCAGTGGAAATTTAAAACAGCTGCTCCCCAATCCTTTGGATAATAGGTTCTGTGTGCACATTGTGCTATCAGGTCTTTAAGACCACCTTCAATACCTGAAGAGGTCAGAGAGCAGAAGAACTTTGAAGTTGGAAGGGGCCTTAATAATCATCAAATCCAAATTCACAAAGTCAGGAGCCGCATCTGTGGCCCCTTCCCTTGGGCTATCCTTTGCCTCTGCACAGGGAATTTATGACCCTCACGGCAGTACATTTTTTGTTCCAATCACTCTAATTGTTAGCAACCTCATTCTTATATTTAACTGGAATCTAGCTGTAGTTTCTATATGACCTTAGATTCTGTTATCCAGAACCAAACAGAATGAACAGTTTGTTCACCTCTATGAAGAGAATTGTCCTATTCTTCCAAATATTTCATTCTAGTTTAAACATTATCATTTCTTCATGTGAGTGAAATAGTTTACAATAATCTTACAGTTCTTTTTATTAATTTCCACACACTCTCCATTGTGTTAATTCTCCTCTCTTAAAAAATGATTCAAATAACAGGACACTGTATACAGTTACATAAAAATAAACAGAATGGTCAAGAAAATAAGCAGGACACAAAAGAACACAGTATATTTACATCTATATAAATTCAAAATGGAGTTGTTTGGGAATGCATCTACAGATGATGCAACTATAAAACAAAATGAGTTAATGATTACTAGAAAAGTCATGATGGTGTTGACCTCTTGGGGAAAAAATGGAAGTGTGATTAGAGAAGGGCATGGGGCTGGGCTCAGGGATGTTTTGGAGTGTCAGCCATGGTCTTCAGCTTAGAGGGGATGAAATAGAGTGGTACCAGAAAAACAAAGTAGTATTTTAACTCTTTCAGCTGATTCTTTTGTATATGGCTTTCTGTTCTAAACAAGTTTACATTGCTTCTTTCTATGTCTTTAAGCATTTTCTATAGACTTTCCACTACAAAAGGTGAAGATTTATCTCTCTTTCACTAGCACATCCTCACCCACACTGCATACAGGCATATTCCTTTCCTTACAATCTCCCAATGTAGTTATATTACAATTTTGGTTATAAATATTTCATATTTACAGGTTGTGATAATGAATGCAATAATTACAGCTGAGTCCTGTAGTGTCCATGCCCTGAAAAGCTTTTTGTTTTCCTTGGAGTTGATACTAACTTTGTTTATTTGTTTGGTTTTCAAAATTATTTTCTTCCTCAGTTGTATAAACCTCCTCTCAATTCATCCAATTCACGTTATGTTTATTTGGTTAACAGTTTCCTTAAGAAATCCTTCCCAGATCTCCTGACTGTCTCTCATCAGACCTGGCTGCTCACTCAGTACTTCTGTTCTCATCCTGGGAATGCCTTTCATTTCTCTCTTTGGTTGACTTTCCATATTCTAGATGCCATGATCTCCTCCTTCTTCCTTTACTCCCATATTTTGTTGGAATGCATTCCTCTGTAGCTTCCTGTAAATGGCTGCATGGAAAATAATTTATTTGAGATATTGAATGTCCAAAAATGTCTTTATTCTGCCTTCTCACTTAATTGATGGGTTTCTCAGGTATAGAATTCTAATATTAGGAGCCATTTTTCCTCGGAATTGTAAAGGCATTGCTCCATTGTCTGCCAATTTCCATTGCTATTGAGAAGTCTGATATCTAGCAGATTCTTGAACTTTCATATATAGTCTTATAATTTTCTCTCTGAAAAAAAAAACGCTGTGATCTTCTCTTTGTTGCCAGTACTATAAAGTTTCACCATTATGCATCTTGCTGTGCAGCTGTTTTCATCCACTGTGTCTGGATAATCTGTGAACCTTTTCAGCCTGAATCCTGGAGTCCGTCAGTTCTGGCACATTTCTTTAATAATTCTCTCACTTTTATTTTCATACTTCTTTCTTCTTAAGTCCCATATAATTCTGATTTTAAACTTATTGAATCTTTTTTTTTTTTTTAAGACAAAGTCTTGCTCTATTGATCTCGGCTCACTGCAACCTCTGCCTCCCAGGTTCAAGCGATTCTCCTGCCTCAGCCTCCTGAGTAGCTGGGACTACAGGTGCCCACCAACATGCCTGGCTAATTTTTGTATTTTTAGTAGAGACAGGGTTTTGCCATGTTGGCCAGGCTGGTCTCAAACTCCTGACCTCAAGTGATCTGCCCATCTCGGCCTCCCAAAATGCTGGGATTAGAAGCATGAGTCACCATGCCGGGCCTAATTTTCTTATCTTTTATCTCCATTTTCTATACTTGGTCTTTTGCTCTGCATTCTGAGAGCTTTTTTCAGCTTTATCTTCCATTCTATGGAGGTTTCCATTTCTGTGCTTATGCTGTTAATTTTTAAGGGCACATATGTTGATCACTCACGAATGCTTTTTTGTAGCAACGCATTCTTGTCTCCTCAATAATATAGTTTCCCTTAACTCTCTGATAATAGTTTTTATTTTCCTTTTTTTTTTTTTTTTTTTTTTTTGAGACAGAGTCTTGCTCTGTCGCCCAGGCTGAAGTGCAGTGGCACGATTTGTGCTCACTGCAAGCTCCGCCTCCCGGGTTCATGCCATTATCCTGCCTCAGCCTCCCAAGTAGCTGGGACTACAGGCGCCCGCCACCACGCCCGGCTAATTTTTTGTATTTTTAGTAGAGACGGGGTTTCACCATGTTAGCCAGGATGGTCTCGATCTCCTAACCTCGTGATCCACCCACCTTGGCCTCCCAAAGTGCTGGGATTACAGGCGTGAGCCACCACGCCTGGCCAACCTATTTTCATTTTTTAAGTTATCTTTTTTCTCTATTTCCTCCAAATTACTTTTCCTCTCCCCCCGTCCCACATCCACTTGTTTTGGTCTCCGTTTTTCATATTCCATGATTCCTGGTTAGGCAACAAAAAGCTGCTCAACCAGAAGTTTTTGGAAGCTCTACAAAACAGAACAAAGTTTGTCAATTATGAGCTTCACTTTTGGGTGATCTGGCTGAGCCAGTTAATTAGAGAAATGCTAATGATAACACCTTTAGATCTTTTCTCCAGGGATGATTTAGCTTAACAGAGAAGAATTATCTAATCTCTTCCTAGAGTGAAGAAACCAGCATCCTATGTGTAGGGAAGAAGCCTGCTGGAGGTGGTGATAAGGGGTCTCAGTATTCCATAAGTGCACACTCACATAATTCCCTTGTTTCAACAGAGAGCACCAGCTCTAGGCTCCACCAGGTGTCCTCTTGTTCAGCCAGAGAGCCACTCTTTTACTGTCCCCAGAGACTAACATCCAGCCTTCTACCCAACCAGGAAGGGAATCTGGGAGTTACCAGCTTCTTAAAAATGCCTTCATGAAGTTTTCTAGGTTCTGCTTTCTCCTTCAGTCACTTTACAGGTGTACTTGGTGCTGTCAGTCCTTACTCTGAGGAGTTTGGCCAGTAATCAGATGCTTCTCAGCTTTTCCCACTGCCAGTGGGATTCAGCTTTCGTGGGTGTGCTAAACCAGTAGCCATCTGCTTTCCAGCTTTACAGATATCTCTTCCATTTTCTTTTCCTTTGTGGGCACACACACACACACACAATCTTTTAATAATTCAATTTATTATGGATTTGACAAAAAACATAGGTAAACACGTGTGTCTCATTTGCCATCTTAATTGGAAACTATCCATACACTGTATCATATGAACTCCTCTCAAGACAAATTTTTCCATATTTAATGTGTTCCAAAGGATTTCTTGAAAAAATGTAGACAATATCATTTTTAATTTTAATATTGTGTTTTTTACCCATTATTCACTCTTTTAAGGTAATTTGGAAGCTCAGTCATGTGGTAGGAATGACAATAATAATAAAAAGCACTAATTTAGGTATATCACACACTATACACAGATCAAAAAGTAATAGCTGCCCCTCACAGCTTTGTGTTATCTGCACATCTGATAAACATGTTGTCTTTATTTACATCATGGGTTGGCAAGCCGCAGCTGATGGGCCTAACTGGACTGCTGCCTGTCATAGCAGATAGTTTTATTGGAACACAGCCATGCTCATTTGTCTATATATTGCCTATGGCTGGTTTTGCACCACAATGGCAGAGTGGAGTAGTTTTGCAAGGACCATATGACCTGCAAAATCTAAAATGTTTATTCCTTGGCTCTTTGCAGAAAAGGCATGTCAATCTCTGCTGTAAGTTATTGATAAAAATAAAGATGACAAGGCTAGATCTAAACCCAGAGGTGAGGCAGCAAACCTCTGTGAAGGCTGACATTGACTCATTAACCAGTATAATTAGACATTTAGCAATAAGTCTATTTTTAACTCCATGAGTTTTTAGGTTACACTAAAGTACATAAGCTAAAAACAAAAATTAATGCAGATTTAAAATTGAATGAGTTGTTTTATAAGATAAGAAATCCCCTGTCACTTGGTGCTCAAGTGGTGATAACATTCAAACACAAAGAATCACTGTAAAAGATATTCATGTGCGAGATTTCTGAATCCTGTACGTAGATTCTAAGGGATTTTGAGAATTTTCAGAATGGGTTCTAAGGAAAACTAGTCCTATTAAAGGACAAAAAGAATGCCATAACAAGTTTATGAAATATCATTAAGTACATTTTCTCTCTTGGAGATTTAGAAAATATTAGCACATGAAAGATTTTGAGAATTCCTGCAAAAGAAAAATCTGAATAACTTTGTTTATGCAAACATTACCCTTTACCCATTCAAAAACCGTTCTATTTCTCAGAGTTTGTGATTCCATCTTATCTGCACTTATGTGGTAGGAAATACTGTCAAATCCTTTGCTGACATTGTTGGTACTAACCAAAATGATTAATGGTGTTTTTCATGGTTTTCAGAAACTCCAATAACTTTATGGTTCTTTGTGTGTGATGGCAGAGTTTTACCTGGAAGCAAGTCCAAAGGAAGCTGACAGTTAACAAAGACAGAGGCAGCACACCGAGACAAATGGTGTATATCATTTATTGCCTCCCTGTCCCTTATTCTGAGCCCAACAGAAAGAAATGAGAAGATAAAAATGATAGTCATTCAGCTGGGGACAAATGAGATCACTCTTGCCTGCTGGAAGCAACCGAAATGCTCTGCACTTAGCACTCAGTGAGCAGACAGCAGGGCAGCCCCTCAGCAGGGTTACAGTTTAGTTTGTTCACCCAATTTTGGACAGTATTAACAACTGCCTTTATTCTATAATTTGGTATATAAATCTATAAAGGGACATTGATATATGACCGTTTTCTGTCATCTCTTCTGCCATAAAGTTCTGCACCCTGCACCCTTCTTCCTACCTGCCACAGGTGATTCTAGCTTTCACTCGCGTCCATGTGAAGAGACCACCAAACAGGCTTTGTGTGAGAAACAAGGCTGTTTATTTCACCTGGTTGCAGGCAGGCTGAGTCCGAAAAGAGAGTCAGTGAAGGGAGATAGGGATGGGGCCGTTTTATAAGATTTGGGTAGGTAAAGGAAAATCGCAGTCAAAGGGGGGCATTGTTTTCTGGCTGGCAGGGGTGGGGGTCAAAAGGTGCTCAGTAGGGGAACTTTTGAGCCAGGATGAGCCAGGAGAAGGAATTTCACAAGATAATGTCATCAGTTAAGGCAGGAACAGGCCATTTTCACTTCTTTTGTGGTGGAATGTCATCAGTTAAGGCAGGAACCAGCCATCTGGATGTGTATGTGCAGGTCACAGGGGATGCGATGGCTTAGCTTGGGCTCAGAGGCCTGACACTAGCCATTAACGAAAGTAACTTATTTGAGCACTGTCTCATGCCTCAGCTCATTTAGTATTGATAAAATAATAAACCTTACACTTCTGTTCATTATACACTAAGTATATACTCAGTAAGGGCTGTGTCTACATTTTTACTAAGTAGCAGCATCTACCCTTTTTGTGTTAAAAGGAAAGCTATTTCTTTTCACACAAATCATGAAAAGGGAAGTGTCTCAATGAATGAGGATTTTCTCTATTTTCATGAACCTATCTATAATCATTTATTTCCTAATACATTATTATTTCATTCCAGAATCAAGCTATATTGTCATTCTCGTTTTGCAGATAAATAAACCAAAGCTTAGAATGATTCAATAACTTGCCAAAGGTCTCAGAAAAGAGCCAGAATTTAAACTTAGATCTCATGGACAACGTCCATGCTCTTTCTAACAAACCTTGCTGCCTTTTCAAATACTCTTTGTTTTTCTTATGCTCTAATTATACCGGTCTAGTAAGTCTATTTTTAAAAACCCACAAACAAGAGAAAGGAGGTTTGCTTACCACGATTTCTTCTTTGTAAACCAACATGGGCCTAACATCTCTTACCCTTTGCTTATAAGTCACCAAAAAAATGTTATGTTCAAAGATTTTACCAGGTAGCAGCATCGTACTAATTACTTTGCAGTTTCTAGCTGATAACATTTTTCTCTCTTTATTCTGTGTGGTGAAAATAAGATGATCAAAGTAGGAGTTCACAAATCACACAGTTTATTGCCATACAAAGAGAATTTTTTCTTAGGTTCACAATGCTAAAGAGGGGAAGAAGACATAAACAAACCACGTAGGGAATATACTTGACAGATGAGGCGCATTATCCACATAGTGAGTGCGTTCCACAATTATTAAACTCTAGTTGCTCAATTAGGATTGAAACAGGCCTCTGTGGAAAGGAAAATCTTATTAAAGATGAGGTGCATTTTTATAGAGGCAACTCTTGGGAGAAACTGGCTTGACCATCACAGCAGAGATTTCTGAAGACGCTTAAGATTCCCCAAAGCAGTGCTGATAGGTGAGGCTTCGGAGTTACTATAAAGCTGTACCAATCAAGACAGTGTGCTATTAGCATAAGAATAGACATTTAGAGTTGTAGAAAAAATATAGACTTCAGAATTAGGTCTACACTTCTATGGACAATATATTTTCAACAAATACCAAGGTAATTCAATAGGAAAAGGATACTCTTTTCAATTAATGGTGCTGTTAACAACTGTATCTCCATATGTAAAAATAAAATAAAAAATGAATCTTGACCCATACCTCATACCAAATATAAAGACTAACTTGAAATTGATCATAGATGTAAACAAACTATTAAACCTCCAGTAGAAAAGCATGGGAAAATATATTCATAAAGTTGGGGTAGAAAAATTTTTTGATAGAACATAAAAAATATAAATCATAAAATAAAAAGCTGATAAATTGGGCTTAATCAAAATAAAAATTTCTACTTTTTCAAACATACTGTTAAGAAAATGAAAAAGCAAGCAAGTCTAGCAGAATGTAGCCACAATACGTAAATCTCACAAAAAAACCCTGTATCCAGAATATATAAAGAACTCTTATAATTTAGTAATACAGAAACAGAGAATCTCAAAAAAAGCAAAAAGTTTGATGGGTTCATTACAAAAGAACATATATTGATGTGCCAATAAGCACTTGAAAAAAGTGCTCAACATCATTACTCATCAGGGAAATGTAAATTAAAGCTGCAGTGGGATATCGCTATACATCTACTAGAATAGCTAAAATTTAAAAGATTGACAATACTGAATGTTGACAAAGATGTGGAGCCATGAGGACTGTTATACCTTGCCGTTAGGACAATCGAAAGGTACAAACACTTTTTGGAAAACAGCTTGGCAGTTCTTTACAAAATTTGACATACACTCACCCTATGGCCCAGCAATTCAACTCCTAGGTATCCCCACTTCTTCACAAAAAATATATGTTCCCACAAAAATTTGTACTTGAATATTCAGCAGCTTATTCTTAAAGGCCAAAAACAGCCAAATGGATAAACAAATTATGGTATATTCATATGATGGAATGTTACACAACAATGAAAACAACTGAATTACTGCTACTTGCAAAAATGTGAAACAAGATAAAATAATTATGGTGAGCAAAATAAGTCAGACACAAAAGGGTGTATGCTATATAATTCCATTTTGTGAAATTCTAGAAAAAGTGAAAACAATTTATAATAATGGGCAGCAGATCAGTGCAGTGCACACCTGAGGTTTGTGGTACTGGTGGGGATTGACAGAATATGGGTAAAAGTGAAACTTTGGGGGTAATGAAATATTCTATATCTTAATAATGGTGGAGGTTACACGGTTGTATATACTTGTCAGAACGCATCAAAATGCACACTCAAAATGGGATATTTTATTGTGTGTAAATTCTATCTCAACAAAGTTGATTTCTTAAGAGTATACAGCCGGGCGCGGTGGCTCAAGCCTGTAATCCCAGCACTTTGGGAGGCCAAGGCGGGTGGATCATGAGGTCAGGAGATCGAGACCATCCTGGCTAACACGGTGAAACCCCATCTCTACTAAAAATACAAAAATTAGCCGGGCGTAGTGGCAGGCGCCTATAGTCCCAGCTACTGGGGAGGCTGAGGCAGGAGAACGGCGTGAACCCAGGAGGCGGAGCTTGCAGTAAGCTGAGATTGCGCCACTGCACTCCAGCCTGGGCGACAGAGCCAGACTTCGTCTCAAAAAAAAAAAAAAAAAAGAGTATACATACAGAAATAGAAACATGAACCCAGAAGTACATAAATAAGGGTTGTTATGCCTAGATGATAGAACAATGAATAATTTTTTACTGTCTTTATTTTGCTCTTCTGTGTAATTTCATTTTTCCAAAATAATTATATATAATGTTAGTAAAGTAATTCCAAAGTAATGATATATACTGTTAGTAAAAAAAAATTAAAATAAAAGTGACATTTGTTCGTTAAGAAAAAGTCATGTCAGGCCGGGCACGGTGGCTCACACCTATAATCCCACCACTTTGGGAGGCTGAGGCGGGCGGATCACCTGAGCTCAGGAGTTCGAGACCAGCCTGAACAACATGGAGAAACCATGTCTCTACTAAAAATACAAAATTAGCTGTGCGTGGTGATGCATGCCTGTAATCCCAGCTACTCGGAAGGCTGAGGCAGGAGAATCGCTTGAACCCAGGAGGCAGAGGTTGTGGTGAGCCTAGATCGTGCCATTGCACTCCAGCCTGGGCAACAAGAACAAAACTCCATCTCTAAATAAATAAATAAATATAAAAGGTCATGTCAGGCTGGCAGCAATGGCTCCTTCCTGTAATCCCAGCACTTTGGGAGGCCCTTGGGCAGATCACTTGAGGCCAGGGGTTTGAGACCAGCCTGGCAAACACAGTGAAACCCTGTCTCTACTAAAAATACAAAAAGTAGTTGAGTGTGGTGGTGGGCACTTGTAATCCCAGCTACTTGGGAAGCTAAGGCAGGAGAATCACTTGAACTCAGGAGGTAAAGTTTGCAATGAGGTGAGATTGCACCACTGCACTCCAGCCTGGGTGACAGAGTGAGACTACATCTCAACAAAAAAAAGAAAACAAACATCATGTCATTTTCATAATTTTCCCATTCTCTCATGGGTTCAAGGACAGGTTTATTTACCTCTTAATCACCTACTGAACCCCGTATCCCCAATAATATTTGGTGAATTGAATTGAAATGTTACATTTGCTCTGGTTATTATTCCCACATAGACAGGCTAAACTGCTTTCCCTTAATAACAATTTATTTCTCAAATTCATTCAGTTCTGCTCTGATTTTAGTTATTTTTTTTCTCCTGCTAGCTTTCTGGTGAGTTTGTTCTTGTTTTTCTAGTTCCTCTAGCTGTGATTTTAGATCATTAATTTGAGATCTTTCTAACTTCTTGAGGTAGACATTTAACACTCTAAACTTTGCTCTTAACACTGCTTTTGCTGCATCCCAGAGACTTTGGTATGTTGTGTCTCTGGATTTATTTCAAATAATTTTTTATTTCTCCCTTAATTTCATTGTTTATCCAAAAGTCATTCAGAAGCAAGTTAATTTCCACGTAACTGTGTGGTTTTGAGAAATCTTCTGGTATTGACGTCTACTTTTATTCCACATGGTCTGCGATTGTGGTTGGTATGATTTTGATTTTTATGAATGTATTGGGACTTGCTTTATGGCTGAGCATGTGGTTGATCTTGGAGTATGTTTTATTTGCAGATGAGAAGAATGCATATTCTGTGGTTGATGGGTGGAGTATTCTGCAGACGTCTATGAGGTCCAATTGGTCAAGAATTTAATTTATGTCCAGAATTTCTTTGATAGTTTTCTGCCTCTATGAGCTGTATAATGCTGTCAGTGAGGTATTGAAGTCCTCTACTAGTATCATGTGGCTGTCTAAGTCTTTTTGTAGGCCTGAAAGTAGTTGTTTTAGGAATCTGAGTCCTCCAATGTTGGGTGTGTATGTATTTAGAATAGTTTAGTCTTCTTGTTGAATTGAGCCCTTTGTCATTATCTAATGCCCTTCTTTGTCCTTTTTTACTATTGTTGGCTTAAAGTCTGTTTTATGTGATATAAGAATAGTGACCCCTGCTCTTTTTAGCTCCATTTGCATGATAGATCTTTCTCCAACCCTTTACTTTGAACCTATGGGTGTAAGATGAGTCTCTTGAGGATGACAAACGGATCTGTGCCTTTTGTTGGCATTTAGACCATTTACAGTCCAGGTTAACACTGATATGAGAGGTTTTGATTCCATGGTGAAGCTGTTAGCTGCTTGCTTTGTAGTTCCTATTGTGTGATTGCTTTATAGGCTCCAGGGGTTATGTACTTATGTGCATTTTTGTGGTAACAGGTATTGTTCTTTTGATTCCATGTTTTGAATTCCCTTAAGCATCTCTTGTAAGGCTGGTCTGGTGGTAATAAAGTCCCTTAGTGATTTCTTGTCAGGAAAATATTTTATTTATCTACTTATGAAGCTTAGTTTGGCATGATATCAAATTCTTGGTTGGAATTTATTTTCTTTTAGATTGCTGAAAATAGGCGCCCAAGGTCTCCTGGCTTGTATGGTTTCTGCTGAAAAGTCCTCTGTTAGCCTGCTAGAGTTCCCTCTGACCTTTTTTTCCAGCTACCTTTAAGGCTTTTTTTGTTTTTTTGTTTTCGTGTGGGGGTGTGTGTGTGTGTGTGAGTGTGTGTGTTGACCTTGGACAGTCTAGTGACTACATGCCTTGGTGATGTTCATTTGTACAGTATCTCATGGGTGTTTTCTAGATTTCTTGTATCTGGATGTCTACCTCTAGCAAGATTAGGGAAATTTTTTTGAATTATTCCCCCAAATATGTTTTCCAAGTTGTTTACATTTTCTCTTTCTCTCCAAGAATGCCAATAATTCATATGTTTGATTGCTTTACATAATCCCATATTTCTCAAAGACTTTATTTAAAAAAATTATTATTATTATTATTTGTTGTTGTTGTTGTTGGACTGGGTTAGTTTGAAGGTCTGGTGTTCCAGCTCTGAAACACTTTCTTTTGCTTATTCTAGTCTACTGATAAAGCTTTCAACTATATTCTGAAATTCCTTAAGTGAGTTTTCAATTCCAGAAGCTCTGACTGATTTCTTTTTAAGATGATTATCTCTTCCTTCACTTCCTGAATTGCTTTAGAAGTTTCTTTGTGTTGATTTTAACCTTGTCTTGGAGCTTGCTGAGCTTCCTTGCAATCCATGCTTTGAATTCTTTATCTGTCACTTCTGAGTTTCCACTTTGTTTGGAGACCATTGCTGGAGAACTAGTGTGATCCTTCAATGGTGTCACTACATTCCTATTTTTTATGGTGCCAGAATTCTTGTGCTGGTTCTTTTTTATCTGGAGATGCTGGCAGTTCCAGTTTTTGTAGTTATTTTTCTACAGGTAGGATTTTTTTCTTCTTATTTCTTTCCTTATTATATTATTGGGATTTTTTCTTTCCCTTTCCTTTTCCCCACCTCCCCAAGGGCTGGAACTGTAAAGAATGTTGGGTAGGGTCTTTTGGCTTTCCTTCTCTAGCCCTATGCACTTCTTTTGGCATATTTTATACTGGGCTGTGTGATTTGGCCTACAGGCTAGTAGATGACACTTACGGGTAGGAGCTGGCTGTGGCCAATGTTGCTGGGTATATACTTAATCCATGTTTACTGGGAGAAGCTTTCTGTTGCCTTGGGCAAGGGGTGATCCAAGGAATGCACAGCAGTCTGAGCTCCCTGCTCAGCTCCAGGGGGAGAGGGAGGGAAGATGAGTGGGAAGGCCCACCTACAGGTCCCCCAATGGCAGGTACAAGCATGAGTGTGGAAGAAGAATCCAGTGGGAAGCCACCTAGCACCCAGAAGTATACCTAAGCCTGGAACTGGAAAACCTCCATGGCCCCCCAAAGAGGCAGGGGTGGAGGTAGGGCCTAAACTCCTAATCCAGGACAGTGAGTGGTCCAGATGCCTGAAGATCTGCCTGGCCATGGGGAGGAAAAGGCCCTGCTGTATCACAGTGTCTGAACAAGAAAGGTGGAGTGGCCCAGGCTGCTGAACCAGGCAAGTGGGTGCTCCAAATGCCTGGGGATCTGCCTGGGCATGGAGCAGAGAGGGCCACCCTCCACCAGGATCTCTGCACAGAAGGACTGAGGCAGCTCGGGCTGCTGAACCAGGGAAGCAGATGATCCAAATGCCCAGAGATCTGTTTAGGTGAGGGGATCATTCATACCCCAAACCTCAGCATCACACAATATACCCATGTAACAAACCTGCACACATGCACCCTGAATCTAAAATACAAATTGAAAATATAAAAATAAAAATAAAAGAATTTAGAACCTTCTCAATCCATGCTCTTACTCTGGGCCTCCCCTGTTTTCCTGCACAGTCACCAAGCTTCATAGTTCTGCCAAATGTGTTCACAGAAAACTAGAGATGGACAGTCATTAAACCAGTAAAAAAGGATTTTATCCAGGGACTATCATTACAGGGGAAAAGAGGCTTCTGTATAGAACTGGGCTCAATTCTGAATACAACAAGGAAAAGTGCAATTTACAGCTGAGGAACAGGGTGGGGGTCAGTAAACAGAAAATTACTAAGAAGGGCCGGGCACAAAGGCTCAGGCCTGTAATCCCAACACTTTGGGAGGCTGAAAGTGGGTGGATCAGCTGAGGTCAGGAGTTGAGACTAGCCTGGACAGCATGGTGAAACCCCGTCTCTACTAAAAATACAAAAAATTAGCCGGGTGTGGTGGCACATGCCTGTAACCCCAGCGACTCAGGAGGCTGAGGCAGGAAAAATCACTTGAACCCAGGAGGAGGAGGTTACAGTGAGCCAAGATCATGCCATTGCACTCCAGCTTGAGCAAAAAGAGCAAAACTCTGTCAAAAAAAAAAAAAAAGAAAGAGAGAGAGAGAAAGAAAGAGAAGAAAGAAAGAAAGAAAGATAAAAGAAAGAAAGAAAGAGAAAGAAAGAAAAGAGGAAGAAAGAAAGAAAAGAAAATTACTAAGAAGGAACATCAGGATGAGGGGAATTCTAGCTAAACTGACTTGACAGGTTTCCTGATGAAGGCAGGCCAGCGTGATATCACCTGGGGAATGGAGGGGGCTGGGGAATTTGATCAGATAGCAAGGGTGGAGAATTCTCACTAAATGGACTCAGCAGGAATCTTGCTCCTGAGGACAAGGCCTAAGGAGAGAGCCAAGACAAAAAAAAAAAAAAATGCTTGAGGAGCGTGACTAAAGCGTGGTTATGGAGAGTCTTTGTCAGGCGTCTTTTCTCATTCCACATCAGATTTCAGGTACCCGCCCATGGATGACAACTTTTTCTCCCAGGGCCTGGATGTGCTCCTAGCTGGTGAAAGAACACATCCTTCTTTAGAAGGGCCTGATACAGACTCTTGGGAAGAGCAAAAGGAGTGCGCCCTTTGTGCAATTTTCTCCTCCTATTCCCTTCACTCCTTGCAATATTTTGCCCTCCTTTGGCTGGGTTCTACCATCATTTTTTGATCACAGGAGGAATTATTTCACTTGCCTAGAAAGATGATACAGAAGACTTACTTGGTTCTTCTCACTTTCTCCTTCCTCCTGTAGGCAAAGAAGTTTGCATTTGCATCACAGGCCTTTGGTGAGTGCCTACACCAAGAAAAATTAAAGAAAGTATCTAGTCTATCTTATAAGCATAGGAGACTCTTTCTGGCAGGGGCCATCCCTGGTAAATTGTATCATGGACAATGGGTGTGTTCTCAGCAGAGGGAGCAAGCTTCTAACACACTGGGAAACGGGAAGCAGGTCAGACATAAAGCAGTTGCAAAGGTTTCCTAAATGTCTTTCCCTGTTGCTTCACAGTGCCTCCTCCAGTTATCACAGTGTGTTAGTCTGTTCTCACATTCCTGTAAAGAAATACCTAAGACTGGGTAATTTATAAACAAAAGAGGTTTAATTGGCTCATGGTTCTGTAGGCTGCTCTTCAGGAAGCATAGCAGCTTCTGCTTCTAGGAAGGCCTCAGAAAACTTTCAATCATGGCAGAAGGCAGAGGGGAAGCAGGCATGTCTTACATGGCTGGAGTAAGAACAAGAGAGAGAGAGCGGGGAGGTGCCACACACTTTTAAACAACCAGATCTCATGAGAACTCTATCACAAGACAGCACTGAGGGGATGGTGCTAAACCATTCATGAAGGATACACCCCCATGATCGAATCACCTTTCACCAGGCCCCACTGCCAACATTGGGGATTACAATTCAACATGAAATTTGGGTGGGGACAACAGACCCAAATAATATCACATAGCCTTTCAATAGACCACTTCAAAGAACTGCTGAAACAATGGCACTTTTAAAGAATGTGGTCAGAGGAATTACAGTCCAGCCTAGCCATGCTCCTGGGATGAATCAGGGGAATGCCACTGGGGCTGTGGGGTGGTAAACAGGAAGGGACATCATCCCAGTGGTACTGAGCTGCTGGTGCAGACAGGACTGAAAGCTGTGACTATAGAACCTACAGTTCAGGGCTAAAGAAACTCTTGTCCAGGTGTACAGAAGTTTCCAAGGCACGTATTTAACAGGTGAGGTGTAGTTACCTATATTTTGTATCTCTTCCAATACCATGCACCGCCTTCTTGATTTTCAGTATGTACCTGTGTGTAGAAGATAAGAAAATACAGTCATCGTATAGGACTCATATAACAGCATATAGAACAGTTGCTAGATAATTTTCAATTGCTTTAGTTCTTATGGAAAAGGATAAACCTAAACTTAATTCTAATGGGTAAATCTGTGGTATTTGAAATGCTCCAGGCCTAGCTAGGTTACTGCCATACTCCATGTCGAAGAAGAGCATTTATAACTGATGAAATAGGTCTTTCAGTGGTGGGAAAATCAACCTTTAATCCCGTGGTGAGTGTTTTCCATAAATGAGTGTTTAGGGCTGCACAAAGCATTGATAGGAGAGAGACACAGCAGAGTCAACGGGTCATGACAAATTTGAATAAAAACGTCTGGATAATGAAACCTCCCCGCTTTTCCTTTGTATTTCTTATTACATTTAAAGAAACAGTTTTTTAACATGCCCTGTCTATTCTCAGTATAACATGCAATATACAGAAACATTCAACTTAAACAGTTGCTGATTAGAGCACTCTTTGAGACTTTACTGTGTGGTCTCTTCCCTTTCAGCTCAATCAATGTTTGTCTGCGTAAGAGGCAGGTGCAAGTTTAATTAAGTGTGATCAATGAGATTATCATTTGCAAGTTCTTAGGTATAAGATTAAAGAATATATTCACTCATATGAAAACTGTAATTATGGCTTTAGCAATTAAACAAAATATTTTTCAGTCAAGAATATTAGTTACATGAGGACACAAAATCTATTTATTCTAAAAAGAGCAATATAGAATGATATAAATTTAAAAATCTAAAAAAAAAAATTAAATTCATTGTTGCTTATATAAAAGATTTGCTTAGTATTTCGGTAAGTCAGGCTCACCTTAGCATTAGCTGTCAAGATAGATTAGAATCATTACATGGGCCAGGTGCGGTGGCTCATGCCTGTAATTGCAGCATTTTGGGAGGCCGAGGCGGGTGGATCACCAGGGTCAGGAATCCAAGACCAGCCTGGCCAACGTGGTGAAACCCCGTCTCTACTAAAAATCCAAAAAAATTAGCTGGACATGGTGGCAGTCGCCTGTAATTCCAGCTACTCAGGAGGCTGAGGCAGGAGAATCACTTGAAACGATGAGGCAGAAGAATCACTTGAAACCATGAGGCAGAGGTTGCAGTGAGCTAAGATTGCACCATTGCACTCCAGCCTGGGCAACAAGAGTGAGACTCCATCTCAATAAAAAGAAAAAGAATGTCATTATGTGAAAAAAAAATATATATATGTTTAGTTTGCTCATCTAAACCTATTTATTTTGGGGGTGGTAAATACAGTAAGGTGGTCTTCAGCAGCCTTCCCTAAGAAATAAAAATAAATGTGTGCTTTTTAAATATTATAATTCATGTATTTCTGAAATTACTGAAGAATATTTGAATTTGTTCATTAAACTAATGAGATAAATAGATTTGATATGTTGACAACTTAAATGTGTAATTTTCATTTTCATCAAATTTATGATTCCTCGTTCTGAGTGTATAACAAGTAGCTATTCTGGGATTGATTGGCACTTTGGGAAGGCGAAAATAGGATAAGGCTAGAGAACCTTGAGACTATGGTGACAATTTGTTACCTCTGCCCAGAAAAAGCTGTCATCAATGGTCTATTACCTGAATAATAGTCTGTTACCAAGAAGAGCCTGTCCAGCTGTAGGATTCTGGACAATTCAGTTAAATTATACTTATTAGTGGAAGCGAACAGCTACCCTGAATGCTCTGCGTTATTCTCTATAGTTCATACTCTCCTACCTGTTGGGATTTTTGAGGTAGCACAGTAACCATCACCACTGTGATCTCTACTGAGGATCTGAACAATTGAGAATTAAGACAATGAAATTAGGGAGATGAAGACTAAGGCACAAGTGTTATCATGTGGCTCATATCCTCAGGTAAATGTGCTTCTTAATACTGAGCCTAAGATGTCATCCAGGGCAGCTGGTGACAAGGCACAGGCTGGGAACAGAGAAGGCCTGGCCTTCCTATTCTTCTCTCCCTCACAAAGTCTGTGCCTGTATGGGAAGTCCTGGGAATGCTTATTCCTTATAGGCAACTCATCTTAAATGGAAGTGTCTGGGCTAATGCGCTCAGACTCTCCTTCCAAAATCATCAGATGGGTCATTGCATATTTCTAGAGATGGAATGATTAAGACACACAGAAACAAAGTGATGTTTTTCCAGAGGGAAGGATACATTAGGATGGATTCACCCCCTCATACTGTCCTTGGGAAGGCTATAGTCAAGAGTGTCCTATATAAAGAGTTGAGGGTCTGTGACGGTCCCATTTTCATTGTATAATCCAAGGAAGGCAAGATGGTTTCATCCTGCGTGATAAATGTAATTTCTGTGGAAGTCTTCCTGGAGCACTAGTTGGTCAGGATGGTTAGCCGTGGACCACAATGGATTGGTAAGCTCTGCCGTAGTGAGGCAGAGAGGTTGAGTTAGCCAGCACGTGCTGCCAATTTCCCATCACAAGCCCTGGGCCTTACAACTGGGGGTCTGTGAAGTCAGGAACCATCTAAGGAAATGAGGGGAAGATGCATAATGTGGCCTCCAAATCCTGCTCTTGTGAATGCTCTCCAGAAAGTGCTTTTATCATGTTTCTCCCCACTCAAACAAGCATGAAAAGGCATCCCCATTGCCTCCTTGGTAAGGGTCAAGTGCAGCTTCTACACTAGCATTTCCCCCGCCTTCCTGTCATGATTCTGCTGCACCAGTTTGCATGGGCTCTGTTTCCTCTCCCATAAAATAAACTAGTCAACATCTGCAGAACCACCCACCTCTCACAGAAGGCGTGTCTTACCTGGAGGCAGGGTTAGAAATCAAGCAACATGTGAATCCTTTGAAATTGGTTGCATGCATGTACATTTTTCTTGAGAGAGGGTTTGTGGCTTTTATTAGACTTTTCAAAAGATCTGGGCCTCAAAAGGAAAACAACCCTGCTCATCACGATCTCTGGCTCAGATCAT
The DNA here is from genome assembly GCF_028885655.2 of Pongo abelii. NCBI lineage: Eukaryota > Metazoa > Chordata > Mammalia > Primates > Hominidae > Pongo > Pongo abelii. Next base: position 72,933,881 of record NC_071992.2, read on the forward strand.
GGGACTGATCATGGGACATGGCACAATATCCTTTCCCAAAACACCCTCTGTGTCAAATACTTTCATCTGGACCACTGTCCCAGATGGAAATGTGTCAAAGTTTCTGCCTTTCATCACAAAAGCAGGGAGATATTCTGCATGTTCTGTTACTTGAGATGTCCCTCTACCTTGCTCAGCTGCAATCCTAGCTTCACTTCTCATTACCTCTCACTGCCACAGGATGCACCTGACTCTCTGCTCACACCCCTACAATCACCACCAATCCCACAGCTCACCTTTTAGTAATTTCCAGTGGCCCTGCTTGTTGAATTTCTTAGTCAACCCAGGTGAGCACTTTTCCCAGTAGTGACCAGGGTGAGTTCTGGAGGTAGTGAGTTTCCCCTAGAAGTGTAAGTGCTGGACGTATGATAGCCACTTTGGCTGAGGCAGGGTCCACCTCAAGTTCATAACACCGTCTAGTAGGTCAGAAATACCTGCTTGTTTGTGGATTCAATTTTTGACACAGGGAAGAAAGTAAACCACAGTTCATCCAGGCTTTCCGTCTATTTGGGAACTATGAAAAATTCCTAGACTGGTCCTTTACTGGGCTGCTTTCTCTAAACGTCTCTTCAAAGCTTGGTCTATAAAAGTAGTAGCCAAGTTACTGGAGAGAGCTTAAATCTGCACTTTTCTCCTCATCAGTTTCTACAATTCCCTATTTTCCACTGAGCTGTAAAGATCACTGGAAGAACTCTTACTATAACATTTTGCACTTCTTTGTGTATAATCCCAACCCAAAAATGGAACTGTCTGTGGGGAAATCTAAAAACAAAGGAAAACAAGACAAAAAGAAGCATGTTCTTAGATCTTCAACTGATGAACTCAAAACCTTAGGAACTTTTTATTCCACCATTTTAAAAGTACTTAATTCTGGAAAAAAATAATTGAGGAAATGTTCAATTCCATTTGAATTTAAGAGACATATTGGAAAGAAGAGGACATGATGAGACATAAATGTGATATTTTATTCAAACCATTTTCCCAGGTTCTCCGACTCTCTCCTTCTTCTTACTTCTTCACTTAACATGAAGTTTTCATTTAGAGTCAAATCTTAGTTTATAAGGAGCACATGCTGAAACTGTAATTCGTGTTTTCTTCTCTATTTCCCTATCCTCTATCTTTTCTTTCCTCTTGTTCTTTGGTTCCTCTTCTGACTAACTCACCGGATGTCTAAATTATTTGGTTTTTATTGAATTTTATTTATTTATTATTTATTTTGAGACAGGGATTCACTCTGTCACCCAGACTGGAGTGCAGTGGCACTATTATATCATAGCTCACTGCAGCCTCAATATCCTGGGGTCAAGCCACCCTCCTGCCTCAGCCCCCGAAGAGCTGGGACTATAGGCATGTGTCATCACACCTGGCTAATGTTTTATTATTATTATTATTATTTGTAGAGATGGAGTCTCGCTATGTTGCCCAGGCTGGTCTTGAACCCTTGGGCTCAGGTGATCCTCCTGCCTTGGCCTCTCAAAGTGCTGGGATTACAGGTATGAGTGTCCACAGTCAGCCTAATTATTTAGTTATTAAATTGTTTAGTCATCATTATTTTTACTCAGTGTCTAGAAGTTTTTTTAATTTTTTTATTTATTTTATTATTATATATTATAATTATATTATAAACCCTAGAGGGGTTTCCCAAGCTTCCTTTAGCCACAGCCAAGAGAAAACACATTGGCTATGCTGCACCCACCTCATGGCACCCACCTCATGGACAGGGAGAGAATTGCTCCTATCCACTTTCCAGAAAACAAGGCTGCTGCCTAAGCTCATTCTGATAATGGTACCAGGAACTTGCTCTCAGCTAAATGTAGGAGAGACAAACTCAATCTTCTCACCAAACAGAGCTGGTAGTTGCTCTGCACTCAGAATAACCCCTCAACACACATCCCACCCCACTCCATGCACACACCTATCCCTGGCCAAACCCCACTTGGACTTGTAATTTAGGACTTGGAAAGTTCTGAGGGAGTATCATCTACCCTACATCCTTAGGAATGCATCTAGTAATAGCTTCCTCACCCTAAGCAAGCAAGTCAGGCATAGTTGAACTTGGAAAATTTTCAAATCACAACATTCTTACTCTAAGCTGAAGTCTTTAATATCTCATTTGAATCAAATTCATGAATTTTGCCTTACAGAAGTGATAAATTATCTTGTCTCCAAGTCATGCCATGTAAAAAATTATCTGAATTTCTTAACTGGATAAAATAGGTAATAAATTAATTTGCTTACCAAGTTTATGTCAGTTTGTTTAATTAGGCTAATAATTGCCATTCACTAGAAACGTTGGTAGGTTAAGCAAATTATCCTCTTCTGTTTTCATTTCAGTGGTTTAGTAGAAAAGGAAAATCAGTTGAGAGGTCTTAAATTACACTCAAATAACAGAAAAAAAGATTCAAGGGATTTCAGAGTAGAAATGTTATTGTACATTCTTAGCTAAAAAGAATCCACTTATGAAAATATTTTTAGTGGTCTATGAAGCATCATTAAGTTTAAAAGGATACTCTTGGATAAAGTTGAAGTATCATATTGCAATGCACAACTCATTTATATGATTGTTATTACACTGATTTTCAATTCAATACTTCTACATAAAGAGAAAGAAGTTTCTTAGTTATAAGACATTCTTAGAGCTTAATCTCTATTTTCATATCTGCATAACATTTCCAAACCCACTTAATGTAGATAATGACAAAGTAAAGTTAGTCATGAAACTTCCCATTACAAACTGCATTTTGTGGTGAGAATGAAGTTTTAAATTCTGTTCCACAGTTACTTTTCTCAGATATTGAATTTGATGCACTTAAAGATGATGCGATTTTCAAAATGGATGCCAAGTGTGACTAATATCTAGCCAAATGACATCTTTCAACCTAACGAGGCATTTACATAAAGGGGCTTATAATATAAGAATGTATCCTTAGTGCCATGTTATAACAGGAAAATTGTAAACATGTTCTGCAGATGTCAGCTTGAACTTACAAACTTAGTCCTTCCCAGGCTACATTGTGCAGCACCATTTAATTCTGGAGCTTCTTTGGTTCACCTCTCTGTAGCTAAAGTTCAGCTATAGCTGTGAGAAGAGTGCTTTTAAAGTGTCCCATTTCAGAACTGTCTCTAGGAAACAGGGAATTGGTGAATAATCTCCAAGTGGGTTGATTGGATATGGATTTCACTATGTTGACAATTTAGACACAATTTAGCGTGTTCTCCAAATAGCTTATTGCAACTCCATTGCTCTGCAGGTCCAATATTGCTAGGTAAAATCAAAGGATAACAGTAGGTTCAAGCATGCAATTGGGCATAATCTATTCTTCTCATTTACAAACTGAGAAACAAAATATAACCTGGTTTTCTGGGTTGTTATTATTGGATGCTCATTCTTTAATAGTATACTCGGTGGTTTCTTAATATCCTGATAAACACAGCACTTAAAGCAAAGATTGTATTGGCACATGAATTTGCTATGCAAATCTGGAAAAGCTGCTGAGGTTAATAAGCTTCAAGGTTAGCACACTCATAAACCTCGCTCTGCTCAATCATATCAGCAACAAGGACCTGGTATTGAAAAGCCTTGTATTTTAAAATAATAGACCTTAAGGACTATGTGTTTAAAGCCCTGTCAGTGACTACCAGATCAGAATAAACAAGCTGTACTCTTGGATGGATCAGAATGCTGAGCATGGTGATGCAGCCCGCTTCAGTGTGGGAGCCATAGAATGCTTTTTCTCCTCTGATAGAGCTAGTCACAATCTTTCCACTTGCTTTAGAACATATCAAAACCCTGTTCATTTAACCAACATGATAGATATAAGATCTGCTCACACGTTGTTTGGTGAGACCAATTTCCAGACTTCCAAATGCACGTCTTTCTTGTTCCACAAGTGTAATGAATTTAGTTTCGTCTTTTACTTGCTTTTGTATTCTTACTAGCATTTGTTCTATGAAATGTATTTTTCTGGTCTGAATTTGATGTGCTTGTATTACTATGTGGACAAAAATCTTGGAACATGAAGATCCTTTTGCTATCAAGCCAGTCTGAACTCTTAAATCTCTCTGAACCATTGCTCAAATATAAATGAAAGTTAATGTTCACAGATCTGTTATTATGACCAAATGAATTAAAAAGAAGAAATACTTTGTACATTAAAGTAGTTACAAATGTTAGTTATTATTATTACAGTGTGTCAATGCATTTACTGTATATTTCTTTCAATTATCTCACAGAATGAAAACTAATGCTGCAGCAATGGAGATTGTGAAAATACAAATTTAAAAATGCATACCTAAAGGAAAATCAAGAAAAAAAGGAAAATTAAGCATTAAATGGAACTCTGAGTAGTTACTAAAAGTAAGAAAAGACAAAACAAAATACCACCAGACTCTCTACATTACTACTTCCAACTACTGTTTCCCTATTGACACATAATCTCCCATCTGGAGTTTTGTTTGTTTTACATTAATGAATCCAAAATATAAGCAGTTTATTTCTCAACAGTTAAATTAACAAAGGTGTATTTATTAATCCTTTGTAATAAAAATGGATGTACACCAAGTGGTAGTATTTTAGAGCTTATTCTCAATTATAAAAATAATTAAATTGCCTTATAAATTAAATGTAGAAAAAATATTTTAAAAGAGTATTTGAAAAACAAAAAAGCTAATGAATAATTCTTGAAGAACTTATTTGTAATAAAGAAACATCACAACACTATGCTGTTATATACACATTTTATTAACTTATTTGTGGATATCTCGCTTTGTTTTTATTTCATTTGAATAGGAATCTAGGCATCTATTTTTAGTTAGCACCATTATTCATCCTAGAGTTGGAGAACTCTTTCTTTGATTCTATGTATTGTTTTCTGGCATGATTTTTTTTTCACTGATATATTTAAGTGGTTGTCATAAAATGCTGCATCATATATTGTTTGTTGCCTAGAAAATACAGTTCTTGAACAGCCATAGTCATTTAAAATCGTATTAACTTTGAATCCTCCTCCCTAAAGTATGGAAGGTTATTCACGTAGATATTTTATTTAGCTATTGTTGTCTACTATGATTTCTGGAATGCTTTATTTATATGTTATATAATAAAATATATTATTACTTGTTTTTGATATTAAAAAAGCTTACCTATTACTTTTGAAGTAGATACGGTTTTTCAAGACCTTGAAATTAATTTACCTGAAAAAATATGTAAAAATACATACATAGAAAAAAACACATAACTTCTGAAAACTATCCATTTTAAAACATTATTCAAGACCAGGTGTGGCAGTTCACACCTGTAATCCCAGCACTTTGGGAGGCCGAGGTGGTCAGATTGCTTGAGCCCAGGAGTTCCAGTCCAGCCTGGGCAACATAGTGAGACCCCGTCTGTACAGAAAAGTACAAAAATTAGCTGGGTGTGGTGATGCACACCTGTAGCAGCTACTCAAAGGACTGGAGTGAGAGGATTGCTTGAACCTGAGTGGTGGAGGCTGCAGCAAGCTATGTTCTAGCCTGGGTGACAGAGCAAGACCCTGTTTCAAAAAAATAAAATAATAAAAATAAAAACATTATTCGCTATCTATAATACCTGCTCACATCACACTAGATGATGAAATAAATATATCAATATGCATAAAATGTGGCTCCTAATCTCAAAGAATATACATTTTATTTAAGGAGATAAGATCAATGGTTACAAAATTATTAAAGAATATTATAATACCAAATGCCATGATCTAGAGTAAAATTAATTTCAATCCAAATGAATTATTATAAATTTTTAAATCAGCATTTTTGTCACTATATTAAAATAGGACACTTCCAGTTAGAAAGAAAAAATTCCGTTGAACTAAAAGAAATAACTCCTAAATCGTACTGAAAGTGTTAAGATTCTGACCCTGTTTGTGTCTTTTAATTGGAGCATTTAGCACATTTACATTTAAGGTTAATATTATTACGTGTGAATTTGATCCTGTCATTATGATGTTAGCTGGTTATTTTGCTTGTTAGTTGATGCAGTTTATTCCTAGCATTGATGGTCTTTACAATTTGTCATGTTTTTGCAGTGGCTGGTAGCAGTTGTTCCTGTCCATGTTTAGTGCTTCCTTCAGGAGCTCTTGCAGGTCAGGCCTGGTGGTGACAAAATCTCTCAGCATTTGCTTGTCTATAAAGGATTTTATTTCTCCTTCACTTAGTGAACTCCCATTCACAATTGCTTCAAAGAGAATAAAATACTTAGGAATCCAACTTACAAGGGATGTGAAGGACCTCTTCAAAGAGAACTACGAACCACTGCTCAATGAAACAAAAGAGGACACAAACAAATGGAAGAACATTCCGTGCTCATGGATAGGAAGAATCAATATTGTGAAAATGGCCATACTGCCCAAGGTAATTTATAGATTCAGTGCCATCCCCATCAAGCTACCAATGACTTTCTTCATAGAATTGGAAAAAACTACTTTAAAATTCATATGGAAAGAGCCTGCATAGCCCGCAAAAAAAGAGCCCGCATTGCCAAGACAATCCTAAGCCAAAAGAACAAAGCTGGAGGCATCACACTACCTTACTTCAAATTATACTGCAAGGCTACAGTAACCAAAACGGCATGGTACTGGTACCAAAACAGAGATATAGATCAATGGAACAGAACAGAGCCCTCAGAAATAATACCACACGTCTACAACCATCTGATCTTTGACAAACCTGACAAAAACAAGAAATAGGAAAAGGATTCCCTATTTAATAGATGGTGCTGGGAAAACTGGCTAGCCATGTGGAGAAAGCTGAAACTGGATCCCTTCCTTACACCTTATACAAAAATTAATTCAAGATGGATTAAAGACTTACACGTTAGACCTAAAACCATAAAAACCCTAGAAGAAAACCTAGGCAATACCATTCAGGGCATAGGCATGGGCAAGGACTTCATGTCTAAAACACCAAAAGCAATGGCAACAAAAGCCAAAATTGACAAATGGGATCTAATTAAACTAAAGAGCTTCTGCACAGCAAAAGAAACTATCATCAGAGTGAGCAGGCAACCTACAGAATGGGAGAAAATGTTTGCAAGCTACCCATCTGACAAAGGGCTAATATCCAGAATCTACAAAGAACTTAAACAAATTTACAAGAAAAAAACAAACAACCCCATCACAAAGTGGGCGAAGGACATGAACAGACACTTCTCAAAAGAAGACATTTATGCAGCCAACAGACACATGAAAAAATGCTCATCATCACTGGCCATCAGAGAAATGCAAATCAAAACCACAATGAGATACCATCTCACACCAGTTAGAATGGCGATCATTAAAAAGTTAGGAAACATCAGGTGCTGGAGAGGATGTGGAGAAATAGGAATGCTTTTGCACTGTTGGTGGGACTGTAAACTACTTTGACCGTTGCGGAAGACAGTGTGACAATTCCTTGAGGATCTAGAACTAGAAATACCATTTGACCCAGCCATCCCATTACTGGGTATATACCCAAAGGATTATAAATCATGCTGCTATAAAGAGGCATCCACACATATGTTTATTGCAGCACTATTCACAGTAGCAAAGACTTGGAACCAACCCAAATGTCCATCAATGATAGACTGGATTAAGAAAATGTGGCACATATACACCATGGAATACTATGCAGCCATAAAAAATGATGAGTTCATGTTCTTTGTAGGGACATGGATGAAGCTGGAAGCTATCATTCTCAGCAAACTATCGCAAGGACTAAAAACCAAACACCGCACGTTCTCACTCATAGGTGGGAATTGAACAATGAGAACACTTGGACACAGGAAGGGGAACATCACACACTGGGGCCTGTCGTGGGGTGGGGGAAAGGGGGTGGGATAGCATTAGGAGATATACCTAATGTAAATGACAAGTTAATGGGTGCAGCACACCAACATGGCACATGTATACATATGTAACAAACCTGCATGTTGTGGACATGTACCCTAGAACTTAAAGTATTAAAAAAAAAAAAAGATTCTGACCCTGTTATATGCCACAGGAAATTACATTCTCCTGGTTCATTTGATAATTATCACTGTCTTTAAACATCTTTAATATATCTAAGCAAGTATTCTTTGAGGAACAAAATCTTACTGACTTGATAAACAAAAAAGATTTTCTGATTATACATGAAAAACATTAGGGTTTAACAATATTACATAACCTCTACCAGTGGACTAGTTTATAACATTGATTCTCAAACTTTATAAATTGTCTTAAAATGCAGATTCCTGGTCCTAGAACCTTAGACCTATCAAATCAGAATCTCTAGGGGGTGGGAGGGGAGTTCTCATCTATTTGCCTATTTATGAAGCACCCTGGGTATTCTGGTTTAGTTACTCCAGGAAAACACATAGAGAAACACAACTATGAGAAGTGAAAAGAATTTACAGATGACACGACTCTTACAACTTAAAAGAATAAACATTCTCCAATAGTTTACAAGCCAGAAAAAATGTTTTATTTAATAGATATAATTAGAAAGCTTTACCCTTATTTAATAGATATAATTAGAAACTTTACCCAACTTTTTGAGAATATATATATCCTTCTTAAACACACATACGTGGAGATTCATAAATGTTCGACCACATCCAATATCATATGGGTTATAGTGGTGTCTATAACAAAATGAAGGAACAATTAAAAAACACATTAGAAATATGCTCGGAAAATTTAAATTATACTTTTAGATAATAAATTTATTAAAGAATACATAGTAAGGAGAATTAGAAAATACCTAGAACTGAATGAGAATTATATATAATGAAACTTGTAGAATATAGTTCAACAGCACTTAGAGAAATAAATAGCTTTAAACTCTTAAAAAAGAAAAAAGTTTAAAATTTAATAGGCTCATTGTCAAGGTTAAGACAGTGGAGAAAAACAAAAAGAATTGATCCAAAGAAAATGAAAGTAATGAGATGATTTTTTAAAAGAGCAGAAATTAAAGAGAGAAACTATATCACAATTGAAATCAACATGGCCAAAAATTGGTTACTTGAAAAGGAAATAATAAAATAGACAAAATCACTGCTGAAACTGGTCTAGAGAAAAATAGATGGCACATACACACACAAACATATACACACACACATGCACATGTATACATGTAAGTGCATTTGCACATAAATATTTTAACAATGAAAAAAGCAATATAGCGCAGAAATATCAGAGATTAAAAAGATATGAGAATCACATAATGACTATACCTATTAAATTTAAAAGTTAGATAAAATACATAGATTTTGGAAAAGATCATTAAGAAAGATTGGCTTGCAATTGCTGCTGGAATATACAGAAAGATACACATTTTGATTTAAGAATACACGGCATGCGCAAAATTAGATGACACTTGTCCACTCATTAGCACACAACTTGATACACCATAGGAGTCCGCAAAATAGGTGTTTGGGTGACACAAAAGTTCTGTAAAAATATTTTTCAAAGGAGATTGGATGTGGAGAAAATGCTTCTTGTTTAGTCTGTCAAAGTAAAAAAACAGAAAACATACCAGAATATTGATATTTCAGCATGGCCTTTTGTGTTGCAAGGAACAGGGATTAGCTCAAGAAAAGAGTATTGGGGTGAGGTTACTGCAAGAATGTGCACAAAATGGCTGCAGTGGAGCCCTGGTCAGACCCAAAGCTATTCTTCCCTCCCTTAGACCACGTGCATTAGCTTCTGCTCCTTTATGGGCACCGTGCCTTTCTTCAAATGGACCCACTTCTTCATCATCTGTTTGAATGTGTCCCACGATGGCTGTCTCATTCAATTCCCTTTATAAGCTATTGGAAATTTCCTTCTGAGTGGCTTACTTCAAAGGACTCAAAGTCTGATTGCTCCAACTTTCTTTTTTATTATTATTTTAAACCAGAGCCCAGCATGGCACATGTATACATATGTAACTTACCTGCACGTTGCGCACATGTACCATAGAGCCTAAAGTATAATAATAATAATAATAATAATAATAAAAAAAAAAAATATTTACCTTAAAAAAAAAAAAACAAAAAAAACAAAAAAAAAAACCAGAGCTATAGTCAATGATTATGGATTGGCTGAACTTGGGGTTCTTCTGAATTTCCATCCAAGGACATGTGGGAAAACAATTAAGGCAGGGTCATGTGGTTAAAAACACACCACCTGGGTTGGAAGGGATTGTGTGAGGGGAAGGGACATTCCCCTAGAAATGTACGTTGGTAGGCAGGTACCCCAACTTATATTGACAATAATTTTCTGTTGTAAATCTGGATTATTAAAATTCAAATAACTCCTCATCAATCCAGCATAAATTTAAAGGTTAAAAATCTTAAAAAGCAAAAAATACCATCTGGTTGGTATATTATAAGCATTTACTGAGAAATAATTTAAAAAAATATATAATTATGCTCTAAATTGAATGTCACATTCACAGTATATCACTATTCCCTGTCTTCATATCTCCTCTTTCCAAACCTTCAATAAATCTACTAAAAGTTCTGTTACATTTAGTCTTCTTTTCCAACTTTTCCTTTTCCCCGCTGCTTCCTTGTCACTGACCTCTCTGGCTGAATCTATAGCTGGGCTCTATGGGACTTAGGGCCCAAAGAAGGTGCGCAGTTCTTATTCCCTACCCAGTTAGGTCTAAATTGCCTTAGTCTAAAAGAGATCAGATGCCTTCCTTTCTGCTTACTGGGAGGACTATTTTTAAATACTGAAATGGGAAAGAAGAGAAACCAACACAGAGTTGAAAATCCCAAAGCAGATCAGTCCCACAGAGGTTACTCAGCCAGTTGCTAAATAAATGTGATGTTGCCTGTAGTGAGGATGTACTTGGATAGGATTCTGGCTTTCAACCTCAGCAATTATATCTGAATCCCACTATGAATTGAGAATGACACAGGCACTGAGTTACATGGGAAAGTCCCTGGTCTTGAAGAAGTTTCCCCCAAAATTGAAATATATATGGAACAAATTATTGCACTATTATGTCCATATAGAAACAGAAGTTTGTACATAGTAGAGTGGCAGCTTAAAAGATCTGGAAACAAGATCTTGGGCATTCAGGAAAGGTTTCACCAAGCTGATATCATCTTTGGTATTTGAAAGATGTGGAAAAATTCCCCAGGCAGAGAAGAGAGAAAAGGGATAATCTTGGTACAAAGAAAATTATGTTCCCACATGAAGAAATACACTGAGATCTACTGTTTTGGAACAGAATAGCTGAAATTTTTAGCATGTGTGACAAGGAAAGGGGTAGGAAATGAGATAGAAAATACAGATTGGAGCTAGATGGAGAAGTATCTGGATAATCAGCCCAAGAATCTGATTTACCTTACAGTCACTGGAAGATGGCAAAGGTTTAGGTAGAGAGAAGACCAGACTTGGATTTAGTTGCACCAGAAGAGTAGATGAAAATGAGGGTCAGCTGGCAGGAAATCATTTGAGAGGCCTTTCTAACAATCCAACTGAGAACTCAGGAGGCCTGAAACAAAGCTTGGAAATGGGTGAGGTTGGGAGGGGAAAGATTAGAGAGACATTTCAAAGGTAGCATCTACTAGATTTGTCACACTGGGTGAGAAGAGAAACATGGTATTTATTTAACCTGGGCTTGCTAGCTAGATTGAACAGTGTGGACAATGCCATCATCTGATCTACTTATGAAAGAAGGAATAGAGTTGGCACAGGTTTGGAGAAGTTGAGTTGAGGACAGGGATGGGTAGGAAGAAGGAATGGTGAATTTGGGCAGACTCGGGTAGTGCTTAGAATCAAGCAACACAACTCTGTGACTATATTAAAAGTCAGTGAATGATACAATTTAAGCAAGTGAATTGTATAGTGTGTGAATTTTTTCTCAATAAAGCTATTTAAAAAAAAAAAAAGTCAGGCCAGGGAGAAAGAATCCACAAAAATGACAGGACAAAGAGAATGGAGGGAATTTCAAAGAGGAGGTGAATGCTTTTTATATCTTTCCTTACATTTTCTCTCTTTTTGTTTTGAAAACCCCCACTTCTCTGTCATTCCTTATTCTGTTTCCAACTTCAGGTTTCCTATTTTCTAATCCCTACCATGAAGGACCAGAAACTCACTTTTATTGAAACCCAAATTCTGATGACTCTGATTCAGTAGTAATGTCACATGTGCTAGAATGTCTCATAAAGACAACTTGTGACTAGAGTTAAATTGCAATTTTATTTCATTGAGCATATGCAGAATGTCGCAAAAAATTTAATGCATGACACCAAACTGAAATGTTTTATTTGCTTAATTTTTTAAAAAATGATTTTGAACAACCATATCAGGGAATCTCAAGAGCTAAACTTTTAATCTGACATTCCAGAACCACAGATAAATACTAAAATATTCATTGAGAAAAAATTCTGTATATCAGATAAATTCATGATCCTGAATATTACTCCAGTGATAAAGTATTGATACTGTTACAGAGCAATCAATATACTCACTGCCTGATGTGCATGGAGGCCAGTACCACGTGACCAGCTTTTGAGAAAAGAAAAGCTTTATTGTGAATTGACTCACAAGGAGAGAGGAGGCAATGCTCAAATCTGTCTCCCCAGGCTGGGCTTTGAGTAGGGTTTTATAAGCATAGTGTTACGATAAATGATCTGATTGGCTCTTGCAATGAAGTAATGCTAGGAGGATCCTACCAGCATCCTTTAGATTCTGCCCAGGGGTGATGCCAAGGCTTGATCTGATTAGATCCTGGATCCTGTCATGTGCTGTTTACTTCTTAATTCAGTCCCTGCTCCTCAGTCTGAGCACTTAGGTTCCTGCTATGGTTGCACACTTGGTTCATCTGGGCATGCTCACATTATGTGACCTTCAACCCAGGAGTTTATGGCAACTGAAAAACAATTCACAACTTTGTTACGTAAAAGTTGAACAAACACCAGGCGCAGTGGCTCATACCTGTAATCCCAGCACTTTGGGAGCATGAGGTGTGTGGATCACTTGAGTCCAGGAGATTGAGACAAGCCTGGGCAACATGATGAAACCCTGTTTCTACTAAAAATACAAAAATTAGCCAGGTGCGGTGGCACATGCCTGCAATCCCAGCTACACTGGAGGTTGAGGTATGAGAATTGCTTGAGCCTGGGAGGTGAAGGTTGCAGTGAGCCAAGATCATACCACTGCACTCCAGCCTGGGGGATGAAGTGACACCTTATCCCCCCAACACACACACAAAAAGTGAACCAGATTAGTCTGATGCAGTTACAATACACTCACTGATGTGCGAGGGACAGGAAAAGTTAAATCATTTAATGTGTTCATATGTGCTAGAAGGTGACAACAGTGTTTTCCACAAAATGAATCAAATTCTCAAAAGAATAACTTTGAAATGATAATATTCCCTAATTTTAAAAAAGGGAATTATGAATTGAATATTTGTATTCCCCCAAATTTGCCTGTTGATATTCTAACCCTCAATGGGATGGTAAAAGGAGGTAGGGCATTTGGAAGGTAATTAGGTTTAGATGAGGTCACAAGGGTAGAGCCCCATAAGGAGGTCATTCAAGTTTTTTTTTTTTTATTTTGGGAGACTGGGTCTCATTCTTGTTGCCTATGCTGGAGTACAGTAGCTCAATCATAGCTCATTGCAGCCTTGAACTCCTGGGCTTGAGCAATTCTCCCACTTCAGCCTCCTGAGTAGCTAGGACCCCAGGTGTGTGCCACCCCACCTGGCTAATTCTTTGTAGAGGTGGAGCCTTGCTACGTCACCAGGCTGGTCTTGAACTCGTGGCCTGAAAGGATCCTCTCTCCTTGGCCTCTCCAAGTGCTAAGATTGCAGGTGTGAGCCACCACACCTGGCCATTAGTGTCCTTATAAGATAATGATACTAGAGCTTTCTCTAGTATCAAGGTGTCTGACAATTCTGGCACCCTGATCTCAGACTTCCAGCCTCCAGATCTGTAAGAAATAAATGTTCTTTTTTTAAGCCACTCACCCTATGGTATTTTTGTTGTGGCAGCCCAAATTGACTAAGAGGAAGAATGGGGGGACCTAATTGAGAGTGACTCTGTTAAAATGCAGGTCAGGTCATGGTCAGGATCATGTTGCTCTTGTGCTTACAACCCTCCCTTTCTATGACCCTTAAGGTTCTGTTTTCCCTCCTTACCTGCCTGACCTGGTTTTGCATTTTCTAGTATTTAAATGACATGTACCCTATGAAGGAAATGAGTATATACGAACGTATTTTTAGTCCAAGCTATGGTTCATTGTTATAAGCATATGCATATGCCTCAAATCTCTACAAGAAGCTAGGGCCAACAATGAGTAATGCTGAAATTCTATGAATGTATATTTCTATGTAAAAATAATTTTAGGTAAAAATAGTGTTAGTAAATCCACTTGAATTCTTTTTCATGTGAATGTATGCTTTCTTCCAATATGCTGTTATGTTTTCCCCACATAATGAACTTGTTAACTCTGAGGACAGAGAATATCTTTGCATCATTTTTACAAGTTTTGGCAAACAGATTCAAGAGAGTCCATAATACATGTTGTTGAATGTTTGAAAGAGTGTGAGGACAAGTCTGAGAGGAAGTACCATATATACAACCTTACTGGACTAGTCCCCAAACACAGTCAAATTTTCTCAGTCATTGTGTCCAGTACTCTCTCTCCAGCAAACTCTGTTGATTAAATAAATAAGTAAATAAATAATTGAAAGTCATTGGCATTTAAAATGTTTGAAAAAATAAATACCTCAAGATCAGAACACACACACACAAGTGCCAACACACATAAACGCACATTTTAATGAGATCTTTCATTTTAGAGTCTGAAGAACATCTGGTTCATTTAGGGACATATATCACAATCTTAAAGACGTGCAGGGCTAAAGCCCAAGAGAATCCAATGCAATAGAAAGTGTATCAGCATTATTGGAAATGTGTTTTATTGCAAAATGGTAAAGATTTATGACTGGATCATGAGGATTAGCAGTATAGTTTCCTCACTTTCTTTTATAAATAAATCATATTAACAATAGCTTTGTAAAAACATCAGCAAGGTACAGCATGATTTTTAAATCACATAATAAATAGTGACTAGAAACATTACTAAACCAATTAAAATTGATATTCAAAATTCCCTAGTAAATGTACCTATAACTATTTTAGAGTCTGTGAAGAAGGTTTCCAGCATGCTGACCTGAATTTAATTGCTGCTTAATGTATTTTATGCACACCAGTTTAAAATTTTGAAAAGTTCTACATAGATTATTATTAAGTGTATGTCATATTCTCCCAGTCTAGTTGAAAGCATATGAAAATAGGAGGATTAACATAGAAGAAAAGTTTGCTGTGTATTCTTTCATATCCTAAATTTAACAGGTAAAAATATTGTTCATTTAGAAATTCATTTTTCAAAGATAAGTTCTCTGAGCATAAATTTGCAAGAGATCTCTAATGCTATCAAGACAAAGCTAGCTAGCATCCAGCATCAGGGTAATTAACTAAATGTCCACTGCGAAAAACAGACTTCATGACATCATAATGAAAGAAATATTTTAGTATTTGTAACAAATATTCTGATTACACACTGTATATAATTTCCTTCTCCATGAGTTTTAAGAAGATGGGTGGAATTCAAACGCAATTCTCGGAGCCCTGTGGGTTGCTGGGTCAGCAGGTAGGTTTTTTAGAGTCAGGTTTCCCCGTGTATTGTGCCCAGCTGAGTTCTGTAAGCACCATCTGTAGGGTTTTTTTTGCCTCTCACTAAATCTATTTGCTCCTTTTGGGCAAGTATAATATATAATAGAACTTAGGCGATGTTCTTTTAATAATTCTGAATTCAGATAAAAATACTCTCTTGTAGGTAGGATCAAATTATAAAGCTGGGAACTCCTGGGCAAAAAATATGCTAAGCCACCAAAACAAATAATCCAGGTGCAAGTTACCTCTTGCATGACTTTTCTCACACCCTCTCAGCCTCTCCAATTATCACTTGCCTCCCTAACTAACATCTGTCATGGGAGGGCGCTAGCCAGGAAGGAGATTCTGCATGGAGGCACCCTCTGAGTTTAATTTGGGAATGACTTCCATTGGACTCTGTTTTCCAGAGACTCTTGAGATAGTCGCCCTTTCTGTACCCTCTGCCCTCACCTGTTGAAAGCAGGGCCAACTTTGTAAAGATAATAGACCAAGTATATTCTATCTCGGGGGATACTGGGCTGGCTAACTGTTCACACCTTTGGGTTTCCCTAACAGAGAAACACCAGTAAAAGTCTATCCAGACTTACAAGCGTGAGGGAAACAGGGAACAGCTCATATGTTAAAAGACTAAGTTAAGCTTCCCACTTAATAAGGAAGGATCTGAACACCACTTGATTTACCTTTTCCCAGATTTCCATTAATATCCCTAGACAATATACAAAAAAAATACATAAAAGCACATATCTACAATGTAAACTAAGGCTGGCACACAATAGGCCAGGGTCTAGGGCAAAATTTTACTATTATTGCATTAATAAGATTCAAAAAACAGAATCATGGGTCACACCCCACACTACAGTATGGCTGGGAAGAAAGAATTAGGAAAACATTCTGATTTACTACCAGCATCTCTAGCTAACTCGTTCATTTTAAACATCCATCTCTATTACCCACCAGAGACTGAAACTGCCAGTAGAAAATACAACCCACATCCAACAAGGCAAAGAAATTTTAAGAAAAAAATACTCTAGGTAAGAAAAGAGAGAAAAGTCCTCAAAGAAATGCATCCTAATGGATCTCATCTTTTATGTACCAAATCTAGACCACAAAGAACTGCTTTATAATATGCTGTAAGAACACAGCAGGTAAAGAGAATAATACACATCTCTAGCCTCAGCTAAAACAGTGGCCCTAAATAATATTGTGTGCAATAAATGAGACTCTTTCTGTTAGAAATGAGAGAAACGTGAATCATCTCAAGCCAGTGGAAAGTTTATTGGCTCAGATAATCTATACTGCAGAAAGGGCAGAGGTGACACTGGCCTCAAGGGCAACAACATTCAACTATTGCTCCTTCTTCCTCCCTCTCTCTATTTTTCCTTCCTTCTTTCCTCCCTCCTTTCCTCCCTTCCTTCCTTTCTTCCTTCTTCAAACACCTTTCTTCCCCTCTCCTTTCCTCCCCACCTTCTTCCCTCTGTCCCTTCCTTCACTCCTTTTTACATACCAGCTCTATTCTAAGTGCAGACAGACATCCTCCACAGAGAAGGGAAACAAGGCTTCCAGTGGCCCTGTGCTCATATCCTGAGGGCACAAACAGCAGAAACAGTCTTCTCCACCAGCTCTATTTTAACCTTGAGAAAGAACACAGAGCAGCTTGGCTTGGGTTACATGTCTGCCTCCGTGGCAGGAGAGTAACATGACCAGCATGGCCTGGGTCACACCTCTCTGTCTCCATAATAGAATGCCTGTAAAGCATCAGAAATTATGCTAGGTCAGTGTTAACTTCTTCAGGTAAAGCTTTTGTTTTGCTTTATTTTGTTTTTACAGCTTTATTTTGGTAAATTGAAGTGCAATAAACTTCACATATTTAAAATGTACAATTTAGTGAGTTTTGACGAATGTATACACCCTTGAAATCATCACTACAATCAACATAATGAACATTTTCATCACCTATAAAATTTCCTCAAGTCTCTTTGCAACTTATTCCTCTTTATACCACTTACCCAGGAAACCAGTGACCTGTTTACTCTTACTAAAGACTAGTTTGCATGTCTTAGAATTTTGTTTAAATAGAATAGCTTTTGGACTGGCTTCCTTTGCTTAAGATAATGAGTTTGAAAATCCTTTAATCTCAGCATTTTGCAAGGCCAAGGCGAGAGGGTCACTTGAGGCCTGGAGCTTGAGACCAACGTAAACAACATAACAAGATGCTGTCTATACAAAAAAAATTAAAAATTAGCCAGTATTGTGCCATGCATCTGTCGTCCTAGCTTCTCAGGAGGCTAGGTGGGAGGATCACTTGAGCCCAGTTCAAGGCTTCAGTGAGCTACAATCATGCCACTGCACTCCAGCCTGGGTGACAAAGTGAGACCCTGTCTCAAAAAATAACAAAGAACGAAAATCATCAATGTAGTTGTATACATTAATAGTTTGTTCCTTTTCATTTCTGAGTTGTATTCCATTGTACAGTTATACCATAATTTGGCTATCTATCCAACTGCTGATAGACATCTGGGTTGTTTTCAGTTTGGCCTATTACAAAGTTGCTATGTGCATTTATGCACAAGGTTCTATGTGGACACATGCTTATGTTTTTCTTGGGTGATTACCTAAAACTGGAATGGCTGAGTTATTTGGTAACTTTTTAAGAGTCTTTCAAATTGTTTCCAAACATTTTTACATTCCTGATAAATTCATTTTACATTCCCACCAGCAGTGCATGAGATTTCCAGTTGGTCCATATCTTTACCAGTGCTTGATAGAAACAGTCTTTAAGTTTTAGTCATTCAATTGGGTGTGTAGCAGTATTTCAATATTGTTTTAAACTACCTTTACCTCATGATTAATGATGGTGGGTATCTTTTAATGTGCATATCATCCATTTTTGAACTGAACATGAAAGTCTTATTTAATTGGGCTTTTCTTTTATTCTTAGTTATAATAATTCTTCGTATGTTTTGGGTATCAGTTATTTGTCTAATATATATGTTGTAAACATTTTCTCCTAGTCTGTCGTTTACCTTTCCATTTTCTTTTTTTCCTTTTATTTTAAAAGAGATGGGATGATCTTGCTTCACCTCCCAGGCTGGAGTGCAGTGATATGATCATAGCTCACTGAAACCTTGAATTCTTGTAGTCTCAGCTTCCTGAGTAGCTGGGACTACAGGCACTATGCCCAACTAATTTTTATTTAATGTTCTATAGAGATGGGTCTTGCTATGTTGCCCAGGCTGGTCTCAAGTGATCCTCTTGGCCTCAAGTGATCCTTTCACCTTGGCCTCCCAAAGTGCTAGGATTACAAGTGTGAGCCACTATACCTGGCCTTTTTTCATTTTCTTAATGGTGTATTTCAAAGAGCAAAGTTTTAATTTTTGATATAGTCTAAATTATCAATTTTTCTTTTGTCTTTCATGCTTTCAGTGATCTGCCTAAGAAATTTTTGTTTAGTTCAAGATCGCAAAGATTTTTTTCCCTGTGTTTTCTTCTAGAAATTTTATAGTTTTGGATTTTATATTTATTATTATGACCCATTTTCAGTTAACTTTTGTTTATGATATGAAGAGTTGAGATTCCTTTTCTTTTTTTAACACAGATATCCAGTTGTTCTGACATCATCTGTTAAAAAGATTTACTTTCTTACCATTAAACTTCCTGACATCTTTGCTTAAAATCAAATGATAACATACATGTAGGTTTATTCACAGAACATGGAAGTAATAAGAAGTACCATTGGAAATCATCTACATTTCAGACATACTATTTATTCTGTTCCATTAGTATGTGTGCTAATTTTTTCACTAATACCAAAATGTCTCAATTACTGTAACTTCAGAGAAAGCCTTAAAATCAAATAAGGTAAGTCCTCCAACCATCCTCCAACATTGGCCATCTTTTTCAAAATTGTTTTATCTATTTCAGCCCATTGCATGTTAATATATATATTATATTTTATATATTTTATATAAATAAATAGATATTTATATAAAAATATAATATACAATATATATTTATATATAATATAATATATAAATACATATTTATATAAAAATAAATACATTTATATATTTATATATTTATACATATTTATATATTTATATATACTTTAATATTTATATATAAATATATATATTTTAATCAGCTTTTAAAATATTTACAAAAAAGCACACTGGAGTTTTTATTGGAATTACATTGAAGAAATGTACATTTTCAATTTGGAGAAACTTACATCAATTTGGAGAAACTTACATCTTCACTGTATTGGGTCTTCCAATCCATGAACATGGTATATATCTCTCCATTTATTTATTTAGGTCTTCTTTAATTCCTCTCTGCAATGTTTTGTAGCTTACAGTGTGAAGGTCTTGAAACTTTTTTGTTCAATTTATTCCTATGTGTCAGCCAGGGTTCAAAAAGAGAGTCAGAACAACAGAAATTTTATCTAATGCAATTGTAGGAGTCTAAGACTATTGTCTTTGTGTTTAATGCTGCAACCTAAACAGAACAGGGCAGGAAATCGTGATGGGAAGATAGTTGTAAAGCAGGGAAGAATAAAGATAAATTGGAATCTGTGAGGACATACAGTTCTCACCTGAATGCAATGTGTGTCTTACAGAGGCTGACACCCTGAATCATGGACATCAACACACAACTGGCTCAATAGTAGAAGCTGAAAGACGATTCAAGGGAAAAGGGAGCAGTTGCGGGCCTAGGTGTTTCCCACATCAGTGAGGTTAGTCAGCTGATGAGCAGCAATAATAGGAGTTAGCTACAAAAGCTGTCTACTCCAACTTCTCAAGCATATATACAAATTAGCTGCTGCTTCACTTCTACATTCCAAATCTTACATGAAAATATGTCTTGTGGCTCTCCCTAACTGGAAATATACAGGGAAGGGAATCCTGGGAAACAGTACATCCTTGCAAAGTTGACACATTACAAAACCACCCCAGTTCATTCCTTCTCAACTTGTCATCCATACATATCTCTTTAAAACATACTTAGCTTTCAAATATAAATCATCATAACATTACTTTCAACCAAACATGAGCCACACAACAAAATCAAGGTAATTATTTCCCCAAAAGTAGCCGTGAAGACCCTTCTTTTTCTTAGATTGTTTATCTTCCTTCCAGATGATTAACACTATTCATTTGATGTCTTGTAAGTCAAAGACATAGATACTGAGATAAAGTTAACTATTATTAACATATGTTAGAAAGGAGAAACTGGGAAAGGGAAAGAAAATAAAAATATAAGAATAAGGAACACATACTCATAACTATTGCAGTACTCAGACCTCTAACTGGTTACATAGTCATAGCTTGGCATTTATAACTAAATTCTTCTACTACCTATTCTACATTTCCTTTGCCCTCAGGAAGCACCTCAGCTGGTGATGGTTCCTTACCTGATGAGTAACCAAAATTTCCAATCCTGAAGGGTCTGTTCATTAGCATTCCTGCTTTAATTAAGTTTTTGAATTTCCATTGACTTTAATCTCAGAATCTGAAATTACTAAGCAGTGCCTGAGGCGATCTCCTGCATTCCAGACTAACTACTCCCTACCTGCACTGTGAAGTAGCAACCTAATTGCCCCGTAATGGTTGTGATCAGTCATCACAGCTAGTATTGTAATAGCTTCTTTGCCTAGTGGCAAAGACTTGAGGATCCCATGGTAGCCAGGTGACAATCTCAACTTCCAGCTCAAGGCAATTGTAACCTCTGGTAGAAGGTTTCCTCATTTTGGAATTAAGTCCTCTGGATAAGCAGAGTCTAAAGTTGCAGGAATAGAAGGCACGAATTTTTCTCATGGATCACTAGAAGTCAGAGTAAGACATTTCCAATCTTTGATTTCTAGATTCTTGGGTTGGGAAGAAGCAACTGATTTAGAGCATACATTGCATCCTGGAGGAAATTTCTCCAGTCACCTAACTGACGCTATACCTAAGTCTTTAAAAGGCCACTCCACCAGTTGCTTCAGAATGGTAGAAAACAGAGTAAGACCAATGAATTCCATGAGCCTGGGCCTACTGCCACATTTCATTGGGGCAACATGAAGAAGGTTCCTTAATGGAAGCAATGCTGTGTGGAATAAGGCATTCTGTAAGTCCATGGATGGTGGCTTTGGAGAAGCATTACAGGCAAGAAAGGCAAATCCATATCTTAAGTAGTTGTCTATTGAAGTGAGAACAAAGCATTGCCCCTTGCATGACGGAAGTGGTACAATGTGATCAACCTGCCACCAGGCAGCTGGTTCATCACCCTGGGGAATACTGCCATACTGGAGGCTCAGTGTTGGTTTCTGAGATAGGGCACCCAGCAGGGGCAGTAGCCAGGTCAGACCTGGTGAGCGGAAGTTTATGTTGCTGATCCTATGCATAACTGCCATCCTTGCCACTGTGGTCATTTTTTCATGAGCCCACAAGGCAGTGACAGGGATGGCTGGGGAATGAAGCTGACTGGTATCCATAGAAAGGGTTATCCTCTTCACCTGATTATTCATTCCTCCTCTGCTGAGACTGCTCTTTAGTAAGCATTCACAGGGAACACAAAATAGATTCACATTCTTTACCTATTCTGTCAGGTCCATTTACTTGCCTCTTCCCTTGAGGGTGGCATTTGCACCACCCTGAGAGTGAGAGCCTCCTTAAATGTTGTGCCCTGGGCACCTCACTTGTCTCACACTACTCCTGGCTGAGATTCATGTCTCCCAGTGCAAGTTATTAAAAAACTAAGCAAATTCTATTTTAGAACTACTAGTGATGACTTTTTTTTTTTTTTTTTAAGAAATCGAGGACAAAGGGAAAGATGCCGGAAGATGAAAGAGAAATACTATGGATCAATCCTATCTAGAAATTTCAGGAACCATCCATTCACTCATCTCTTTACTTAACATCTACTGCATTGCAGCCTGGGCAGTTTGGGTTTTATGCTGAAGATAGTAGGAAGCCATCGAAGAAATTTAAGCTATTTTAAATGAGGCTATAATGCATGATTTTTCCCCTGCCAGGAATGTTCCACTCACTTGGCTGGCTTCATTGTGTCATTCAGATCTCAACTCAAAGATCACCTATTGAAGTGGCTTCCTTGAGCTCCCCATTTTAAATAGCAACATTCTCCCCCATAGAGAAATTATCATATCAGTTTATATTGTTGCCTTCATTGTATTTATCAAAGTCTAGCAGGTTTTCATTTCATGAAGTTCAACTGGAATATGATGGGGGTTTCTTTTTCCTAACGCCTATTTCTCTGAGAAGATTATTTCATACCATTCACAAAGACAAGGCTGTTCACATCTGGACTCTACCTAGACTTAGAGTGGGCGCTGCTGGTCCCATATTCAACTTCCTTCCTTCTTCTTCTCAGGGGGTTGCAGTCTCCAAGCTAGAAAGAGAGCTATTCGTGAAAGTGAAGAGATCAAATAGGGAGGCTGTTGTTTGTTCTCTGAATGGTACAGACTTATTTTCTGTCGCGGTTGGCAGGAAGTGAGGGAGAAAATGCTGAATTTATTCTTGTTGCAAGAATGCAACATTTATTCTTGCCAATAGCTTTGCTCCATTTCTTCTGACCAAATAGCTTCAGGCTAGCAATTGCAATTCTAATTCAACTCCACTGATTTTTTTAATACTTTATGGAAAATTATCTCAGAGTGTTGTCTCACTTTTGAAATAGGTTGGCAGTTTTGGTCTTTTTATTTTATTCTTAGCATCATTATAGGTTTTTTAGAAAGAGGTTAATGGGAATCAGGAGTTACTACCTAGAAAATATTTAAACCACTTCAACCTCCCCACTCATAACACTTGGATTTCTTTTACATGTGCTGTTGGCTACTTAAGGATATGTTATTTGTTGCTCCTATAAACACATGAAGATGACTTTATACTTATACCAATTAAACTTCACTCTGTAGATTGGGTTTTATTGTTTTATTGTTCCAACCTGTTGAGATCTCCTTAGAACCTGTTTCTGTCAGGATTTTTTGTTTGTTTGTTTTGTTCAATTATATGCAACTTTATATTTTCTGAGATGCAATAGGCTATGCTTATGATTAAAAATTTTAAAGCGTTATTTAACTCATTTCTTTGCATATCTTTTAGAAAATTTTAACTGACAGATAACTTTCATGCACACATATACTTAGATATATTTAATTAAAATTCTATTTACATACATATTTATATATTTAATTAAAGTATAACTTAGCATATGAATCTTAAATGTGGGCTTGCTGAATTGTCATAAAGTGAACCCTCATGTAGCCACCACCTATTAAAGAAACATCAAATTGCTAGAACCTCTTAAGCTCCCCCTTTGCTGTCTCCCAATTACAAATGCTAGTTTGTTCCCCAAAAGTAACTATTATCCTGACTCTAAAACCATAGATTAGTTTTGCCTCTTATTAAACATTACATAAGTGAAATTATAGGGTACACATTCTTTTGTATTTGGCTTCTTTTAGTTAATGATGTATTTGTGAGTTTCGCCTTTGTAGCTGCACATATCAGTAGCTAATTTATACTCATGCTCTTTACTATTACATTGTATAAATACACCACAACTGACTTATCCATTCTACTGTTGAGGACATTCGTTTATCCCCAATATTTAGCTCTTATAAATATTATTGCTATGAACATCTTTATGCATGCAGTTTTTTGACGTATATCTAGAAACAATTGCTGGGTCTTAGAATATGAGTGTGCTAAATTTTAGTAGACATTGACAAAGTACATGGAAAAATTAATACTCCTACCTACTGTGTATCCAAAGTCCAGTCATCTCACAACCTGTTCACTTTTTTGTTTTTTGTTTTTTAATTTCAGCCATTCTGATGATTGTGTAGTGGTAACTTAATGTAGTTTTAATTTACATTTCTCTGATTTTTTTATACTTACTGATTGATATGGTTTGGCTGTGTCCCCACCCAAACCTCAACTTGAATTGTATCTCCCAGAATTCCCACGTGTTGTGGGAGGGACCCAACGGGAGGTAATTGAATCATGGGGGCAGGTCTTTCCTGTGCTATTCTCATGACAATGAATAAGCCTCATGAGATCTGATTGGTTTATCAGGAGTTTCTGCCTTTGCTTCTTCCTCATTTTCTCTTGCTGCCGCCATGTTAAGGATGTGCCCTTCTCCTCCTGCCATGATTCTGAGGACTCTCCAGCTGTGTGGAACTGTAAGTCCAATTAAACCTCTTTTTCTTCCCAGTCTGGGGTATGTCTTTATCAGCAGTGTGAAAATGGACTAACACGCTGATTATTTGGATATCCTCTTTTGTGAATGTCTGTTGAAGTATTTGTCCAGTTTTTTTGTCTGTTAAAATCTGTTGAGTTCTTTTCATACTTTGTATATGAATCTTTTGTCAGTTGTATGTATTGTAAATGTCTTCCCCTACTCTGTAGTTTACCTTTTGATGAAGAGAACTTCCTAACTTTAATGTAATATATTTTATTTTATTATTTTATTTACGCCAGCTCAATTGCCAAATCCCCAGTTGTTTTCTTTGTGCATTTTTTATCTAGTAAGGTTATGTTATTTTTAGTAGCTTATAGCTTATATCCTCATTTTTACTAGAAAAATGATCTATAAATTGTGAAATATGTATGTTTATGATAAAATATCTCTTTCTCTGTTTTCTTCTGCTAACTATGAAATCCCTCCTGGCCCTAAAAGGAAATAACAGCATTTCTGGTATACTTTGGCCCATGCTCAATCACATCAGGCAATTGGGAGAGTTTTAATTCACTCATTAGACAAATAACCCCGTTTGAACATTACAGAATCATAAGGACTTCTGCTTTTAATAGATGGTCTTGATTATCCAGAATTAATTGTTTTATAACTTAATAAGGCTACAGTACTCAAAAGAATACCAAAGTATTTTGCTTTTTAAATCCGTGAAGTTCTTGATAGTAAAATAGAATATTTTGTGTTTCTAATTGATGTCACCCCTTCATACCTAGTCCTTTACAGAAATGCAGAACAACTGATCAGCCTGTTCTCCATCATACCACCCAGGTGCTCATAAAAACTTTAAGGGTTTGTCTCTTCTCAGTCCTGCTATAACCTATTTCCAATTACCTTTGCTACCTTTAAAATGTGATAGTAAAAACTAGACTGTTTTGTCTACTTTTTCAAAACTTCTTGTTTTCAATGTAAGAGAAGGGCTATTTCTCAGACTTTGAAATTAACATTTTTTGCCAAATATACCTTTCTAGTTTCATATTGACATTTTTAAAACAAAAGGTCTCAAAACTCTTTCATATTTAGCTATGATCAAGTGAATGAGGTTGGCTCTCATATATCAAATATCACTTTCCAAAGGTGTTTTCCTCAGTGGAGTGTTTAACCAGAAGTTATAGGGCCATCAGCCCACAATGGTGAAGGCATTTTAATATGAGGTTGGACAAGATATCTTCTAAGATCTCAGCTAGGATCATTTGATACCCAAGACCTTTCCTGCCAGCATTTCTTCAGCTTCCATTTATATTCTATTTTCTATTGTCAGTATTTATCATTTTTCCCTATTCATATCATCTCACCTCTACAATACAATCCACTTTCAAGTTCTCTTGGCTTTACTCCAAAAATACAACCTAAACGTATTAAATGTTTCTTCATATTCATTACTGCCAACTTGGTGCAAACGACTGACTTCTGCTTCCTTGGACTATTGTGGAGCTTCCAGTCTCCCAGCTTTACTTCTTATGCACCTTGTCACTTCACCACTCCTCATTATGATGTCTGAGCTGGAGTGATCTTACAGGAACATCAAGAGGATTGTACAACTTCCATGGTTTTTCACTCAGGAATAAAATAAAATATCAAATAAAATGTAAATGTCCTACCATGGGCTTTTCTCTTTTCCAACCTCATCTGCCACTACTCCCTGTTCACTAAACTTATATTCGACTTCTTTTTTTCTCAGACACACCGAGCTCATTCCTGCTTGAGAGGCTTCGCAATGGCTATTCCCTCTGCCTGAATTCATTTTCCTCTCATCTTTACATGGCTGGTTCCTTCTAGTTCCTCAGATCCTGGCTCAAATGCCAACTCCCCAGTGAGCCCTTCCTGACTGCCTGATCAAACTAAACTCCACACCTCCATTGTCCTTTGAAACTTTGCAATATACGTTGGCTGAATGAATAAGTGAATTAATTAACAAGTGAATGAGTGAGTGAGCTCTCTTTACCATATGTCTATTCTTTTTGCATTTTCCTCTAGTCTTCTTCCTAATTCCAACTCTTTTTTGTAAAACAACTTTACATATAACTTACGCTTATAGTCTGTTGAGTACATAACTGTTAAGGCATCATCCTGCTTTGTGAATTCCAAATCTATTTCTATACAATCACACAAACATTATCTTCAGCATATAAATGTTTTAGATTCTTTAATCTTTGATTAGCTGCATTGCTGTGAATGATTGAGTGGCTTTGCCTGTCATTTGTTGAAATAGCAAAGATAATTCCTACTTTTTCTGCTATCAAAGTAGCTTTATAAATACCTGAAATTTCTCTTTTAAAAAAATGTATTCTTAGATTCTCTTTTAAGAGTTTTGAAATTTTTCTTATCATTACAGAGGAAAGAAATCCAAGTAAATCAAAAGGAACAGAAACTAGAAATATACAGGCATACTTGTGGCTGGAGTTATTCCACTACTTGTACATTATGTGGCTTACCTCAACATGTGGAAAAATATGGTAAGTCCTTCATTGTGCAGAGTGTAGTTACAGTATCATGTAACTTAGGCAGCTTATTCTTTCTTGCAAATATTCTATGATAAACACAAAATATGCTGTAATCTTTTCTGAATAATTAACATCTATTTTCTTAAAAGAATATTTTTTAACCTACAAAAGCTCTTTTTTAAAAAAATTAATTTTCTACCTTCTCCTTACCTTAACCAAAAAACGTTCCAACCCCCACATACATGAAAAAATGCCTTTAGGCTTATTGAAGTCATTTATTTATGGGAGTATACAGAGTAAGTCAGACCTGTCCATCAGGAAAGACAAAAAGAAAAAAAATCTGAGCTATTACTATACCAGATTTGCTTACAAGAGAAAATGTTCAACTTTTCTACTCTAGATAACTCACTGTCTGTACTATTATTGGGGAGGAGAAATTAATGTGTACAGTGTATCCAGAGTTTATGCCCTACATATTATGTTTCTCAGTATAAAATATTTTTTAAAATGGTCCCAAGAAATCGAAACTAATTAATTTTGATTTAATTTCTGACAATTTCAATGGTCCCTTGTTAATTTTACTAATAAGCAAAAGAAACATTTCTTTTTGTATTCAATCTTGAGAACATAGAAGGTCTTAAACATCTATTTGCTTAATTTTTCTTTGGGAATCTTAAGATTTCATAGGGGCTTAATATTTGTAATACTTTTGTTTTAGATATGCTAATCTAAATGTTAAATTAAGATGATTTCAGAAATATAGGCTGAAATCTTTTCTTCAAAATTTCACACTTCTTTTTATGTATCATTTCAAAATAATTGTTTTATATAAAAATGTGTTGGATATTAAATCATATAATTATGATTCATATTATGGTATACTTTAATTTTGTTTTTATTTGTACATTTAATCATGCAAGTCAACAAAAATAAAAAATATGCAACAATACTATTCTATATTAAAGTTAAAGATAAATAGCTATTAACTCTTATGACCATCTATAATCTCTTGAAACGTTTTTAAAAGTGAGCATCCAGTTGATTGGTGTGCTATTGGCCATCACCAGTGATTCTTATTCTCATCATTTATGCACTTGCTTTCCTTTTTATAACCTTTGTCTATCATGGACTCTTTAGAGAAGTTAACAATCTTTTTCTTATTTCCACCTTCTTTAATTCACAATGTAATTTTTCTACCAGAGGAAACTTATTTTCCTTTTTTTTAACCGTTTCATTATACGAAGTCCTGTTAAAACTTTGTTTCCTGGCCAGGTGCAATGATGCATGTCTGTAATCCCAACACTTTGGGAGGCCGAGGCAGGAGGATCGCTTGAGCCCAGCGTTTGAGATCAACATAGCAAAATCTCATTTCTACAAAAAAAAAAAAAAAAAAATTAGTTGCGTGTGGTGGTACACATCTGTGTTCCCAGCTACTCAGGAGGCTGAAGTGGGAGGATCACTTGAGCCTGGAGGCAGAGGTTGCAATGAGCTGAGATCTAGCCACTGCACTCCAGCCTGGGTGACAGATTAAGACCCTGTCTCAAAATAAACAATAAACAAAACTTCGTCTCCTGCAGGAAACTACCATAATCCTGACTGCAGGGCACCTATTTGAAACTTATTCGAATTAGATCTTACATTATATTTATTCGACCTTTTTCATCTGTCCAGTTCTCTTCTTTAGTTTATTCAGTTACCTAAAGAAACTGAAAATTATTTGTAGATAGAAATCACATTTCATAATTTGCTTATAATTCCCCTCAGGCCTTCTGCATTTTATGCATATTGAACATTACACAATTTAATGAATGGATCATTGGAAAATCTCTCATTATGTACACAGTTATAGATGCAATACATTTTCATAAGTTATATAATTGTCTTATTTATTGTTACAATGAAGGCTGAAGATTGAGGTCTATATGCACTAATCTATTCTTGATGCAATGGTTTATTAAAATGCCCTTTTAAATTGTAGTAAGTTTTTGCATTGAAATTGGTTTGTCCTTGCTTAACAGATTCAATCGTTAAGAACAGTAAAGAGTTTCTCTCACTGAAATCATTAATACATTTACTTATACAGAGATAGATAGATAGGTGCTGGCATATACTTACAAGCTTATGAATAACACAGTTAGTTGCATCACATTGACTCATTTCAGAAATGTCACTGTAAGTCACAAAATATTTTGTGAAATGGTTGTAGTATACTTTTGGCTACAACATTGAGTCTGTTATACCTGAGAAGAAATTAGACTCTGTGGGGAGAAAAAGACAGAAAAATTTCCAAAATCAAATTTTTAACACCAGGGTTGATGTGAGCACTACCCCAGGGGGTGCCATTTGTGGCATGGTCTATGGAGTTAAACAGTGCAGGCTATGTGGTTTTATATGGCAGCCCTGCAGAAACCAGAGAGTATACAAAAAGTATCGTAAAATTTTGAACTTTAGTGCCACTCCTCAGTTAAGTAGTCTTCAAACTCTTACAGATGTTTAGTCAATCTGTTGTAATCTATGATGTTGGAATGTACAACGGTCTTTACCAATCATTTTATTTGGTAGAAAAGAAAAATAAAATATATCAAGAGAAGTAAATTATATATTTAAAGTACATATACATAACATAGAATTAAGAAATAAAGCACAAAATATATGACAAGCATCTAAATATTAAGTACTTTTCATAGTCTAAATTTTCTACTACTATACCATAACTAAGGGAGGAGACCACCCCTCATATTGTCTTACGCCCAATTTCTGCATCCAAAGAAAAAAAGAAGTGAAAACTAAAAGGCAGAAATGACACCCACAGGAAGACAGCCCAGTGCCACACCCTGGGCCTAGTAGTTAAAGATTGACCCCTGACCTAATCGGTTATGTTATCTATAGGTTACAGACATTGTATGGAAAAGCACTGTGAATATCCCTGTCCTGTTCCGTTCTAATTACCAGTGCAGGTGCATGCAGCCGCCAGTCACATACCCCTGCTTGCTCAATTGATCATGACCCTCTCACACGGACCCCCTTAGAGTTGTAACACGGACCCCCTTAGAGTTGTAAGCCCTTAAAAGGGTCAGGAATTGCTCACTTGGGGAGCTCGGTTTTTGGAGACATGAGTCTGCTGATGCTCCCAACTGAATAAAGCCCTTTCCTTCTACAATTTGGTGTCTGAGGGATTCTTGTCTGCGGCTCGTCCTGCTACATAACCATTAAAATTGCGTCTTGCTTATACGAGGATTACATCTCAAAATAGGAAAATATTTTGTAGTGATATTTCAGTCTCCAAATAAGACCATCATTTATGGAAGTTAAAATTAATTACTTCTGCTAAATTAATACAGGGTTGAGCTTTCATATTAAGTATATGTTCTGGGTTTTTTTATGTAACAGTATCTTTTAGACACTATTCAACCACATAAAACATTGAAAATCAAGATTTATAAACTAACATTATTTTTAAAAATGGTTTCTAACATAAATCCTTTTTGTAAGACTTCGAGGCACAGGGAAATAAACATAATCTCTACTTCATCAACACCTTACTTGGTTAAATGCAAATGAAAGAGTAGATTGTATATGTTTGTATAATATAACCTCTCTGTATTTATAAAGCTACACGGAAAATGCAACTAGTGCTGCTATAGTCTGAATGTTTGTGTCCCCCTGAAAATTCACATGTTAATACATAATCTGCAATGCAATAGTATTAAGAGCTGAGGTTTTTAAGACGCAATTTGGTCATGACAGCAGAGCCCATATGAATGGAATTAGTGCCTTTATGAAAGAGCTCTGAGGAAACTTGTTTGCCCTTTCAACATGTGAGTACTTGGAAGGTGTCATCTATGAACCACATAGTGAGGTCTCACCAACCGCCAAATCTGCTGATGGCTTGATCTTGGACTTCCAGACTCCAGAACTGTTGAGCAATACATTTTTGTCATTTATAAGCCACCCAGTTTAAGGTATTCAGTTATAGCAGCCCAAACAAGACTGAGACACATGGGAAAAGAGGGTGCATAGGTATACACACTCACTGTGATAGTTTTATGTCAATTCGATTGGGCTAAGGGATGCCCAGATAGTTGGTAAAACATTATTTTTGGGTGTGTCTCTGAGGGTGTGTCTGGAGGAGATTAGCATTTTAACTGGTGAACCAAGTAATGCAGATGGCTCTCCCTAATGTGGGTGGGCATCACTCAAGCCACTGGGGCTTGCAAAAAACAAAAAGGCAGAGGAAGGGCAAATTTGCTTTTTTCAAGCTGGAAATATCCATCTTCTTCTCCTGCCCTCAGACATTGACACTCCTGGTCCTCACGCCTTCAGACTCAGACGGAATTACTCCACCAACTTTCTTTGTTCTCCAGCTTGCAGATAGCAGAACATGGAACTTCTTGGTCTCCATAATAGTGTAAGCCAATTTCCATAATTAATATATATTAATTTATATGGGAGATACTGTTATTTTTATAACAGTATTATAAATAATAATAGATCTTATTTATTAATAAGAGATACAAATATATCTCTATTGGTTCAGTTCTGCTTCTCTGAAGAACCCTGACTAATCCACCCACTTTAGCCCAGTTTAATGGGCCAATTTAATTAGTCAAGAATAGAAGACATATACTGTCTGTATAATTGATCAGATGCAGCTATAGGTTAACTTAGGCCATCTAGGAAAACATCTCTCAGGATCTGACAAGCTCAACAGTTCTTCTGCGTCTGCTCTTTTATACTTGAAGCTTACATTTCCTTTCTGGAAAACCTAAAATTACAATTTAAGAAAATATTACCTAGGCCACAGTCTCCTAGGGGGTGAAAGCAGAGTTATCTGTGAGGCATAAAAACATCTCTGCCCCCAGGTTTCTAGCATTCTGAAAAGCTCACTTTCGTGCATTCCCCCACCAGCCCCACACTTGTGCCTGGGTAATTCACACATTGTTTAGTTCAAGGACCATCATCACAACTCTACTTTCTGAAATATAATATTTGATGTAGAGAAAAATAACACCTTTTTTCATTAGAAATTAACAACAATATTTTGCCATTCATATTCTTAATGATGTGGCTTTGTGAATCTTTCTAAATCCACGTAAGAGTCAGATGTTGCTATAATCCCTCATTCTCATTCTCTCCTGGCTTCTGATGTGTGTCCTCAGTTGGGAAAGACGCCTTCGTGGCTTTTGGTAGCTGCACTCAGATTAGGGGTTTCTACATGATAACAGTGTGTTCTGTGCTCAGGACTCAGTTGTGTAGGAAATGTTGCAATGCAGAGATTCCATAGCAGTTCCTAGGGATGAGAAGTTTCTGCATGTAAAGTGACACAGTAATTATAACACTATCAGAATGTGTATTTATCTCAAAGAGTATCAGATGAAGCTTTGTGAGCTGCTTTGACTTTTCTAAGTAATGAGGGAAATTTCAAAAGGGGTTAGCTACATTACCATCCTCATGTAGTTGACAGTCTGGTGAGGTTAATAAGGAGCCACCCGAGACCATATTTGTTCCTCAGGTACTTAATTGCATTGGATAACTTATTAGTGCATAGTGGAATTTGAGTTCTGAGAAACAAACCATCATCAAATCCAAAATAACACAGGAAGACCTTCTAAGAATAGCACAATTATGACATTTACTAAGAGTTTGGGAATTCGGCCAATCCAAAATTCCTGAGAAGTTATTATGCTTTGTGATTATGAGAAAATTGTGTTAATATTTAAAATTTCTGCTTACTAGTTAGCATAAAACTCCTAACAACTAAATAGGAAGTAGAGGCTGTCAGAGAAAGATGTGCATATGGATAAATGTCACAGTTATACATTGATATTTTTGCAGCCTGTGTTGATGTGTGTGTGTATCTATACTTCCAGCAAAAAAAAAAAATCAAAAGGGCAACATATGGTTTACTTTATCCCCCCCCACAAAAAAATTCAACAAACTCTGATTTAGCCTTCCTATATTGTCACCAGAGAGTTCAGAAGAAGCTTTTGGACTGGGTGGAATGATGAGCTTGGTAGTAGAATTGCTCTCTCCCCTACCCCATTCTGTCTTTTCCTAACTTCTCTCCCTCTATTAATTCCTCCACCCCATTCCTCTTCTATGACAAACTAGCTGGGAATTTGCAAAAGTAGATTTTCTAAAAGGATATCTACTTAAAAGTCTTGGCTGCTAGTGGTCAAACTAGCAGAAAATTCAGGAAATGTGTAATTTGTGAATATGTAAAAATGATTTGGGGACACTAAGCTACTGCAGAGAAGATTGATTTTTTACTTCTTTGGGGAATGGAAGAATAACCATAGAAGTGATAATAAATAATACACTTGACTGGTTGTTTGATGGCATGTTTAACTGGAAAAGCTATCGTAAGATGCGAATAACAAGATGGGTGAGGGAAACACTGAAAATGAGATTTGGTGACAGAATGAATGAGAGAGGATGAGTGGGTGAATAAACTAATATTCACATCTACACCAAAAGCACTCTAATATTTTGTGAAAATTTTCCTGTAATTTGCAGGTGATTTCTACAAATGTCAGAAGTACCATTGCTCATCCATTAGACTGATACAGACAACTGAAAAATAGAATGCCTACATGAAATTCTGACTATGCCTTTACCAAACATTTAGAAATCATAACATACATGTTGAAAAAAAAGTTCAGGAAAAAATACATTTGAACTCTAAGACTTACAAGTCTGTGTACCTACTTTAAAATTGTTTTAAAAGAAGAAAATAGTTATGATGTGTTGGTATCATCAGTAGCCCAGAAACCTAATATTCCCTACTTGTCTTTCTCTCCTTGTTTTCTCTTGCTTGCTATTTTGTTCATTAGCTTCTCTGCTATATAATGGTAGAAAGGAGAAAAAAATCATTTTTTGGCTATTAATGAACTGGCTTAATATTTGATTAGGAAGAGGTTTGAATGAAATTAGGATTTCAGTAATTCATGCCACCCTTGATTTTTGATTCCAGGGAAAATGAGAATTGGTGAGCTCTACGCCAAATAGATGGATTATATTTCTATTAAGTAAGCACACTAATGTTCTAAATTTATCTTACCACAAATAGTTTAAAAAGAATCCACATATTTAGTGCCTTATTTCATACAGTAAAAATATGAAAGGTGCATAGATTAACCTATTATTCCACATACAACACAAGCATAATCCTGATATCATAATCCTTTTAAAATATTTGTAAATCTGAAAGTAGGTGAAAGTATCATGCCAAAAAAAAAAAAATAAGAGCTCATGTATTTATTTCATACAAGTGGACACAGCATCTCAGTCCCGAAGCATCAATCAGTTTTATAGCTGGAAAGAACCTAAACAGTTTCAACCCCCATCTGCATAATTATTTGGTTATTCATAATATTTGGCAATCTAGAGTTCTTCAGGCAATTTTTCATTCTGTTCAATGTCAGTAACAGAGACAAAAGTTAACTCAGTTCAGTCCAATTAAATAGACAGCATCTATGTGTCCTCCATGGTCTCAGTTTCTGGGGAGCAGTCCTTATTTTTTCTTGTT
Organism: Pongo abelii; assembly: GCF_028885655.2. NCBI lineage: Eukaryota > Metazoa > Chordata > Mammalia > Primates > Hominidae > Pongo > Pongo abelii. Next base: position 72,968,820 of record NC_071992.2, read on the forward strand.
ATTGATCAGGTCCCTTCACCGGGTCCAACAGCTGGGTGCCAGGGACATCATCTCCTTTATCTGTGCTCTTGTGGTAGCAGTTTCCTGCTCCTGCCAAAATCTAAATCAATTTGCTTTGTGTTGTTTGTCTTTTCGGCTTCTCTAGGACCTTTGTAAGTCGTTCCCTGTATTAAATTATCTGTTTCCAACTGAAACCTGACTGATGCATTTGGGGATAATAATAACTTTGGTTACTGACAGGTGATAGCAATGAGCATTGGGGGGCGTCCTAGGAAATACCCAGGTGGAGCCAGGTACAGTATTTCTTGTGTGTTTATTTTTTTTAAATTTTCAATCCAGTTTAGACACACAATGCAATACTATACTATACTATACTATACTATACTATACTATACTATACTATACTATACAATAAAATACAATAATGTCCTAGCAATGTCAAATTGCTATAAAAGCTTATAAACACAGGCTTGGCGCCCTTTCTTTTTCTCTTTCTTTCCTTCCTTCCTTCTTTCCTTCCTTCCTTGGTGCCCTTTCTTTCCCTCCCTCCCTCCCTTCCTTCCTTCTCTCTCCGTCACCCAGGCTGGAGTGCACTGGTACAATCTTGGCTCACTGCAGCCTCCACCTCCCTTGATTTGACTTCAAACAATTTTCCTGCCTCAGCCTCCCGAGTAGCTGAGATCACAGCTGCACACCACCATGCCTGCCTAATTTTTGTATTTTTAGTAGAGACGGGGTTTCACCTTGTTGGCCAGGCTGCTCTCAAACTCCTGACCTCAGGTGATCCACCCGCCTCGGCCTCCCAAAGTGCTGGGATTACAGACATGAACCACCATGCCCAGCATTGGCTTTCACTTTCTAAATTCATCTTGTGCTAGAGTAGCCACACACAATTCACGAACCACTGCTGCTGGTCCACAGACAGCTCTTTGAGTAGCACTAGCCTAGTAGAGAGCTAGAAAAGAAAACTGCTCTGCAGATTAGAAAAAGATGCGGAAGTTAAACATAAAATTTTGGAGTCACTGGCAAATCAGTAGTAGTTGAAAACATAGAATTGGAAAACCAAAAAACCAATAGGGAGAGGAAATGGACAGACAGAAGTAGGCTAAAGGCAGAGCGTTAGCAAACACCATACTTTGGCCAATGGCAAGTAGGTACTCTGCAGAAGCAAGGACTAAAGGTAAGAACTGAGATGACACAGGAAGAAGAGAAGCACAGCTCCCCAGCATGGCATTCCGGTGCCTTGCAGGTGGTCTCCTGGCCCTGCATGCTTCAGAGAGGCACTCAGTTCAGTACGCCCTGCTGATTAAGGCTGGCACAGAAACATATTACCTGTTTTAGAAAGAATTTCATCAAAACAGTTAACATAAAAGGGTTGAGGTAATTTACTTGGAAAATTCATTCATGAAGAACACTGCCTTAATTGATGATGATACGGATAAATCTGAGCAGCATTCGAGTCATCGAATAGAACTTTCTGCAGCGATGGAAGCATTTATCTGCGCAGCCCAACAGTGCAGCCATCAGCTGCCTGTGGCTACAGAGCACTTGAAAAGTAGCCAGTGTAGCTGAGAAACTTGCAATTTATTCACATTTACAAAATAAAGTTTTTAATTCAATGAATTTAAATTAAATGTAATGAGGCTGGATGTGGTGGCTCACTCCTGTAATCCCAGCAGTTTGGGAGGCCAAGGCAACTGGATCGCCTAGTTCGAGACTGGCCTGGCCAACACGGTGAAACCTCATCTCTACTAAAAGTAAAAAAAAAACTTTGCCAGGCGCGGTGACATGTGCCTGTAATCCCAGCTACTTGGGAAGCTGAGGCAGGAGAATCTTGAACCCTAAAGGCTGAGGTTTCAGTGAGCTGAGATCATTGCACTCCAGCCTGGGTGACAAGAGCAAAACTCCCCCTCAAAAAAATAAAAAAAGTAATTGATTCATTAATTTAATGTAATGAATGTAAATTCCACAAAATTTTAATTCATTTAAATTTCAATAGCCTCATGTGACTACTGACTCTCGTATTGCATAGGTAATATGTGAGATTCATTGGCAAGCTTGGCTTATAGTAAAGATATATAGGCTTTGGGATCACATGGACCAGCCTTTAAGTCCTCTAATCACTAACTCTGTGATCTTGGATTTGTCTCTTTCCTGGGCATGAACTTCTTGTTCATAAAATGGTAATCAATAATATTTACGTTTAGGGCCATTGTGACCACTGAAAATGAAACATGTAAACTGCTAGCACAGAGTTTCAATAAATGGTAGTTATTAGTATTAAATGATGGAGGTCAGTATTCAAGAACATAATTCGATTGTTTTGATCTTCTGGTCGCCAGCCTGAACATGCACTACGCTGAGAAACAAGCAACATGAGGGAACCCCAGGGGCTGTTGCCCAGGACGGAGTGGAGTGGCCTCTTAGTCCAGCAACTGACAATGCTTTTCTATTTAGTGACTCTCTTATCTCAGCCTTGCTGTGAGCTGCCTTTTTTCAGTGTGATTGCTTCTAGCAAATCCTCCAGCTCCTCATAAGGTGCATTCCTCGCTGCTTTTTTCTATTTCCTCAGAAGAACTATGGTTGTTAAGGGGAAAAGACAAATTGAGCTTGTTCAGTCAATAACTTTAATTTTACATACAATTCTAAGACAATGGAGTCTGATCTGAGGGCTGAGGGGTTCTCAAGTCTTTTTCTGTGGAATTAAGAGCACAGATTCACAGACTTTGTTTACCTTAGCCCTGCCAGATCGCTACAATCTCTTGGGCAGATCTTTTAAAAAAAACAACACAGGCCTATCCGTTCTCCCTCAACCTAGAGACCTGGCATTAGTTGCGAGTACTGCAGGTGATTGTGTTTCGTGGTCTGAAAACCGCTGATGTATGACAGGATTTCAGGGGGACCTCTGGACAGACAGGGTGGTCTGACTGACCCTGGGTTAATTGAGGGACTGCTGTACCACTCTTAGGCAAGAAAATGGGTACAAGCATCCCACTGATCCAATATAGGCATGCTGGGGGTACTCTGGATATTTGACTGACATTTTCCCTGGCATAGCCAATCATTAGAACAAGTGCCACTTGGAGCAGGGAATGGATTCCAGAACTCTTTATTTATTTTATTTTTTTACTTTTCCTCTGAAGCTGCTTTGGTTGTCTTGTTTTCAGAGATGGTTTACTTCCTTGTGCTCTCCTTTTGTGAGGCTTGCATCTGTTTATAATATATTATTATTCAGCTTACGGGCTTTTATACATTGAAAGTTTCACTAGTTGTTGACACAACTTAGGTACGTACCTATCTGGAGAAAGACTAGTGAAAACTCTGAGCTCATGTCTTTTCAAGCTCACATTTTCCGGTTAAGAAACCGTTTTGGCAGTCAGAGGATTAGGGCTAATAACTGCATGTCCCTAGGCTCCCTGCTTGCTAGGAATAGTCCCACTGTCCAGAGTCACCTGTGAGTAATGGTTAAATTACATACTGATTCGTGTATAGATGCTTGTTTGGGTACTAGTCAAATATTGTTACATACTTTTGGAGACAGAAATCTCTGTGAAACAAAAGAATTCCAAGCCTAGGATAATGGCCCACTTCTGAAGAATAAACAACACAATAAAATTCCAGTACAAACAACTAATTTCAACATTCTCTGAAAATCTGTAGCAGTCCTTAACATTTTCAGTCCCAAAAACAAGAAAACTATGTCCTGAATCAGCAAACATTAGGGATTATGAGAGCAGTTTTATTGGCATAATTGATAAGACAATATTTACTGAAATATTCCAGCATAGATGTTTATTGTGTTCGCTCTGTCTCTTTAACCACATCTTTTATTGGTTTTTGGTTTTGGTGAGGACAATTTGGGGCTATTAAATCTACACTGGGCAATAGTAAAACCCTAAATGAGAACCTTAATAATAAGAGTTAGGGGTCCTACTAAGTGAACTCCTTGGCATATACTTTATTATCAAGAAGTAGTTTAGGCAATAGAAAAGCTAAAACTTGGTCGGCACAGTGGCTCACGTCTGTAATCCCAGCACTTTGGGCGCCTGAGGCAGGTGGATCACCTGAGGTCAGGAGTTCCAGGCTAGCCTGGCCAACGTGGCGAAATCCCGTCTCTACTAAAAATACAAAAATTAGCTGGGCGAGGTGGCCCGTGCCTATAATCTTAGCTACTCGGGAGGCTGAGGCAGGAGAATTGCTGAACCCAGGAGGCGGAGGTTGCAGTGAGTGGAGATCATGCCACTGCACTCCAGCCTGGGTGACAGAGTGAGACTCTGTCATTAAAAAAAAAAGAAAGAAAGCTAAAACTCATTGGTTACATTCCTGATTTTCAAAGCATCGATCATAGGGGAATCTTTTATGATTTTATAAGTGAGTCTTCTGGAAAGAAACTTAACTCAAAATGGCATAAGCAAGAAAGACAATTTATTGGTGCATTACTTCAGAAGTTCAGGATTTTACTGGTTTTAGAGGTGGCTGTCTTCAGATGGCCATTGATGTCATCAGGGCGCTTTTCTGTCTCCATTGCTCAGTTTGGCTTTTTTTCTGGTTTTGTTTTATTCTCTAGTAAGTTGACTCCAGCTGCTGCATGCATATATGATATGGTCCCAGGAGCTGCCCTGTCAGTCAGGGAAAGGACCCTCCTCCTTTGTTCCCAGATGATATTCTAATTGGCTGGCCTGGGTCATATCCCTCACAATGTCTGGAAGGTCTGTGGGCTAGTCACACCCAATGGGAGGGTGAAATTCCTAAAAGGAAGGGATTGGGGCAAAGAAGTGGGGAAAAAAAGTATACCTGAGAGGGAGAGAAGTTGGTTCCATTTGCTATGGGAATGATGAAAAATAGTTTATTTCTATTGTTATGTGACTTTTGGAGTTAATGGAGACTACAACGTAATCCGTGATCACAAGGAATGTATTAGTATGCCAAAGGAAAGTTCCATTTAAATCCCAGTATCATGTCACTTTCTTAAAATGGTAATCTTTTAAATAGAAAAAAAAATTATTATTATAAAGTCTGAGTTTTATTTAGTTGGCAACTTCTTAACTATTATGAAACAATAGATTCATTGAATTGAAGCACAATTCAAATATAAACGATCTTTCTGAGAAAATGAGATGAGTGAAATTGTATTGTTAATGTACCAGAGATTAAAAAGAAATCCTTGCTAAATATTTTCTAGAAGAAACAATTATTTTGTGAGTCCATATCCCATTCAAATTCATTTTGATAAAGATGGATTTTATCTTTTAGACTTCCCAATAGCAAAATTAAATTACAATGTGTTTAGTCTTCCTAAAACAAACCCTCTCCTGAAACAACCAAGTTATTAAGCAAATCTAAGCAGAAAGTATTCTCAAATAATATATTAGGCGATTAATAATGATGCACCCCAAAGCATTTCATTTTAGAACATCAGCTGGCCCACATTTCAGAGGTAGTACATCATACTTGATGTTTTTCGTTATTTACTATTTTCTCCAAACATTTTTTTGAAGTCTTAAAAATGCCTTCAGAAAATAAGCTAGGACGCTCCATCTGAGTATATGAAAGTTAGTAAACAGAAAATGTCAAGCACCAAGACGTTTGGATGGCTGGACTACCAGGTGGGGTTATCTCATTCAGGACACAGGCTCTACGTCTCCAGTGCTGAGCGATCTGCACTGGGGTGGCAGTCCGAGATCCAGCTGTATCACCGGGTGCGAGCAGAGTGGGGGTGCTTGAGTGCGGACATAGGTGGGAGTGGGGGAGGGGGAGGAAATGGGGGCGCCGACCGAGTGGAATGGGGGTGGGTCAGGGATAGGGTGGGGTGGGCATCAATAGCAGGGTGGAGATGTTGAGAGAGAGGCAGGGCTTGGAGTGGAGGTGCGAGAAGTGTGGGGACCCGGAAGGTGGGGTGGGGGCGGGATGGAGGCGGGGCGGGGCGCACGAGGGGCGTGTACACTGGCTCAGGGACACGCGCTCTCGGCCACAGCAACTGGCTCCAAGTTCCCTCCCTCGCTCTCCGGCGAAGCCTGCCTGAGCCCTCCCACTCGGTGCAGACCGAACCATCGCGGCCGCCGCCAGCCCGGCCCTCCGCGGCCGCGCGTCCTGGGCCCGTTCCGCCAGCCCCGTCTGCTCTCTACCCGCGGCCCCGCGGCGGCGACCGTGAAGACTCGGCGGCCCCTACAGCACGCTCTCGGCCCTCCGTCCCTCGCGGGCCCCGACTCTCCCTCCTCGCAGTCCCCCGGAGCCTGGCGCCCGGCTCGGGCCGCACCGCCAGGGACTGGGGTGAGCGGCCCAGGTAAGACTGGGCCGTGGGGGCCGGGAGAGAGACTGCTGGGCGGGGGTCGGGATTCGGGTTCAGTGGTCGCGCCGCGCCCCGACTGCGGACAATGCGGGCGCTGCGCGCGGCCGAGCGGCGCGGAGCTAAGCCGCCTCTGCGCCTGCAGCCTCCCCGCCCGGCCCGGGTCTCCGTTCAGCCCGGCCTCACTGGCCCAGGCGGACCCCGTCTGGCTTTCTGGGCCGCCGGGGGAGGCGCAGCGCCGCTGCCTGCCCCGCGCCGCCTCTGCGCTCGGCTTGGCTGCACGTCCCGGGCTCGGCTAGGAGGCTGGGCACGGGGCCGGGGCTGGAGCCGGGGTTGAAGCCAGGGCAGGGGGGGAAGCTGGCCGCGCTGCGGAACGGAGGTGGGCTCCGAAAGCGCGCCGCCGGTTGCTGCTGGAGGAGTGGGACTACGAAGGATGGGGACTCCGCTCGACCACCGCTCCTTGAATGGTCTCTAATCTCGGTGTTAAATACTTTGAGAGTATCAGTACCACCTAATCCTTGGCTGAGAATTACTGCTAGAAATGTAGATTCTGAGGTTCCGAAAGTTTGTTTTTGGTTACCCCTCCAGCTCCTCCCGTGGCCTCAATTGTCTCTATTTTCTTTGAAAGCATACAGATTTGAAATAGAATTAAATTCTCCTTGGCTCACTCGTGCCTCCATCACCCAGCGGAGCTCATAACTTGGCAACAAAGCCCATACAGGCTGTGGGAAGCCGCGATGCCTGCTGCCCAGCCTGGTGCCCTCCTATTGTTTAGAGCTGGAGCTGTACAGTGTAAATGGCAGTGACAGGTCTCCCTTAAGCTGGCTCGTGGGGAAGGAAGGGAGATAACTTTGCAGTGTGCTTAAATTACTCTGGAAAGTGGAAAGAAAACACCTGGTGCTCAGCTTTTTAACCCTTTCTAGTTGTTATTCAGATTTATTGACACACACACACACACACACACACACACACACAGAAAAGTGCAGGCTTTCTTTCCTGCCTAAAAAATAGGCAAACTCTGTGTTCTTCCTCACAGCCAACTTATGTCCTCTGCAAAATCTGGCACACATCTGTGACAACATTGCACTTCTGGCGTAACTGGTCTATTTCTCAAAAGGGAATATGATAGTAGAATAAGCATTTTTGCAGTGTGAATAGTAGGACTTCCATTTTCTTCGTTTCCTTTGTTGGTGAAGAAGGTATTTATTTAGTATTTTCCCCCCAGTTTACACGTAGTCATTTCTGGGAAGATACTTGTATTAATTTCTTGTACTCATTTTTGTGACATCACAACCCCTGGTCACTCAGGTAAGCTATTTATTAAGCATAGTTAGTCTAGAATAAGGGTGAGTTAATGGTAAACTAGAATCCTTCACTGATAACATCCCATTGGTTTACCCTACGGTATTTAATCTGTAGTATTACTATGGATTGTACACTGTAAAGTCACTAATTGAACAGAGAGGTGGTTGGTGCCTTGTTAGCCTGACATAAAGTGCTTAGAACAGTGCCTTGCATATAGTTCTAGGTGTCAGCTAATATTACTTTTAATTTTTCTTATCAAGCTATGTGTTATTTTCTGTTTGGAAAATGGTCGTTTTGATTTTTAAAATTCCGATCTGTTAGATCATGATCTATTTTAAGTCTGTGGTTTTAATTTTAGATCAGGGCTGAGGTTGGGTTGTTATTTTGCCTATGACTGACAGGCTCCTCTGCGTATCCTTATGCATGGTAAGGGTTGATTTAATTCGTCTTATATAGTGGATCTCTAAGGGCAAGACCACAGTCTTGAACCCAGTCATGCCCTGGTGCCTTTCATAAGGAGACCTGGTTGTCCTTAAGAGCCTAATTGTTTAAAGAGAGGCCTCGACATTAGGGAAGACCTGGGCTCTCAACCCCATCCCTTACCTCCCCTGCACTCCCTTGTTCTCTAGGTTTAGAATCCCACTTCCGATTCCCAGTGGAAAGAACCGTTGGTACAGCACAGTTAAGTAACTCTCACAGTGTTAAAAGATGATAAAAGATAAATATGTCTACTGTATATACATCAAACAGAGCATTTAATTCTTTTTCATGCTTTAAAATATTTAGAGCAGGATTATAGCCTAACTAGCTAAGAAAACTCACTTATTTGAAACTACTTATTTGCCATGTGTTAGTAACCAAAGATTGTGTTTGCTATTTAGATATTTTAAATGATTGTCAGGAGTTTACTCTCATTTCATGTTCTCCTTTCCCCTTTAACTTTGAAGTGACTTTTTAAAAATCGTGATTCCTAAATAGCTAAGCGAAGGCATGGTATTAACTCTTAGGGCCCTGCAGAAGCAAAACTGCTGTAGGCACAGTGGCTTGGCAGTAGATGGTGCTGTGGACAAGGCTGGTGGAGGAGGCACATGTATGGTCTAGTAGAATCCCAGGGATTAATTTAGCAATCCCATTGTTTGCTCCCCCCTCAAAACATACTCTTACCAACCAGACACTGTCCAACATTCTTTTTGGGAATACAGTTTGTTTTTAAATTTGTACTTTATATGTTCAACATTTGTAGACTATTGGCCATTTTTCTCTCTGAAAGCCATCGCATTTTAGGTGCTAGACAAACATTGCTTGTAAAAATATTATTATGTAACTGTTCACTTTATTTTATTTTCCCATTGTAGAGTCAGATTGATCAGCTGAGCCTAGAGGATCTCCAACTAATCTGAACTTTTTTTCATACTTATCTTTTTAGGAGAGAGAAACAAATGATCAGAAACCTACTTGCATCTTGAATTTATTTAAGAAAACAGCTTCCTAGGGCCAATTCTCATTTACTTTGATTTGCATCATTCTTCTGGCTCCTGGTATGATGCAGTGAGAATTGATATTCAGGATGAAGACTGAAGTGTTGCAAAGTCATGGCTCATCCAAGAAAAATACATTCATCGTATTCAGTACAGACACCAAGGCTAGAAATCTAGTACACTCAGAAAAAGGATTTTCTGGTTCATAATAACAGTTATCTCTAAGGGCTGGCTCTGGGACCAGCAAAGTCCTCGATGGTTGATGGTGGGTGCATTCTCTCCTCTAAGAGAGAGTAGGTGCTGTTATCCCCTTTCTATAATACAAGTGAAGGGAGGTGACCTATCTAAGTCACATAGCTTATATGTAGCAAGGTGTGTGTGTCTCCAGACCCCGTGAATCTTTCTGTCATGCCAGGAGGAATAACTTCTGCCTTGTACATTCAGTTGCTGGAAGTGTTTGTGTTTCATACCTTCTTTTCAGGTTTGATGTCAACAAATCTCTTCTCTATAACTCATTGACGTACTTTGAATTTTGTGGTTAGCATTTGATTATCAAAGAGTCTAAAATGAGGAAAGGTACGCCACTTAGTTTTCAGGGGAAACCTTTTAAGATTTCACAATACCTTGTTAAAGATTGCTTGTTTTAGGAAGGTTGAGGAGGGAGATGGCACATTTAACTTCTTTGAACTATGTAGACTCTGATAAAAATGTCTTAGATTTAGAAGTAATAAAGAATGTTGGGTCTGTTTTTGGCTTCTTTGCTCAGGTGATCTGGGAGCAGCACAGCTCCCTCTATGCCCAGTGACTTTCTTTCCCTTGGGTTAAAGGAGGTTTATTCATTTTGATCACTTAAGTACATCAGAGGGGATTATGATGATTTTGGAAACATTGAATCAAATCCTCATTTTGTATATTCATTTATTTTATTTTAGACTTTAGGCAGAGCCTAATCTAATTTTTTTAATGGTGATTTTTTTGTACTGAAAATGTTATAGAAATACACAAATGTAATATTTGGGAATTGTTCAGAAGAAAACACATATTATACCCAAGTGTTTATCAAAGAAGCTAAATGTAGCATTAACTCTAGACTTTGAAAGGATAAGTTGTGGGATGATTTGCATGAAAGATTTTGGGGAATAGTTGTAGGAAACTTAGTTTTTCATTCTTTGTGAATGTTAACATCCAAACGATTACAGATAATTAAGATATAAGGCTTCTCCACTGTTGCAGAATTCTTTTTCATCCTGTTTTAAAACAACCTGAGTTTGTTTCTGAATGATCCTTTTGTAATATAAAATTAATGAACTTAAATCATGCCTATGTCATTTTGACATCTTAGATTTCCTTATACTTATGGGAAGAAGGGATTGAGTGAGATTTTTACGTTTTTCACATTTTACAGTTTGTCTAATAAGGAAACTCCCATAAGAAACTGGCATTCAAAGACATAAGCCTCGTTTTTTGTTGTTGTTGTTGTTTTAAAGGAAACTTTAGTAGGTGAAGCAAATTACTTTCTTTGCTCAGTATGTTTGGTGATAAAAATAGTGAACATGTGGATGATTAAACAGTTTTAAACCGGCATTAAATCTATGACTTTGAAATTGTAAACACTTTAGAGAGAAGTTCAAAAATGAATACCTAAGCAAAAGGAAACAGTATGTCATTTGGTAGACAGGTTTCTGGAAGAATCAGAAGAATTCTGTGGTATGTTTTATACATCAGGGGCAAGATCAATGGGTTTTGAAATTGTCCAGTACCAGATAAGGCTTTTAAAAATACAGTTCACAGGCATATGGGAAATTTTTGAGTGCTTGTGTTGTAATGCAAAACATTTTTTTCTCACAGCCCCATTAGAAGTTTATTTCATCTTTTTAATTTTATTTTTTAGGAGGAATCACATACATGTAGGCTTCAAAACAATCATTCTCGCCAGTGATTTTTTTTTGTCCCATTAACTGCAACTTAATATAAATAAAAAATAAGTAATTATGCAAAAGAACATAGTTTTCTAAGTTCCTCTACTATGATGATTATATTAAACAGATATTGATAGAGGACGTATTGTGTGCCAGGTACTTTGAATAAACACCAGTCAGGAAAGACAAGGTTCCTTCCTCTTTGAGGCTTTATTGTGTAAAGTGGGAAAATAGATAATAAATTAAATGAATAAATGAAAAGCGAACTTAAGGCAGTAATAAGTGCAGTCGAGAATGGGGGCCACTTTTCCATCTGGGCTTGGTGGTCTGGGAGGGCTTCACTGAGGACTTTAGAGCTGACTTCAGTGAAAAGAAGGCAACATGTTTGGGCATGTGTGTGACTAAATATATATACACATCCATGAATGTGGAGTGTCTACAAAAGGGTTTGAAGATAAGTCTTTGCATTTTATTCATTAAACTTCACCCAAGGACTGTAGTCAACAAGCAAAAACTGTGCAAGATTAAAAGCCTGAGGAAGAATACACAAATATTCTTATTTATAAAATGAGTATTTATTTAAAAAATTCTTATTTATTAAATGACCTCTGCAAGGTCTGTGGGCATTGAGGATGGCCCATGCAAAGGCCCTGTGACAGGCAGAACCTGCCCTTGTGAGGAACAAGAGATAGCAGCCAAGGAACCAGGTCAGCAGGGCCTTATGGACCACAGGGGAGTTGGGGTTGGGGCGGAGTGTTTCCATTTAGTTTGAGTATAGTGGGAGCTGCCAGATGGATGATGGATGATGGATGGTAGATTATTCTCTCAGTTTCTGCTAAGTTCTTTTATGTTACTTATGATATCACATCTCATTGTAATGACTTTTGTTAGTACATTGATTTTGATGCTGTTTGTATTTTTCAGCAGGAAATCATACTCGTTTTATAAATAAGAATATTTGTGTATTCTTCTTCAGGCTTTTAATCTTGCACAGTTTTTGCTTGTTGACTACAGTCCTTGGGTGAAGTTTAATGAATAAAATGCCAAGATTTATCTTCAGCCCTTTTGTAGACACTCCACATTCATGGATGTGTATATATATTTAGTCACACACATGCCCAGACATGTTAGTCAGTTTACTTTCTCTGGCTGCCACAGGGGCCACAATTTGTACTCTTGGTCAAAAAGAGACATTTGGAAATTGGGCATTCAGCAATTTTGGAAAATACCAATGAATCCTGATTACCCTTATGTGTTTTTACCACGTAGTTAAAACAAGGTGAGTTGGGAGGTTTATTGTACAGTTGACTGTGAGTTGGGGATTTAAAAAAAATTCCTTTAATCTGTCCCTAGCTAGTGTCCTTTCAAATGATCATTAATTGGAATGTTGTGATTTTAAAATCAGATTTTTTCCCCCCAGTAAATTTTGTTCTTGTTTAGTGACCATGACAGAAGAAGAGAAATCATTGTGTGGGTTATTAATATGACTAGTCATGGGTGCTCTTCACAGCTTCTGTTGGCTTTGTTCCAACCTGCAACATGCACCGGGTGTGTAACCATAAACCGTTTTATAATGTTTTGGTAAAGTGGCCACAATTTTTGTGGCGATAGACTGCCTGCCTAGTAACTTAGTTCCTTAATTTAATGAAGATTTTTTTTTCTAGTTCTTCTTAGTGAATCTGTATGTTCTTCTCTTATTGGTGGAGAGTAGTACAGTCATATAAATATATATTTTGTGGGTAGTTGAAATGTTCTTTTAGGTAGTGCCAGAGAATATCTATGATCTGCCTGTATTATTTGGAAATTAACTTCAAATGAATTTTCCATGGAAGCAGTGAAAGTGCCACACTTGTCATGGAGCTAGTGTGTGCAGGTGTGTGTGTGTGAGAGAAGGGCCTAGTGTTCAGTGTGCACATAGCATTTCCTGTTTTTCCAGTTAGAAGTGGCTCTGCCCTTGCCTCAATGTGACATGTGTTTTAACTCATGTGGCCTGATTTGCTTGTTTGATTTTTCTTACAGGTATTTTTCATTTCAGGATTCACTAGCATTACAAGATTGAACTGTTTTGATTGTTTATCCCTGGTTGCTATCTCGACCAGCCTTTTTCTGAGTAATTTCAGTGTGAAGCATGCTGCTGTTTAGGTACTGTGAGTTATCCATAAAGGGACCAAATCGCAGGGCCCTTTAATTAAGCATACCAGCATATTAGCAAATACCTTTATACGTTTTATGCCAGAGATACTTAAGTATCTTCATTTTCTTTGGACTTTTCATTTTACCAGATGGTATTAATTATTCACATATACCTTGTATTAGTCAGAGAACCAGAGAATCAGAACCAATAGAATATACATAGAAAAAAAGAGATTTATTACAAGGAATTGACTTACATGATTATGGAGGCTGAGAAGTCCCATGATCTGCCGTCTCCAAGATGGAGACCCAGGAGAACCAATGGTATAAGTTCCAGTATAAGGTCAGGAAAATATAGATGTATTAGCTAAGCATCTAGAGAGAGAGAGAGAAAGAGAGAGAGAGAATTCAATCTTTCTCCACCTTTTTGTTCCATTTGGGCCTTCTGCTGGTTGGATAATGCCCACCCACATTGGGGAGGGCCATTTCCTTTACTCAGTCCATCAATTCAGTGCTGATTTCCTCCAGAAACACCCACAGATACAGCCAGAAATAATGTTTAACAAGACATCTGGGCACCCCAATAGCCCATTCAAGTAGACACATAAAATTAACAATCACATATCTGTAATACAATCAGAGTAAGGTTTTGTTAAAACATTTTTGTAAAAGTATATTTCCCAAGTTGGTTTAAATGAGCTGACTCCAAGAGTGTTAACACCAGGTACCACTTCTCTAAGTCCTGCTTCTCTACAAAGTCTTTCTCAGTAGTGCTAGCAACATGATATTTTTTCCTTCCTGACCAACACTTCCTTTATTGACCCAATTGATGGCTGCATTTTGGTGTATTCTTGGTTTTGTGAGTGTATCTTCTGTAAGACAGTAAGTTCCTCCACAGTGAAGACAGTATCTACTGGCATACCTTGGAGACAAATTGTAGGTTTGATTCTAGACCACCACCATAAAGTGAGTATTACAATAAAGTGAGTCACATGAATTTTTTGGTTTCTGGGTGCATATAAAAATTATGCTTAAACTATATTGTAGTCTATTAAGTGTGCAATAGCATTGTCTAAGAAAACAATGTACATAACCTTAATTAAAATACTTTATTGCTAAAAAATGCTGATGATCATCTGAGCTTTCAGCAAGTCATACTCTTTCTGCTGCTGGAGGTTCTTGGCTTAGTGTTGATGGCTGCTGACTGATCAGGGTGGCAGTTACTGCATGTTGGGGTAGCTGTGGCAGTTTCTTAAAATAAGACAGTAATGAAGTTTGCTGCATCAACTGACTCTTCCTTTCACCAAAGATTTCTCTAGAGCATGTGTTGCTGTTTGATAGCACTTTCCCCATAGTAGAACTTTCAAAATTGTAGTCAGTCTTCTCAAACCCTGCCACTGTTTTATCAACTAAGTTATGTAATATTCTAAATTCTTTGTTGTCCTTTCAACAGTGTTTAGAGCATCTTCAGCAGGAGTAGATTCCATCTCAAGAAATGAGTTTTTATTTTTTCATCCATAATAAGCAACTCCTCATCTGTTAGTTTTATCATAAGATTGCAGCAATTCAGTCACATCTTCAGGCTCCACTTGTAACTCTAGTTCTCTTGCTGTTTCCACCGGATCTGCAATTACTTCCTCCATGGGAATCTTGAACCTCTCAAAGTCATCTATGAGAGTTGGGATCAACTTCTTCCAAACTCCTGTTAATGTTAATATTTTGATCTCCTCCCATGAATCATGACTGTTCTTAATGGTATTTAGAATGGTGAATCCTTTCCAGAAGGTTTTTGATTTACTTTTCCCGGATACATCAGAGCAATCAGTGTCTATGGCAGCTATAGCCTTACAAAGGGTATTCCTTAAGTAATAAGACTTGAAAGTTGAAATTACTCATTGATCCATGTGCTGCAGAATGAATGTTGTGTTAGCAGGCATGAGAACAACATTTATGTCTTTGTACATCTCTATCAGAGCTTTTGGTGACCAGGGGCATTGTAATTGAGCAGTAATATTTTGAAAGGAATCTTTTTCCTGAGCAGTGGGTCTCAACAGTGGTCTTAAAATATTCAGTAGATCATACTGTAAACAGATGTGCTGTCATCCAGGCTTTGTTGTATAGAGCACTGGGAGAGTAGACTTAGTATCATTCTTAAGGGCCCTGGGACATTCAGAATGGTAAGTCAGCATTGGCTTCAACTTCAAGTTACCAACTGCATTAGCTTCTAATGAGAGAGTCAGCCTGTCTTTTGAAGCTTTGAAGCCAGACATTGACTTCTCCCTCTAGCTATGAAAGTTTTGATCGCAGTCCCCAACATTTTTGGCACCAGGGACCGGTTTTATGGAAGACGGTTTTTCCATGGACTGGGGGATGGGGTGGGGGAGGGGGATGGTTTCATGATGATTCAAGCTCATTACATTTTTCGTTAGATTCTCCTAAGAAGCACGCAACCCAGATCCCTTGCATGCACAGTTCACAATAGGGTTCATTCTCCTTTGAGAATCTAATGCCTCCACTGATCTGACAGAAGATGGATTGCTTGCCTGCCACTCACCTCTTGCTGTGCAGCCTAGTTCCTAACCCCGGGGATTGGGGTCCCCTGTACTAGATGACGTCTTCTTCCAATATAAGGCTGTTTTGTCTACACTGAAAACCTGTTGTCTAGTTGTAGCCATCTTCATCAACGATCTTAGCTCAATATTCTAGATAACTTGTGCAGCTTCTACATCAGCACTTGCTGCTTCACCTTGCACTTCTATGTTATGGAGATGGCTTCTTTCCTTAAATCTCATGAACCGCAGGGCACACTGGCTCATACCTGTAATCCTAGCACTTTGGGAGGCCAAGGTGGGTGGATCACTTGAGGTCAGGAGTTCAAGACCAGCCTGGCTAACATGGCAAAACCCTGTCTCTACTAAAGATACAAAAATTAGCCAGGCCTGGTTGTGTATACCTGTAGTCCCAGCTACTTGGGAGGCTGAGGCAGGAGAATTGCTTGAGCCTGGGAAGCGGAGGTTGCCGTGAGCTGAGATCGCACCACTGCACTCCAGCCTGGACGACAGAGCAAAACTCCATCTTAAACAAACAAACAAACTTTACGAACCAACCTCTGCTAGCTTTCAATTATTGCTTTGCAGCTCTGTCATCTCTCTCAGCCTTCACTGAATTGAAAAGAGTTAAGGCCTTGCTCTGGATTGGGCTTTGACTTAAGGGAATATTGTGGCTGGTTTAATTTTTTATCCAGACCACTAAAACTGTCTCCCAAGAAGCAATAAGGCTGTTTTGCTTTCTCATCCTTTGTGAGTTTGCTAGAGTAGTAGTTTAAGTTTTCTTCAAGAACTTTTCTTTGCATGCCCAACTTGGTTCACTGTTTGGCTAAAGAGGCCTAGTTTTGACCTGTAGTGGCTTTTGACATGCCTTTCTCATTAAGCAAAATCATTTATAGCGGTTGATTTAAAGTGAGAGATGTGTGACTCTTCCCTTCACTTTAACACTTAGAGACCATTGTAGGGTTATTAATTGTCCTCATGTCAATATTGTTGTGTCTGAGAGGATAGGGAGGCCTGAGCAGAGGAAGAGATTGGGGGCGGGGGGCGAGGCAGCAGTCAGGGGAGCAGTAGGAACACATACATTTATTGGTTAAGTTTGCTATCTTTTGTGGTTACGGTTCATAGTGCCCCAAACAATTACAATAGTAACATTGAAGATCCCTGATCACAGATCACCTTAACAGGTATAATAACGAAAAAGTTTAAAATATTGTGCGAATTACCAAAATGTGATACATAGACCAGAAGTGAGCACATGCTCATGGCACTGACGGACTTGTTTGATGCTGAATTGCCACAGACCTTCTATTTGTAAAAAAACATTATCTTTGGAGCATGTTAAAGTGAAGTGCAGTAAAGCAAGGTATGCCTGTGTATTTTTCCATGGTGAACATTGTCTATGAAACAAAAACAGTGGTGTTGTTGATACCCGTTTCCTCCCTAATCCGTGTGGTCTTTGTAAGGTGCACATGGAGATAACTATTACAGCCGTTAGCATCTCTTTTACCAAGTCTGAGGCTCCATTTTATGAATTATCCCCAACAAAACTTAGATTCAGGTGTAAAGTGATGGCAGTTACTTTGTACAATTACATCTTATTTAGAGGTTTCATTCCTATTTACTCTTCAGATTTTGACTAGGTAAAGAAGTGTTTTGAAACTTGAAAATAACATTTTCTGGTATAACAGAAGATAGTTATTTGATTTGATGGTAACTACCATTTATTGCCTAACGTGGTGATATCAGGAAGGAACAGAGCTCTTTATCACATGAAATCAATCACAATAATAATGATGACAATGATATTATTATTCAGGCAGATCCTTATATCATGCTTACTATTTCCTGGCACTATTTTGTACTTGTGTGTTGGCTCTGTCAGTTTATGGTTGAAATAGTTGACGCATTCCTGCTTATGTGCAATTTTAGCTTTGCTTTGTGAGAGTTGAGGCATCAAGTAGTAAAGAACTGTGCAGTTGCATATAACTGAAACTTAATAATTTCTCTGAGTTCACTTTTAGACTCACTTGTTTAGAATGCTCTGGACTTTCCAACGGCTCTTCATCTGTTCCTCTTTGGTCCAGGAGTTGATTTGAGACTAGAATCAACTACAGACACTGGCTTGGGATAAGGCCTAAGGGACTGTGACCGTAGTAGGTGGCCATGGCACCCTAGTGCTATGGCCATGGCAGGGTTCAGTAGGCTGACTGTGGGTCTTTAAACCCCAGGGAAGAGTTTTATCTAGACCTCCTAGGGTAAAACTGGCTGGGTCCAAGTGTAATAGAGCTAAAACTTCTCACTAAGGATATTTCACTATTAGGACATGAAGTCCACCCTTAATTGATTTTTTTTTTTTTTTTTTAATACAGAGCCTCACTCCGTCACCCAGGCTGGAGTGCAGTGGCACGATCTCGGCTCACTGCAACCTCTGCCTCCTGGGTTCAAGCGATTACAAGCACGTGCCACCGCACCTGGCTAATTTTTGTGTTTTTAGTAGTGACAGGATTTCCGCATCTCTACCTTTTGAACTCAGATGATCCGCCCACCTCAGCCTCCCAAAGTGCTGGGATTACAGGCTTGAGGCATGAGCCACTGGGCCTGGCTTAACTGATATATATATATATATATATATATTTTTTTTTTTTTTCCAAAACCAGAGTTTGGATTTTGGTCAGCTGATATGGTGATTATTGGTGTCGCCAGTCACTGACACCACTACCATTTCCTAGCCAACCAGTATTTCAGTGCCTACAATGTGCCAGGCACCATGCTGCTACCTAGATGGGTGGAAGTCGAGTCTTCCCTCGCCCTGAAGCACTGGGTAACTGTAAGCCCCATGGGCCTCTTCTCTTAGCTGGAATGTCATCTTCACCTTCACCATCTCTTAGAACGTCACTTCTCTGGTCTGAACCCCAGGTCACTGCCTGGTGTAACAAGTGAACTGCCCTCACAGGTGCTCTGTCCTCATGAGCCCTCTGAAATGTCCTGTTGCCTTTTTTAAGAAATGGCTTTAGAGTCTAGTTGCTATTGTTGAAATTGTCCATGCACTTTGTGTATGGGATCACGTGTGTCCCACTGTTTCCTACCAGACATGGATGATGCAGCATCAGTGGAACAAAGATACGTCTTTTTAGTTCGGAAGAAAAATGAGGTTTCATTCCATTTTCTTTTTACCATTACTTGTCCACCCCTCCATCTCTCTGCTATGGTCTGAATGTTTGTGGGTCCCCATAATTCATATATTCAGATCTAATCCTCAAGGGGATGGTATTCAGAGGTAGGGCTTTGGCAAGTGATTAGATGATGACGGTGGAGCCCTCATGAATGGAATTAGTGCCCTTGTAAAAGAAACCCCAGAGAACTCCCCTCCTCCTTCAGCTGTGTGAGAAGACAGTGAGAAGGTGCCACCTGGGAATCAGGAAGGGGACCCTCATCAGACACTGGATCTGCTGGCCTTGATCTTGGGCTTCCAACCTCCAGGACTGTGAGAAATTTTTGTGGTTTATAAGCTGTCTAGTTTACAGAATTTTGTTATAGAAGCCCCAATGGACTAAGGCACCTAGGCATTATGCTAGGTGCTGGGAATACTTGTAACAAAAAGTAATGCAAATGGAATGTTACGTCAGAAGGTGTTATTTTCTTCTTTACATATTTATATGTAACGTAACAAAATTCCTGTAAGATATATTTTTTCTATCAACAAGAAGGTAAATTTCTCGTGCCTAAAATAGCAAATATAGCTACAAGCAAGGCAGTTTTTGTCTGTGCTCATAGATGTTTAATAGATTCGTTGAAGCTCTGTGGTCTAATGAAATGACAGTGTAGGAGTCATGAAAAGCTTGCATTTTCTTTGTTTTTTTAAGTCTTACTCTTGTCGCCCAGGCTAGATTGCAGTGGCGTGATCTCGGCTCACTGCAACCTCCACCTTCCGAGTTCAAGCGATTCTCCTGCCTCAGCTGCCTAAGTAGCTGGGATTATAGGCGCCTCCCACCACGCCCGACTAATTTTTGTATTTTTAGTAGAGACGGTGTTTCACCATGTTGGCCAGGCTGGTCTCAAACTCCTGACCTCTGGTGATCCACCCGCCTCGGCCTCTCAAAGTACTGGGATTACAGGCGTGAGCCACTGCGCCCGACTGCATTTTTTCAATTATTATTTTTAATTAGCATCTAATAGTTTTACATATTCATGGTGTACAGCTTGGTATTTGGATACATGTATCTAATGTGTTATGAGTAAATCTGGGTAATTAGCATATCCAGCACATTAAACATTTTTTTGTGTGTATGTTAGGAATATTCAGAATCCTCTCTTCTAGCTATTTGAAAGTGTACAATAAGTTATTGTTAAATATAGTCACCCTGCAATGCTGTGGAACACTAGAACTGATTCCTCCTCTGTAGCTGTAATTTTGGAAGGAACTCAATGAGTTCTTCCCCCTGCATCTGAACTAAGGCCGACACCAGGTATGAGCTCCATGAGTGGGAGAGGTCTCCACACTGCAGGTGGAAGACAGGCCAGTATCTGCAGACCGTGTTCTTGCAGCTGATGCTTAGCAGCTCACCAGAGCCCGAGTCCCCATTGACATCCCTCATCCTAGTTTTTCTTCTTTATCTGACCCTGAAATACCTCTCCTGTCTGGCTCCTCTCTATTTCTGGGTACCCCTCCACCTTAGTTCAGGCCTTGGTCATCTTTTCCTTCCTCTCTGCTCTCTCTGCCTCTGAATAAAGAGAAGAGAAGAAACAACCTCGTCTTCATGATGCTCAAGTAATTTGAATGCACAGACGTAAATTATATCTCTGCCTGACCACTAGACAGTGGGACTTGATAGAGGGGCGTAAGTCACATTCCAGCCAGCGGAGTCTTGTGACTATCTGCTGTGATCGCAAACCTCTCTGCTGCTTTGAGAGTAGTTTGTATCTGGAGATTTAGGTAGATTATATCTCGGGTGTTGAAGGAGCTTGCAGATGGGAACAAAGTACCACTGTTGATAATAACCTGAGAGTTTGTGGAGAACACAAAAGGCGCTGGGATCGAGGTAAATGCCTAGATTTTGCAGAAGGTACCAAGAGATCCTAGACCTTCACTGTACAGTGTGGGGGCCACGGGACACTTGTGGCTTCCCAGCACTGGAAATGCGGCTGGCCTGAATTGAGATGTTCTCCTGAAAGTGTAAGAACATGCCAGATTTTGAAGATTCAGTTTGAGAAAAGAACGTAAAGTAACTCAATAATTTTTATGTTAATGACATGTTGAAAGGGTAATATTTTGGATTTATTGGGTTAAATATATTATCAAAATTAACTTCACCTATTCTTTTATTTAAAAATATGTCTACATGAAAACTTAAGATAACATATATGGTTCACATTTGTGGCTTACATTATATTTCCATGGGATGGTGCCATTCTAGACTCTAATTCATTGATTTTGCTCCATCTCCTTGGCAGCTTTCTAAAACATAGTGCGAAGCAGATGGTTGTGTACTTGTAGGAGAGAAAGTAGTAATAACTGAAAGCAAGAATAATTCTACTAAGAACAAATCATGCCAAACTGACCTCATTTTTTTTTCTTTTTATAGGGTTACTTGGCTAGAAAATCAGAACACTTCTGTAGGTTTATATTTGGATTTCCGTAACTCATTTGAAATGTGTCCTCTGATCAGGTCGAAGGCATTTTAGAGAGCATGGAGTTGTGGTTGATGGCACAGCTCTCTCTGTAGCTGGTGAAACTCGGTTTGAGACAGTGTCTCATCTGTCATCCAGGCTGCAGTGCAGTTGCGTGATCTCAGCCCACTGCAACCTCGGCCTCCCAGGTTCAAGTGATTCTTGTGCCTCAGCCTCCCGAGTAGCTGGGATTACAGATACACGACATGACGCCCTGCCAGTTTTTTTTTTTTTTTTTAAGTAGAGACAGGGTTTCACCATGTTGGCCACGCTGATCTCGAACTCCTGACCTGAAGTGATCTACCCTCCTTGGCCTCCCAAAGTGCTGGGATTACAGGCATGAGCCACCATGCCCGGTCTCGTTTCTCAGTTCTTGGTGGTTGTGTCAAGAACAGCCTGAGCTGTCCTCCAGCTTCCTATAGAGTTTGCTTCATTTCAGGAATGTGAGGGAACATACACTAGCCTCATTTGGGAAGAGATCAGGTTTGGTCAGGTTTTTAGTGCTCTAGAAGGTTCTGCCCCATGAGCCATACTCTGTTGAGTGATCTGGGGCTCATTCATTGAATACATTTCTGGAGTACTTACATGCCCTGGCACTGTGCTAGGTGCTGGGAGTAAAGATTAATAAGATGTCGTCCGTAACCTTAAATTTCCATCTAGGAGGAAGGAAAACAGCTTAAATGAAACCATAGTCCCTGTGGTAGCACACCATTAGAGGCACATGTGTGTAGGGTGCTGGGCTGGGCTAGGAATATCACTCTCAGCTCTGCTGGTTTGACAAGATTCCACTTGAAACCTGATTTCTAACTCCTGCCATAAAGAATGGCTTAATTGTTGTAAAACTAAAATCATTATCTTTAATTGTTCATATCTCACAACTTAGCAAATTCATTTATGTGAAATTTTTCTACAGCTGTGGTAGAAAGCTTGGCAATGTCTGCTTTGAAAAATTTCCAGGACAAAATTGTCTTGACACTGTTCTTTGGGAGGTGTACTGGGCCCAAGTACTAGAGTGGTCTTCAAACATTTCTCAAAGAACATCTAGCTTTGCCTACACGGTATCTGTTTGGCGGCATCCTTACAGAAGCGAAGAAGTCTACATTTTGGTCAGGCGTTTTGAACTCTAGCTAAGAGTTAGGAATCTACTGAGCTCTTTACAATCGAGGAGGTTTGTTTTCTGATTTGAGAGACCAAAATAGATGCCCTTTTCTCAACTAAGAAAGACCCTAAGCTTAAAGAAACAACGTTGCCTGTGGATTGAGGGTTCAGAGCCCTGGCTGGCATGGCAAATTTCTAAATTCCTACGGCTCTAAGCTCCCTAACAGCAGGAGTTATCAAACCCCTCCTAACACATTTGCCACCCAGACCACTGCAACTCTGACTGGATAGAGCACTGGCCTTTCAAGCATCCTTTTCTAATAAGCAACTGCAGACATTAAATGGTTTCAGCATGCTTTTAGAGACTGCGCAGGAACTCTGTTTCTTATGGTTCACCTTTTCACATAAAGAGCCAAATTCCACCTCATTTTAATGCTAAAACCCCACCCCAAAGTGAACACGAGATGTATGTTACGTATATGTTTACCCACTGTGCACGCGCTCAGCTCCTTCCAAACCTGTGAATGTGTAGGACTCTCGTGTGATACAGACCCTGTGAGGCGTAAAACCTGACCTGTCCTCCTGTCTTTGAAGAAAGAAAGAGGACCTTTGACACACACCCAAGATCTTCTCTTCCACGCCAGCAAACCAATATTGCCGGTAGAACTCTCCTTTCTACTCTTTAGCCATCCTGGTCTTTTGGATGACATTTAGTTCTGGAAGATTATTTCAAGGTGATTTCAAGATTATTTTAGGTAGCCCATCCATGGCTTTGCTTCCATCAGCTTGTGTCTTCCAAGTATGTAGTAAGTGGCTCTAGGCAGCATCCAGGTGGCAAGGAGTTATGTTAGACCCCCTCGGAATCACCTTCGTGACTGAGTAGCGCTCGCATCTGTCACAGGCTCTGCTTCAGCTGAAGGATATTCAAGAGATGGCCACACGACATCTCACTGTATTTTGGTAGAGATTTTGTGAGGACCTCGTGCATTACTGCCTAGTGTACTCTGCACTTTACACACCTTTAACAATATGTCAAAAACCTGCAAGGCAAGTAATTTGATTAGAAAGATGAACAGTCAACTTAGGCAAAATTGAGGTGAAACTATAGCAGGTTGGTAGGAAATTCTGACTAGTTTCTTCTCTAGCTTGACCTCTGTATTATGTGCTTAAATTTTCTCTAGGTACTATAATTTTAATTTTCTGTTTTCCTCTGATTTTTTTTGTTGTTGAAATATCTCACATATTTTTGGGAAAGAAGGCAGGGTTTAAGATAAAACTAAAGACCTTCTTAATGTCATTTTTGGCTGGTAGTCGGTTGTGTTTAAACTCTACACCGAGAAGATGGAAGTTATTTTGTTCAAACTTTTATATTAAATGTCTAAATCAGGAGTGGGCAATGTTTTAATTTTTATTTATTTATTTTGGTAGGTGAGAAAAAATATTTGTGTACTTTTTTCACATTCAAAATAAAAGGTTTTATTGAGTCCTAGGGGAAAAAAAATAAGAATGATTTCTTTGAGTAGAAAACCTCCAACGGGATTTGGTG
Organism: Pongo abelii; assembly: GCF_028885655.2. NCBI lineage: Eukaryota > Metazoa > Chordata > Mammalia > Primates > Hominidae > Pongo > Pongo abelii. The sequence continues at coordinate 72,992,801 of NC_071992.2, forward strand.
CTGGTTCTGGGCCATGAACATGGTTTGCTCCGGGCCCGTTGGGTGGTCACAAGTGTGGTGGCAGACAGCCCTTTCAGTCCCTGGGCCTGTGGAGGACTGCTGGAGGACATTTGGGGTTATCCCATTTCTTCCTCAGAGGAATGCTGCAGAGTCTGTGTTACTGTGGTCACACTTTAGTAACAGGGACATTGGTGCAAAGATGTATTCTTCAGGTTGTTTGGGGAGTGGAGGAGTGGATGAGGGACAGGGTCTGACTGGCTCCAGAGCTTGGGGTCCCAGTGTCCTCCCCAGTCTGTTCTTCCCTTTCCTGGAATCTGAGGTCTTATTCCACCTGAGCTTGGCAAGGTGAAGTGAGCATTCCTATGACATTTGCCATCCCAGGCTGGTGTCTCCCTGCTGGGATGGCTCCCAGTGGCCCCAACTTCTGCTTCCCCCCGGGCTGTCACTTCTATCAAATCCTCCTTCCCCCCAGACGTGGGAGGGGCTGTGGAAGGCCCCTGATGGGTTTTCTTTAGGACCTCCTTCTCGTGAAATGCTGTGTGATGTCTCTAGAACTGAGGCTGGTTGAGCTTTGCTTATCAACAAAGATTTCTCTCGTTACTGCACTAGATGACAAATGCCTGCTGTTACAGAATCTTTCCCCAAAGTGGATCAAAGATGGAGTATCATCAGTATCATCGCAAGAAATGTCAGATCTGGCAGAAGAGTATGAAAGGGTCAGCTTTGGGCTGTCCCCATGGTGGTCTTTGGGCGCACATCAGGGGCTTATGGTGGGGAGTGGGTGTTGTCCTGTCTCTGGCAGCAGTCCCAGCCTGGCGCACTTTTTGGGGCTCAGTAAATAGTTGTTTATATATTGGAAAGGCCCTGGTGGGGTGGAGGGATTTGTGAATTATGTGCATTCACCACATTGCTGAATCCACGAGGGAGAGTGGTGGGGAAGCAGGCTTCAGCTTAATGTGCAGTCCCAGGTGACCCAGACCAGGATGGGCTGCCATATAAAGTGGACCCTCTGCTGTTCCGGGACACAGAGGGGGAGTCCAGTGGGGCTGGACAGTCATCTTTTGGTCCTGCATACTGAAGCCAAGATATTTTTTATCTTGACACATCATCCTCACCCATAAACTACCGTTGCTATTGCTATTTCTGGCACCACCTTTTTTACTTCTCATTTTGGGTTTATTTTATCATGGAGCTCTGAGCCTGCTCTGTGGTAGACTCAGGTACTCTCAGGGACAAAGTGTTGGAAAATAAGGTCACTTCTCTCTTTAACACCAAAATAAACTGATAAATGCTTGTACGCAGAGTACAGAAGGAGCAAGGTAGCTGGCCTTTTGTGCTGGCATGCCTGTCACTGTGCTGTGAAAGTGACTGGGACATGGGCCTCTTGTGAACGAGGATTGACTGTGCACTAAGACGTGGCATCTGCTTGTGATGATCATGCTTTTGTCGTCCATTCTCTCTGGCTTGGAAAAGGCCCGAGCCAAACTAGAACCATCAGAGCTAAATTGGCATAACCCATGTCAGTTCTTCCTCGAAGGGCCCTTCCGGATTACCTGCTTCAGTGATCCAGACTGTCTAGTAAGAACACTTAGGATCACAGAGTTTCCTGGGCCTCCCTCTGCCTAACGGGAATCGGTGGGACTGCACAGGGTACTCCCTGGGGGATGCTGATGCACAGGTAGCTTTAGGAACCCTGGATCTGGGTCAGTGCTTTGTAAACTGTAGCACACAGTCACCAGGAGGGCTATTCAAACAAATTGCCAGTTGCTCCAGAGTTTCCTATTCACACGGTCTGGGGAGGGCCTCCAGATTTGCATTTTCCCCAAGTTCCCTGGTGATCTTGAGCCTGTCTGGGTGAAGTCCTCATCTGAGAAGTGTGTAGTGCTAGGTCTGTGTCCCCGGACATAAGGTTATAAAGGTGGATGTCTTGCAGGGAAAATGCTGCAAAGGGCAGAAGAGGTTGTAAAAGTTCTCCCAGAGAAGATGACCTTTGATGCAACAGGCTTTAACCTTGTCATTGAGAATCTTCAGTGCAGTTCCTAATTTTTAAAATAACACTTCTGTATAATAAGCCACGTACAAGTATGTTTTCCCTAACCACTTTGCATTTTTCTTTAATCTGTGTAGATTTTCATATTTAAAATGCCAATTCAATTATGATTTAGTTTTGGGGTTATCATTTATTAAACATTTTGGACATCTGGAAGCAAACCTATTATGATCTTTATTTTTAATTTTAAAAGAAAATGTTTTTGTACCATATTCTGCTATAAATAAAATATTTATAAATATAGTGATTATTAGAAATTTTTACTAACGTCAAGACTTTAGGCCATGAAAATGTACTTATTTCCTTGGATTTAAAAATATTTTTACAAAATAACTTTCTTTCCTTAGGAATTTTAATTGTTTTAGTTGATGAGTCGATGTTCTTCTTTATGCTCAGACAGCTTGGGCAGTTTTTGTTTAAGATAACGTTAAAGCCGGGTGTGATGGCTCACGCCTGTAATCCCAGCACTTCGGGAGGCCAAGGCAGGTGGATCACTTGAGGTCAGAAGTTCGAGACCAGCCTGACCAACCTGGTGAAACCCTGTCTCTACTAAAAATACAAAAAATTAGCTGGGCATGATGGCATATGCCTGTAATCGCAGCTACTCGGGAGGCTGAAGCAGGACAATCGCTTGAACCCTGGAGGTGGAGGTTGCAGTGAACCAAGATTGCGCCACTGCACTCCAGCCTGGACGACAGAGCAAAACTCTGTCTCAAAAAAAAAAAAAAAAAAAAAGACGTTAAATTTACACTCTCAGAGAAGATGACATTAAATTTATACTCTCAGAACATTTGTTTTTCAACAAAAATTAATACAGATACTATTGATTAATTTTGGAGGAATACAGTGAAGATAATTTCTAAATTTAGTCTTAGGTCCTTAAGTAAAAGTGTCCTCAGTTAATTAAAACGTGTTCTTGAAAAGGCATGAGGGGCCAGTGTGGTGACTCATGCCTGTAATCTCAGCACTTTGAGAGGCTTAGGCAGGCAGATCACTTGAGGTCAGGAGTTCGAGACCAGCCTGGCCAACATGATGAAACCCCATCTCTACTAAAAATAAAAAATTAGCCAGGTGTGGTGGTGTGCACCTGTAATCCCAGCTACTCAGGAGGCTGAGGCAGGAGAATCACTTGAATCCAGGAGGTGGAGGTTGTGGTGAGCTGAGATTGTGCCACTGCACTCCAGCCTGGGTGACAGCGCGAGACTTTGTCTCAAAAAAAAGAAAAAAAAGAAAAGAAAAAAGGCATGAGGATTTCAAGTGAAATCCAGTTAAATGAGTATTATATAATTAAAATAGGTCCTATTTGGAAATAAATTTAACTCTTGGAATATTTAACTATTCCTAACTATATCATTCAACTCATTCTATTTATATGGTTTAATTATATATTTGACCCATTTAATCTTAATACCTCACGAAAACAAAACTATGTAGAGTATCTTTTAATCAGTTTTAGCATCTGAGAAATCTGATGTCTCTTTGGTGGATTTGGCCAGAGGTAACTGGAACACATGCTCTCATTGCCACTTTGATGATATTTTTTAAATCTATGAAGTAAATGCTTTTAGAAAATGATTTTACTGGGCAAAGAGATCCAGGTGTGGAAGTAAAATTTGTATTATCTATTGTTGCATAACAAATGACACCAAAACTTATGGGCTCAAATAATGAAGATTTTGTCTTCACATTCTGTGGGGATTTGGAGTTTCTTATTAGGGAATTTCTGGCTTGGGCCTCTCGCGAGGTTGTTCTCAGATGTGGCTGGGGTTGCAGTCATATTGAGGCTGCACAGAGCCTGGAGGCTCCAGCGCCCAACATGGCTAAGCTCTGGCTCAGCTCCATGACTGGAGAGTTGATGCTGCCTGCTGGAGGGAGCTGGGAGCTCAGTTCCTCCCCAGCTTAAGCCTATCCTGGTGCTGCTTGGTTGCAGGTCAAATTTTTGGCCAACCAAGAACCTGAAGGAAGATCTTTCATAATGTCTCAGTCTGGCTAGCTACCCAACTCCACGTATTCATCCTGTTTGCCTTGTGGTGTTGCCTCATGCCAGGAAGTGCCCCAGTCTGTGTTTGTCGTGTTCTGTGCCCTCCAGGAGCTCATGATGCACCAGAGAAAAGGCCAAGCCCAGGCCCCAAGAGAAGCTGGTGCAGTGAGCAGCGTGGGCACAGCCTGAATGAGGGAGGGAGTGTGTCCAGGAAAAGCTTTCCTGAAGAAGGTCAGATTTGAGCTGAATCAGATGTGCCTGCCTTCTAAGAGAAGGTAGATGTTAGCCAGGTGAAGGGATGGGCTGGAAGCAGGGAGTAGAGGGAGAAATTTAGGAAGGATATGCTAGACAGATAGAACAGACTTAGTGAAGGGACTGAGGCTTGAAACAGCACAACAAGTCTGGAGAATTTAGCAGTTTACTTTTGCAGTGCCTAGGGAAATGTTTGAGTTAGGGAAAGATGCCAGGACTGGAGATGCTAGTGTGGTAGGTAAGGGAGTTAGTGCTTTTCAGTCACACAGCTTGGATGCATGTGTTTCTTGCCCATCATGCACGTTTTCTTATTCATTCCTGAACAAAGATTTGAGCATTTACAAGGCTTAAGGCATTATGCTGCTTCATTGAACCCTGCAAGGTAGATATGTCTGCATTTTATAGATAAGAGACTGGCTGAGGGATATTAATTGACTTGCCCAAGATGATGTGGCCAATGAGTACAGGGCTGCATCTGTGTGAAAACCCGAAAGTCGAGTTAAGATGCGAGCCAGTTCTTCGTGAGAATCCCTGGAGGCACATATTTTGTATAAAGATTTCAGGCCTCCACCCTAGACTTACTTATGTCTAGGGGAAGGGCCTCAGGTACTCTTTACTATTGGTGAAGTGGAGAGCTTAGGTTTGCTCTCAACTTGAACTTGACATCAGTGAGAGTGGAGGAATTGTGGAAGAGGGTGTGCAGTTTCTTTTCTGTATGTGCTGAGGGGCATGAAGTCCAAAAGATGTTTTTGTTTGGAAAATTCTGAGTGATATTACAGCCTCAATCTCTTTGAAGATGTTTTCAAAGTCGCTAAAAAATAAATGTGAAGAAAGATATCCACAAGCTTCAGTATCTTGGAATCAACACACAATTGGATTTTTGATATTTGATTTGATTTGATATTTCATGTGAATGAGTAGCTGAAAGGTGCTAATGAGGTATTTAATACTGGTACTAGAATCAAAAGCTGAGAAATACCTGAACACAAAGACCAGACTCAGACTAGTAATAATGTCATGAGGTTCCTCAGGACTAGAGAAAAACATGAAGAATAAAATTACTAAGAATTATTCAAAAGAGTGCTTTGTTGTTAAGGATTGCTCTGTATGTCATAATGTACTGTTTTAAGCTCTTCACATGTATTGGGTCATTTTATCCCCAAAACCAAAAGTGTTACTGTTTTTGTATTTCACAGGGCTCTAGAATGTGAAAAAAAGTGTAATTTAGTTAATTATTGTTTTTAAATGCTCAAACAAATGTATTTAATTTTTAATATCCTTATGATTTTTTCTGCCTGTTCTATCAATTATTGAGTGCAGAGTGCTAAAAATCTTCACCTGTGATTGTAGATTTGTCTGTTTCTGTCTTTAGTTCTATAAACTTTTATTTCATTTAGTTGAAGTTCTATAATTAGGTACATGAACATTTAGAACTCTCAGGTCTTTGTAATAATTGACTCTTTGATCATTATGTAATGCCTGTTCCTTATCTTTGGAAATACTTCTTGTCTTAAAGTTTACTTTGTCTGATATTGAAATAGCCACACCAGCTTTCTCATGATTAGTGTTTGCATGGTATATATATGTATATATTTTTTCCATTCCTTTATTTTTAATATACCTCATCTTTATCCTTTAAATGTGTCTCTTATAGTGTACAGTTAGATAGTGCTTTTTTAATCCAATCTTGAAACTTTCCCTTTTAACTGAGGAGTTTAGTCCATTTACATTGATTGTAATTTACAATGATATTATACATTGATATGGTTGGTTTTTAAGTCTATTACCTTATTCTTTGTATTCTATTTGTTTGATCTGTTTGTTCCTTCTTTCTTGCCTCACTTTGGCTTAATCAAGTAATTTTTAGCATTTTATTTTGTCTCCCTTGCATTTTAGCCAAGGTTTGGTTTTACTTTTTACTGGTTGCTCTAGGGATTACAATAGATAGATAGATAGATAGATAGATAGATAGATAGATAGATAGATAGATATAGAATCACCATCTACACTGAATGAATATTTTACCACTTCACATTAAATGTAAGAATCTTACAACTGTGTATTTTCCTTTACGCTCCTCCTGTCCTTTGTGCTGTTCTCTATTTTACTTGTATGTTTGTTGTAAACCTCACAATACATTATTTTTTACTTTTCAGCCAAATATATTTTTGTAAATATAAAAAAGAAAAGGCCAGGCGCGGTGGCTCACGCCTGTAATCCCAGCACTTTGGGAGGCCAAGGCGGGCGGATCACCAGGTCAAGAGATCGAGACCATCCTGGCCAACATGGTGAAACCCCATCTCCACTAAAAAAACATAAACGTTAGCTGGGTGTGGTGGCACATGCCTGTAGTTCCAGCTACTCAAGAGGCTGAGGCAGGAGAATCTCTTGAACCCAGGAGGTGGAGGTTGCCGTGAGTCGAGATCGCACCACTGCACTCCAGGCTGGCGACAGAGTGAGCCTGTGTCTCAAAAAAAAAAAAAAAGAAAGAAAGAAAAAAGAAAAAACATTTATCTATAAATCCACACATTTGCCATTTCTTGTGTGCTTCATTTCTTCCTGAGATCTAAATTTTTTCCATTTGGTATTATTTCCCTTCAGCCTGAAGAACTTTCTCTATTGTTTATTATTTATTATAGGGTAGGTCTGCTGGTGATTAACTTTCTTAGCTTTTATTTAGCTGAAAACTTCTTGCATTTGCCTTCATTTTGTTGCTGAGTATGTAGTATTCTAGGTTGACAGCTTCCTTTTTTTTCTTTCAGCATTGTAAATATGTTGTTCCATTATGGCCTCCCTTGTTTCTAAAAAGAAGTTGGCTATCATTATTATCTTTGTTCCCTTGTATATAGTGTCTTTTGTGTCTTACTGCTTTTTAGAATTATTTTCATTTATGTTTTATTTTCAGCAGTTAGACTCCATTATGCTTAGGTGGGTTTTTCTTTGTATTTGCCTTGAGTTCATTGAGCTTCTTGGTTGATTTTTTTTCCAAATTTGGTACATTTCATCTACATTTGTTCACATATTTTTAATCCTATCCTCTCTTTTCTCCTCTCCTCTAATTGCCCATATATTTTATTGTTTGGTATTATCTTGCAAGTCACTTGTACTTAATTTTTTTCCAGTTGCTTTTCTCTCCTTGGTTTAGTAAATTAGTTTTTTTTCCTTCTACAAAGTCCAATTAGCATTCAATAAATTTTTAATTTGAAATATTATATTTTAGTCTTGTATTTTATTTAGTGCTATTTTACAGTTTTTATTTCTGTCTGAAAATGTTCCATCTCTTCTATTAGATTTTTTTATTTGCTGTAAACGCTTTAATATATTTGATGTAGTTGTTCTAAAGTCCTTCACTAGTGAGCTCACTAAGTGAGTCATCTGAGATTCTGTTCTTACTGACTGTGTTTATTTTTACTTATGGATCATATTTTCCCATTTTTAAATATATTTTGTAATTTTTAAAATTTTGAGTTTTAAATTTTTAAATTGTATTCCAGGTGTACACAAAATAGTAATATTTGTTTGTTTCATTTCTCAAGAGTGCAAGCTCTTAATGGAGATAAGGCTAAGGAGCTGTATATTCGCATCCCTGAAATTTAGTTAAGGTTGGAGTTACACTTTTAATTAGATTGAGTTCACCTAATCAGCCTTTAAAAAAAAGTCTGTGTCAGTATTTCAGCTGGGAGAAAGTTGGTCTACAATTTTAGATCTTTGATTTCCTGTTGGATTAAAAGATTGAATGAAGCACCATGAAAGTATATGGGCTACATGATTTCTCTCAGCCTTCTAACCTTTCCACTGTCGCTTTTTTGTCTAATTTGGGAGGCTGGGAGAAGGTGGTGGTAGATCAGAAGGCTTATTAGGAAAGTAATTTGCTTTTGCATTTGTTCTTCTAGCTTCCAATCTGCCCCACCAGTGCGCGCCACTGTCTGAGGCTTGCCTTTCTCTGCGTATTAGTGCTAGTCTCTCTCCGATGGCTTGTTCCTCCTGATCTAGATGAGGCAGTCCTCAGATAGGGAAGCTGCTGTGGCTTTCAGCTTACCCAGGAAAGGCTACTTTCTTCCTGGCCTTAGGCTTCTTTGCATTTATTATTTTTTGCTAGGCCCATAGAAAAGTAACTTTTTATTTTGTCCAGGTAAAATTTTTTGTTGCCATCGGATGGAAGGCTTTTTTGTGCTTCTAATTAGACACAGAAATCTCATATGCATTTTTAAAGTAAGTGCCCCAAAGTATAAAGTGTCAGTGAGTCCTCTTGCCCCCGGATGCTAATTAGGTTTCACCGGTTGGAAGCACTGGATGACCATCAGTGCCCAGTTGTATGTGTTAAGTGACATTCTTCTAATTTTTCTTTTATCCAAGTTTAAAATCTGTGGTATCTGTGCCATTCTATTGGGTCACCACTGGTTACTGATACCTGCCAACCAAATAGGATATCTGAAAGTAAAAAAATAAAAATAAAACGAAGCATTGCTCTGTAGGACTTGCCCTGAGACACTCTTTTTTAGTTATGGAACTGCCCAATCACATGTAAGCCAGAAAACATGAAAAGTTAAAGACACATACACAGAACCAATTCCTAGCATTACTTCTACTTATGGTTTAAATGTAATTATTTACTGTTTCAGGTACTGTATCAATGTTGTTAAATGTATTGTCATTTAGTAGTCAGAACAACCCAGAGTAAAACTGAGATTCCAAGTTGGGGTTGACTGCAAAATATACACTTTTAACCACTGTGCTATAAATGCTACCTTCTTCAACCAAGTTGATCAACCAGTATTATTTTATCCAATACCAACTTGGTTGAACAAGGTATCATTTATAGCACAGTGGTTAAAGTTGTATATTTTGTAGTCAACCCCAACTTGGAATCTCAGTTTTACTCTGGGTTGTTCTGACTACTAAATGACAATACATTTAACAACATTAACATTAATTTCCTTGAAGTTCTAAAGAGAACATATAGCAGACATTAAATATGGAAAGTTCAATCTGCAGTGAAACCTTACCCTAATTGTTTTACACACATACTCTATGGCCTGGCTCTAGCATTCCACTTGCTGGGGAGCCAGTGTTGAGAGTTTCTGGGGTGCAAAAGTGAGAAGGGAGCTGAGCTGTGAGCAGCATTCTGGGGTGCTGTTGGTACTAGTCTCTCTGAATCCTGCTAGTAGAGTAGTCAGGCTCTCACTTTCATAAACACAATGATTTGTATTTAGCCTGTTCATGCACAAGAGCTTTACTGGTGAAAAGGACCTAACTCTGTGCTTGTATTCTGAAAGCTAAGTGTCCTTGACATGAGAAGTTAAGAAGTGCCCAGTAGACATGCCCTACACCATGGACGAACCATGCGGTCATTAATGCTAATTGAAATAACCCAGTCACAGAAGGACAAATGCTGCATAATTCCACTTACACCAAGTACCTAGATAGTCAGTGGTGACAGAAAGTACAATAGTGGTTTCCAGGGGCTGTAGGCGGGAAGAAGTAGGGGTGAATGGGGGTACAGAGTTTCAGTTTTGCAAGATGAAAGAGTTCTGGAGATGGGTGGTGGCGATGGTTGTACAACAGTGTGATAGTACTTACTCCACTGAACTGTATACTTAAAAATGGTTAAGATGGTCAGTTTTATATTATATACATTTTACCTCAATTTGAAAAATTTAATAATATAAAACATGATGTCTCAATAAAATTTATATTTCAGCCTTTAAAAAAAGTATCCAGTGGATTCTGTTTGGTTTTACTAACATTATGCTTAATTTTTGTAAAACAGCAGAAAACATCAGTATTGATATTGGCATTGTTCTACACTTGCTTATTAAGGAGATGAATAGCTTTTCTTAGGGAAGACCAAAAGTAGAAATTCTTTGGCCTGAAATCATTGCCACCTGCTCTGGAAAGCACTTGAAGAAGGCTCCAATTATACTTCTAGACAAGAGAACCCAAACCCAGGGGGTTGTTAGACAGTGATTAGTCTCTCCAGGGGCAGAAAAACCGTGTGGGAAAGCCCTGCCCTCGCAGGTGATGAGCCCCAGCAGCCTGTGTGTCTTTCAAACAGATTATATGAGACTTAGAGTCCCTGCATCTGATGTTGAATATATTTTGGAGACTAATTTTTTAAGGAAAAAAAATTTAAAGAGAGATGAATTTCATCAGAACTCTCTAATACTTGGAAGGATGGAAAACTGCCAGTTTGTAATCATAGTGGAAAACAAATTTGTTGACTTAATTTCTTGGCATGGTATTCTAGGGTTACTTAAGTACTGTTACATAATTTTTATTTTTATTTTTCAAGCAACACAGTGGGTGATTTAATAGATAGTCATTTAAAAATAAGAATTTAAAAGATCAGCCTCCAGATAAGAGAAATGCTTTCTACTTCAGGTTTTTGTGAGTTCCTTACCCCTATGTTTTTACTTTAAATAAGTATTTTTTATGATGTCAGCTAATAAAGGATTTTGCATGTAAAACTGAGCAGCTACAAAATACATGTTTTTTTTGCAACAGTTTCTGCTGGACAAAGAAGTACAGTGACTTTGGAAAAACTGGGCTGATGAAAAAGTAAATATTTTGCAATATATTTTTGGACTCATGAATCTCAGGTCCTGCACAAGTTCAAACGTTTTTAAGGAAGGTGGCCCTACCATTCTCTCCTGCCTGGAATAGCATGGTAGTCCTACAGAACATATCAGAGTTACCCTTGTTTACATTCATATATGGGGATCTAAATAGTAGTCCCATCTAGCTGCTGCTCACATGTTGGCTGGGAACTTTACTATAAACTCTGTGTTTGCTTTGTTATTGTATTCGTCTTTGCTAGATGAGTTAGGATTTCCAGCTATTGACTCAAAATCATTGAAATCGTGCAAAATGACAACATTATTAATTAGATCATATCCAGTCAGTAATGTGCTAGCTTTGAAAACATGTATTTGTATACTAAGCTGTGTCTGAGTACCATTTTTAGGAGTGTTAAAAATGAAAATGTGAGCTGTGTAGCACTCTTTTTAAAAAGCTGTATTCTTTGCCACCAGGTGTATTTATCTTTAATTTGCAACCAAGTATATTTATCCTTAAAAAGATTTTGTGACACTGATTGTACTAAGCACTTACAGGTTTTTCCATCATGGCATTTTCCAGAATTTCTATCTTGGTGTAACATTTCTTTGACCATATATGGATTTGCTAAATGTTATTGTTTATAGAGAATCAGTGAAGAAAAGTGATGGGCTACATTTGAGTAAATTTAATGAAACTCTCAGTGTGCTTTTTTTTTTTTTTTTTTTTTTTTGTAAAACCCAGAGAAATATACAGATCTGTTTCAACTCGGTCCAAATAAAAATAAATAATTAGAATACATAAAAGGCTTCTTTTTAAGTTGTCTTTTTCCGTAGCATGTGAGGAGCATTATAGAGAGGTGATTTTGGTCTTACTAGTTTGAACCTCAGAAAGATGTCTCTAATTGTATAAGCCTGCCTTTTTTGGAAAGAAAAGGAAAATTTTCCGATTGTTGGGAAATCAATAACCCATAACCAAAAAGGGGGATAGAAAGAACTTTATTAAGTGACTCTTCTGTGCCTGGCATTTTTACATATATTATTTTGTTGACATACATTCCTCCAAAGTAGGCATTATTTCTATTTGTTGATGAAAAAACGAATTGCCTAACTTGATTTGTCCAAGGTACGTTATGAATAATAGTGGCCAGGACTTAACACAACTCTGCTTTACTCAGTGCTGCTGCTGAACAGTCAGACAGCATTGAGTGAGTGTGTGCCCTGTGCCTATTCCTTTGCCCACTTTTTTATGATAAATTGTTATTTGATTCTCACAGTGACCCTTGCAGGAAGGGGCTATAATTACCTTTTTACAGACCAGGAGGTTAAGTTAGTTGCTCAAGGTCACATAGTGCCATGGAGGCAGGCTTTGAACTCAGTTGACTTCACAATTCCAAAGTGAGTACATTAGCTAATCATTTTGGTTCTTATGCTATATCCCAACTTAAGGCAGCCTGGATCCTTTAGAGAGTTGCTCACCTTCTGTCTTCTGTAGACTTACAATAATGATATTTGTCTGGGCTTACACTACATCTGCTGCATAACCCACGTTGATACACTGCAGACAGGACGTAAACAACATGGCTAATTTACTATCTTGGAATCCCACTCATTCAAAAATATCTATGAAGTGTCACATCCTGGGCCACATCCCGGTGATTAAGAGAACCAGGCAGGGGTTTGTGGTTTAGTGGGGAGATACAGCTATAACTAACCTTTATATCTGGGGCAAATGTTTTCGTGGAGATGAGCAAGGCACCATGGGCATGAAGGGGAGAAGTGGTCAAAGCTCAGAGAGGTCAAGGGAATGTTTCTCAAAGGCAGCACTGTCTGAACTAGGGTGGCATGGGCTGAAAGTCTCCAGACTCACAGCAGGAGACGGGGTATTATTTCAGACAGTGGGTATGTCAGACAGTGGGTAGCATGTGCACAGTGGGAAGGCAAGAAGAAGCATGGCCTGATGACAGGGTGCTGCAGTGCCTCTGAATAGCTGGAACACAGCAAATGGGGACATTGGTAGATGAGATTCCATCCATAGCAACCTTGTCTGCCATCCTGAGAAATGTTTGGCCTTGATCTTGTAGGTGATGAGGAGCAGTGAAAGTGTAAAAATTACAAGCATGAGGGCAGGAGGGCATGGTCACAACTGGATATGAGAAAGATTAATTTTGCTGAAAGGCTGGTGTTGGGAGACATGTTGTGAGGTGATGGTAATGACCTGAGTGTCACACTGAGATGAATTTAGGATGAGAATATTACTAAATTTGTAGCTGCTGCCAGGTGTTCCTACCTTAGCAGGCAGTCCATTCAGACTTGAGATTGTTCAGTTGCCGGGATGTTCTTATCATGAGCTGTATAACCTCTCTATAACTTCTGCTACTCAGAATGATGTCTCTTCCTCCACATGGCAGGCACTTCCCTAGTTGATGTAAATATTTTTAGGTCCATGTCCTATCCACCCATGCCTCGGTTTCTCAGGATCTGCTAGATCTTATCAACTTGGATTGTACAGGAGGTCCATGGTCTTTCTAGACTCATGCATCATCTTGGGGACTTAGTAGTGGGGGTTTGCAACACTATACAAGATTCTGGCACCTTCAGCTGGGCTTTAGAAGAGGGCTTGTAATGAGTACATTGACACCATAATAGAACATCCCCTTTACCCCTGCTACATGGGATGACCCATTGAGTACAGGGTAGTGCTTGTATATATTTGTACTGAACTCAATGCTTCTGATAGTGCAGCCTATAATTTCACTAGTATTTATGCCATAGCTAACAGCTGAGTGATAAACTCAAACTTGCAGGCTTTTTTCACATAAAATAGTTTGAGCTTCTACTGTGGATTGCATTACTTACCTTTTTTGGATTGCATTACTTACCTTTTTTGGATGATGAACTTTGTAAGGGCAAGGACTCTTTTTTACTTAATCTTGGTGTCCTTTTCCATCTAGTGTAGTGACTAACACATGCCAGCCCATCAGGAAATATGTGTTGAATAAATGTAGTCTGATTATTATTTTGACCTGCACTTTATATTAGTACTATGAAATTGTTCTAGCTTAGCACATTTGGAATCGTGATTCTATTGTATATCATTTTAGTCATTGTCAACCTTGAATCATCTGTAATCACTTTGATAAGCCTGTCTTATATCTTGTTTACATATTATAGATAAGAATTTCTAGTAGACTCAGAGACAAAGCCTTGTAGATGCTTAAGGGGTTTTTCCCAGTTAGTGTATCCAAGTGTTTTTAAGAACAGTTTTGGAGTTGATTTATAATCTGGTCTATAATTCTTCAAGTTTCCACATTTACTGTTTTTTTTCTACACATTTCTTGGTAAGTCTTTGTTACCACGCTATGGGTGGGTTCAATTTCTTGGTGGGTGACAGTCCAGTGACCACAACTGGATTTAACAAGGGGATTGTATTACTTGCAAGAAGTGAGGACACCAGGATAGTTCCCAGAGCAGTGCCTTCCCTAACTATGGTGAAAACAGGGCTTTCATTAGGCTGGTTAGCTATCATTGTATGAAGAGGTAGAGTAAAGGCAGTGCAGATGCAGCTGCTGGTCATGTTTCTACATATTATCAATCTTCTACATACAATCAAGCTTCTACATATGGTCATGCTTCTACATAGGTCACATGTATAGAAAATTGCAAATAAACTCCTCCCCAGGCAGGGTTTTTAGTATGGTGATGAGGAGAGTTTGTCAAAGTTTATCTCCAACTCTGGCATCCCTGGATCCAACTTTGTTTTTCTGGGGCTAAGTTTCTTCTTGGAACTTTTTAAAAGAACACGAACTCAAGGTGCAACAGGGACAAGTGGGTAGTCTTTCACAGTGTTTACCCAAAAACCCAGGGACCTTGGGCTACATCTTCCCTCTCCTGTATGTCACTCTCCATGGATTATCAAGAGTTTTAGAAAGTTTATCCTTTTACATTGAAGAAATTTATTGTAGACTAAATAGGATTAGAATACATTTTGGAAATCTATTGTAAGGTCACAACTTATTAGAAGTTGTAGAACAACGGAATAATTTAGTTTCCTTATAAGCAGTATTATTGAGTATTGGTTTTTCTTTTTTGTGGTCTCCAGATACTTAGCCATCATTGATTGCTATAATCCTTATTAAGTATTTGAAGATATTGAGTACCATCCACTGAAGGAGTCCCAGGGCTTATTGAGGAAGTTTGTGAATATTAAAAGATGGGAACACTGAGTTTTTTTTTTTAAAGCACTTTTGTGAGTTACAATGTATATATAACTAAATTTACTGATTTTAAGTGTATGGTTTAATGTATTTTCGCAAATATGACAGTTATGCACCCACTACCACAATCTTGAAATAGAACATCTCCATCATCCTGCATGTTCTGTTGGGCGTCTTTGCAGTCAGTCCCTTCCCCCACACTCTGTGTCAGTCATTGATCTGCTTTCTATTGCTCCAGTTTGCCTTTCTCTAAAATTTCATATAAATGCAATCATACGTGTAGTCTTTTGTGTTTGGCTTCTTTTCCGTAGTATAATGCTCTTGAACTTGCTTTACGTTGTTGTATATATCAGTAATTATTTCCTTTTTATTACTGAGTAGTATTCTCTCGTGTGATATACCACAAATTGTTTATCCATTCACCAGATGATGGACGTTTGGATTCTTTCAAGTTTGGAGTTATTATGAATAAGGCTGCTGTGAACATTCTTGTGCAAATCTTCATGTGGAATCTCTGTGTTTAAATTTTGTACTGGGTATATACTTAGTAGTAGCATTGCTGGGTCATATGGTATGTGGCTTAACTTTATAAGCAACTGCCAAATTAGTTTCCAAAGTGCTTGTAACATCTTGAATTTCCAACAATCATTGTAGGAGAACCAAGTTGTTTCATATCCTTATAAACACTTGATATTTTCTTTTTGAGACGGAGTTTCGCTCTTGTTGCCCAAGCCGGAGTGCAGTGCCGCGGTCTCGGCTCACTGCAACCTCCACCTCCTGGGTTCAAGCGATTCTGCTGCCTCAGCCTCCCAAGTAGCTGGGATTACAGGCACCTGCCACCACGCCCAGCTAATTTTTTGTATTTTTAGTAGAGATGGGGTTTCACCGTGTCGGCCAGGCTGGTCTTGAACTGCTAACCTCAAGTGATCCACCCACCTTGGCCTCCCAAAGTGCTTGTATTACAGGCGTGAGCCACCATGCCTAGTAACACTTGATATTTTCAAACCTTTTAAAATTAGCCATCTTATTTGGTATGTAGTGGTATCTCATTAAGGTTTTATTTTGCATTTCCCTGATTAATTATGTTGAAGATCTCTTCCTGTGTTTACTTTATTTTCTTTGTTGAAATGTGTTGGAAAGGACATCTTGTCCTTTTTCCCCCCTTAATATGGTTGTTTGGCACTTAGTCTTATTAGTCTTAATATCATTAGTGAGTTTATAAAAAGAAATATAAGGAAAATATTTCGTTGCTTTCACAGTTTCTAGAAAGGAGTATTTCTTATTGGATGTTTTGTTTCCTGACCGTGTGTGTGCATATGTGCTTTTTTGGGCATGTGTAGAGGAGTTCTTCTGTCATCTGTTGGCCAGATTTCATTTATCTTACCTTGCTTCCTTGCATATACTCTTTATTTCTGCGAAATCTGTCAGTTCACATTCCCCAGGAAAACCACATGTGGATTTACTAACTACCCATCTAAAGACACACTCACAGTTACACTCTCATCCCGTGCAAAGCTTAACTCCAGTGCTGCTCTGAAGGCCTTCCTTGGTGACCTCCATCATCAGCCCACAGTGGGCAGGACACCATCTGGTGCTTTTCGGTTCTCATGCACCTAGCACTGTGCAGCAATAAATAGTGGGAGAGTCAACACATGGCTATTGTTAATAAGCTGCTGAACTGGGTGACCGAAGTGCTCTGCAGTGATTCTAGGGTTTCAGTGAATACGAATTCAGTCTGAACTGGCAGAACTAATACTAAATCATTCTGAAATTCTGCTTTCAAAACTGCTTATGTAAGCTTTGAGTATAGAACACTTACGTTTTGCTTGAGAGACTCTATAAATCAACTTGAAAATGTGTTGCAGCAAACCTATGATTATGATCTGACTATGAATAAGACAGGGAAACTATATACTCTTTTTGTATTAAATTTATCTAGGTTAGACAACCTAAGAATATCCCAAATTTAATTTTGGATTTCTCATGGGCATTCATATTTTAGTCTAGCTTTATCAGTGGGACAAAAGGCAGAGTATGCCCTTGATAACTTTTAACAGTGGGTTATATTGACAGAAAGTTAACTCATGATGTTGTAATCATGCTGATTAGAAATGATTTTTTTTTGTTTTACACTAAAATAGATGAAATTGTAATCTCTTAAGAGGTTATTTAGGAAATTAAAGATCCGCTATGATCTAATAGAGCACTGGATTTACACCTAGAAAACCTGGGAATCTGGAGCTAGCTTAGCTGTGTGACTTTGAAGTGGTCACTTAACCACTCTGGGCTTTCTTTTTCTCATCTGTGAAATGAGTCAGCTGGAGCAGATGACCATATGATCCCTAAGTTTCAAGCATCTGTGCTATGAGTTATTTGTATTACAATCATTTTGATTTCACATGGCAACTTTGAAGATAAATCCAGTCTTGAAGTTCTCCATATGTGGTATTACTCCCTGTCTCAATCACAGTTGAGTGACTTTTCTATCTATGAATTCATTCTAGTAAGTGTTCAGCTCTTTGCTATTTTCTCCCTTCAAAAGTGTGAGAAGGATAAGGCAAAAATCATGAGAAAAATGAACAGGGATTTTAGATATAATTTTTGGCCAAGATAAAAAATATTGGTTGCAAAATATTAAAATACAGAACCTTTTGCTTTGTTATTATGGGTCACAATCAAATTAATATGGTCCCAAATATATTTTAAATCAATATTTCTCTAACATAATAACAGGACATGATTTCATTAATTTGAGTAATTAATCATTAATTTGAAGTAATTTCATATACTTCAGCAGGCAAATAAAATACTATCTTAAATTTCAGGTATTAAAGCAATAAAAAGAACCATGGAACTTGGAGTTTATATTTCTATTTTAATCTAATACTAATTTACTCTATGTTCTTGTTGAACCTTGTTAGGTAATGGGACAGGAGAAAGTAGGCTGTTTTGAAAGTTTTAAAAGTGAGTGGAAAGTATCAATCTTAGTTGTTATTTAAATGGGCATTTTCAGGCTTTCTTTGTATTTTTTTGAAGCAACACAAAATCTAGGTCAGAATTTACAGCCTTCCTAATAAATGTTTAGTGGATCATACATTACACATCGCTCCAGAAAGGAGACGATAGTGCTGAGGACGCTGGCATAGATCTTAATGAAGTAGTTTTTAGCCATTATCTGTTGGAGTCCCAAGTGCCTCCTTAAACTATTTTTCTCTTGGTTCCTCCTATAAACCTGCAAAATATACAGTAAATCTCGATAAAGAAGATATCTATTGCAGACAGGACACTTCCTTCCCTGTCTGTTGGCTCCTACTTTTGAGTAAACAAAGACGCAGTCATTTGGACTGATGGTATCTGACAAAAGCAGATGCTGGAGGAGAAGACGGTAAAGATTTTCAACACAGTATTTTCTTTAGCATTGCCATCTGTCCCGATAACCATCACTTTCATGACTCATCCCAGTATCTCCAAGTGCAGCGAAAGCAGAACATGTCCGGCAGAAGCGGCTTTCCTCCAGGAGTCTCCATTTCTTTCCCCGTTTGTAAAAAGGAGTCATGTTATTTCTCAGTCCAGTCAATGTTAATTTTCGCTGATAATGGAATAGTTTGTACTTGAAATTTGGGACTTTTGAGGCCATCAAGATCTGTCCTCAATCCAGGAAAAAGAAGTCCAAGACCAGTGGAAACGTGTACTTGTTCATGACCTTGGGTCTGAACTGCATTTGGAGGACAGAAGGAGCTACTGGACCTGTCCTGTGATATCTTCTCCCTTTGCAAACATTAACGATGTTTCTGGAGGACAGTGTACCTGTTTTCCTACCCGGTTTTGCAGTTGTTTGTGAAGAGGCTCCATCATTTCCTACATGATTCTGTGAGTTGGAAGGAGTGACATGTCCTTTCTGGGATGTTGAGTATGAAGCGGTGCAAAGCTGGGGTTCCCCAGGCTCATGGCGATACACAGGCTCTCATTTAGTTTGTTTTCCATTGAATACATGAAGTTGGCCTCCTACTTTGATTTTTGTTTCCTTTTGGAATCAGTTTTAGTTTCCTGGAGCAGCTGAATTAGAAACAGGCTTTGAACCCAGTTCATCCTTAGATAAATATAATGTCTGTGATTCAAGGAAAAACAATTTCTTTTGAATGATACCTTTTAATCACTTTTGTTCTCCAGCATAATTTTTAATCTGTGTCTTTTTCCTTTTAGAAATCTCCAAATTGGACATCCAGAGCAGCATTCTTGTTCTATCTACGTCTTGAATTAGAAACCACCAAGGCTCTGTAAGTCCTGAAAAGGAAATAAAAGGTAATCACATTAAAAATTTATTATTAAAATCATGTAGAAATCTGGTTATAAAGTAAATATGATCCTTTATATGTTGAGCAGAATTTAGGTATTCCCCAATTTTTCCCACCTTTTTCATTCTTAAATACTTTCCCTTCCCTCCTTCCTTCTTTCTTCTCTCCCTTCCTCCCCCTTCCTTTTCATATATTCATTTAGCAAACTTTTGTGGACTCTGCCCTGTGCTGGTCACTGCTCTAAGCACACACACTTTATTCCAACTTCCCATGCCCTGGCAGGAATGGGGAGATTGGCAAAAACCATCCTTGTAGAACTGGCTCCCCAGCCTCTGTGCCGGCTGCTGGGGGGCAGATGCTCTGCCATTGGTTTGGCTGAGAGGCTGATCTCGGCACCTGCCCCACCTTCACTATCCCCACTGGCCTTGAAATGCATGCGCTTCTCCCAGCCCTCTCTGAACTTGCCTGGGTGTTCACTTGCAGTGGCTTTTTTACCTGAGAATTCTGAACACTCAGTGGATATTTAACTTCCCCAATTGGAACTGTTAGAATTATAATCACTCATGAAGATAAGTAAAACAGAAACAGTGTGCTGTTCCCCAACTACTGAATATGTGAATATTCTCACTGGACATGGGACCTAGTATATTTTTAATTAATAACATAATGTAAATATTGCAAACAAATAAATGTTACAGATAGGTAGCATAGAATGCAACTTTCTACTCGAAAGCCACTCTCCAGAGAAAATATTGGTTAGATTTAGGTGCACATTCTTTAATTATTTTTTTCTCCATGCACATACTAATGTTCAGGTGTTCAGTCTGTATTAAATGCCTTAACCCTATGAGTGAAAGTATTGGGGTAAAGATGACTTCATAATTTCTGGTAAATATTGTGACTTATTTTTGTTCTCGGCCTTTGTTAATCTAAATAATGATGTCTGTGAGTTGGGGGCCACTGGCACACCTGTGCACTTGGTTTATTTGATGGTGTTTTGTAGTCACTTTGTAGTCCAGAGTGCTTACCTCCCATTGTATTAGGAATGTGTTAGTTGTTCCAGTGTTCCACAGAGAACCTGGACTCGTGTGGCAAGGTGAACACCCTTATATTGGGTGGTGGGCAGGAGTGGTGAACTTCTCCCTAAGCTGAGAACTTCTGTGGTAAATCCACTCCAATGTGGCTCTTGAGACATCGATTTCATTTTAAAAAATGAAGTGTTTTAGGTGTTTAAGGTATGTTAGTAGTTTGTGTACTGTGATCTTCTGCAGAATGGAGATAATACCTACTTCTGAGGGTTGCCGTAAGCATTAAATGAGGTGGTGTATATAAATACATTGTGCTGGGAGCATAGTGTGTAGTCTGTAACTGAGAGCCCTCCGTGATAATGATAAAGTAAAAATAGCACTATCAGCAAATGTGTTCAGAATGGGACAGACATTGTGACCCGGAGTGTGGGGGAATATCTAACAGTAGTAGGGAAGAATGGCCACAAGTTCAGTCGTCTCATCATTGGTTTAAGTCATTGTCTAAACTTTGGTCACAAAGGCTCATTCATAAAGGCTTTGGTTATGATTGACTACTAGAGTGAATAGTCAAGAGTTACGTGTCCAAAAATCCTTTTATTCTTATTAGGTGCTACTTTTTAAATATGAAAGGCAGTATATTCTTGGATTTTTATGAAATTTAAAAATCAACTTAAGAATAAAGATAGTAGTAATTATTTTGTTCTCTCATTAGACAATATTTTTTATCATCCTTAAATGAGAAGTATGCTGGAGAATGCTCACTTATGTTATATGGTTGTTATGAAATGATTAAAGCGAACAAATTGAAATCTAATAACGTTTGACCCTATCATCTCATACCTAAATTAAATGAGATGTATTTAACAAACTTTGGCATTCATTTTCCTCTACTTTGAACTAAAGACACATTTGAATCCTTGGTGTATTAGAGAATTTTCTTACCATTTGTTTCACACATTTGTTTTTAGTACACTTGAAACTAATGACATTATTTGGCTTAAAAATGTGTTTTAAAGAAAAGAGTATGCATAATTCACTGTAAGTCACCTTAGAAAGTGAATGTGTCTGAGCCCTCCTGGCCATAGAGACCTGTCCTGTTATCTTAGCACCCAGGCCTGGCATTAAGCATGCTCAGTACAGATGGGAACTGAATTGAAAATGCAGCAAAGGAATTGAAGATGTGAAAACCCCATTTGTTAGAATGCTGAGAATATGCTGACTTTTCAAATTTACCTTTAGCAGTACAGTTAAACTATAAAGAAAGACATTGTAGTGGGAGTAACGTGCATTTGAGCGCAGTGATAGTGATACTAGTTCTTTGCTCTATGCTAAGTTTAGGATGCCGATGGGCTGGAGTCATCTGTCTCTTCTTTCCTTCTGCCCTTCTTCCCTGCTTGCCCCTTCCCCCTCCTTTTCTTACCACCCCCCACTCCTCCTTATGAGATTGACCTTGTGCAAGGCCCCATGCGTTCTTGTTCTCCCAGCATTCCCTATGCAGTAGCCCAGGCCTCTATGGAGGAGGTCCTGATGTGAAGCAATAATGCCACTAGACTTGCTGTTTCTGCAGTTGTGACTTGTATTCCTATAGACCCTTATATCAGTTACACACCAAGGGAAGGAGTAGGCAGCCTCTCTTTCAGAATCATGGTGCCACGTCTCTCATGCTGACTTAAGTCCACCTCTTACAGTGGTTTTGTCAGTGTCCTTTGCTACATCTTTTCTCAGCTAATTTGGGATGAAAACATTCTGTCTCTATTAACATCATTATATTCTGGCAGAGAACAGTATTACGCCTGAATTTCAACAAGTCTGTTTGCATTTCACAGGAGAGAGCCAGGCTCAGCCAGACGTTTTATATTCTGTATGAAATCAAGACTTATTATCTTACTTGATAATACTCATTCCTCATGGTGGAAGTCTAAAACTGAACTTGCTAAGTGTTCTTCTTTCCAACAGTAGACATCAGCAGTCTTAAAAATCACTGACTTTTTAAAGTAAATTTGCCTTATTTCATGGTTGCCCACAGGTTAGGATTTGTCATGGGATTAAGCTGGTAAGAATAATACAGCCACCTCTCAAAATTTGTAATCATGCCAAGTGAAAGTTTCTGAAAACCAAAGAGTAGTTAAGGTGCTGATCTGAATGGGATAGATTAGTGAGAACCCCCACTCTTCTTGCACACGTGTGCACATACAAACACATGTGTGCACACATACACACTTCCCAGAGGTGTGATTTGATTTTGGACTTCAGCTGTAATTGAGTTTGCTTCCTTATTTGCTTTAGGTATTGATCTGACTTGAGTACCATCGAAGAGCAAACCCCTTAAGCATGAGTGTATTTTAATATGTAGTAGTATACAGTTCTTCAACCTCTTCAAACCCTAAGAATTTGAATTTTTCTTCTCCAAGTACAAGAGTATACTGGCTTTGTGAAATTTGGTAATATAAACTTAGATTTTCCTGGAATGAGTTTCCCTTATTGTTATCCAATCATACTTATTATTTTTTACCTTGTTTCACTGTTTGAGTAAAGGGGAAGAACATCGGATGGTGTGTTTTGGTTTTTCAGATTGTTTGAAAACATCAAAGTATTGATAGACCCTTCATGTATTAATGCCGTTAAGGTACAAGTATGTTAAATTTTTTTTTACATAGTCTATAAGCTGATCAACCTACAAACCTACTATCTGTAGTAAATGCATTCTTATTGTTACATAGGATTAGCTTTTTAAAAACAGTACTTTCAGTGATTTGAGGTTTTTGTATATTCATATATAATTTTTACTTGCCTTCTCTCTAAAAGGAAGGGTTTTTTTTGTTTGTTTTTTGTTTTTTTGTTTGTTTTAGTTAAAATGTCCTCCAATTTGGAGCTTAGGATGGTGGCTCATGCCTATAATCCCAACACTTTAGGAGGCCAAACTGGGAGGATTGCTTGAGGCCAGGAGTTTGAGACCAGCTTGGCAACATAGTGAGACTCAATCTCCACACACAAAAAAATTAAAAATTATCGTAGTGTGTGGTGCACGCCTATAACCCTTGCTACTCAGTAAGCTTAGGCAGGAGGATTGCTTGAGCCCAGGAGTTGGAGGCTGCAGTGAGCTGATAGTGCCACTGCACTCCAGCCTGAGCGACAGAGTAAGACTCTGTCTCTTTAAAAAAAAAAAAAGTTTTCCAATTTAGGTTGCATACATCAGTCATGGTGATGAAATTCTTTTTTCACGAAAAGTATTGTTCACAATCTGTTTAGCTTTTTTAGTGGCATCTCTTTTCAGTGAGTACTGTCTTTGGCAATGTTTTCTGACTTGTTTCCTAACTTAATTAGAATTGGAAAACAGCCGTTACTTTTCTCTCTTTCTCTTTGTTGTCTGGGGCCGTCATACCTGACTATCTTGATTTTCGCTTTCTCCTTCCCCCACTGCAGTTAACGCTTCATCTCTGAGGCTACTTTTCTTTGTTTGGAGTCTGTCAGCTGAACAGATAGGCATCACCAATGTGTGACACAAGCAGGGACTGTCTGGGTTTGAAATGCAAGGTGTATTGTACCAAATGAATTCTATATTGTTTCGCTTAGTAGCTCACCCAATTTTTGTTTCTTTGATCTTCAAAAGATACGACTGGGAGGATACTTGCACCTATTGAGAAAGCATGTGGTCCTCTCCCTGAGTGATTGCTGATGACATAGAAATGCATGGTAGCCTCTTTTCACTTAAAAATTAAGTATCAGGTACTGCTTACTCTAAATTAGCTTACAGAGCTGCCATCACTCCTCATCATCAGCCCTCGGACCATTAATGATGACTGTTCTCTTTGCTCAGAGCTGTGTTGTATTTTGCATATGAAATCTTGGAGTGTTGAAGACAGAGATGTTGCATATTTAATTTTAACTCCTTGATTTTCAGAGGAGAAAATGGAGATCATTTCACAATTGCCATGTAAATCGTTATAAGAATACAGCAAAGATATTCTTAGTGTAGCTATTCTTCATGTAACTAAAATATCTGTGAAAATTACCTTTAATCCCAGCACGTTGGGAGGCCAAGGCAAGCGGATCACTTGAGGTCAGGAGTTCAAGACCGGCCTGGCCAACATGGTGAAAACCCATCTCTACTAAAAACACAAAAGTTAGCCGGATGTAGGGGCACAGGCCTGTAATCCCAGCTACTTTGGAGGCTGAGGCAGGAGAATCATTTGAACCTGGGAGACAAAGGTTGCTGTGAGCCAAAATTGCGTCACTGTACTCCAGCCTGGGTGACAGAGTGAGTGAGACTCTATCTCAAAAAAAAAAAAAAAAATCTCTGAAAAGTAACAAGTGCATCAAATTATATTAAAAGTGATCAGCTCTCTCTACCCACCCTTAAGATCCACTTCATCCGGGACCCAGAGAAGAGCTTGGCATTCAGGAATTTCCTAAACAGCTGTGTGTTTGTGTTTGCTCATTCATTGGTTCCCTTAACAAATGTATTCTGGGCACCCGCTGTGCAGTGCCGGAAAGACGTGGCTCTTGATTGAGCAGCACATAGTTAACCCACCAGAGTTGTTATCTGATCCCATATTTCTTTAAATTTAGCATTTGACTGAGCCTGCAAGATTTGTGTTTTTGACAGAATTCCCTGGAGGAGCTGAGGAAAGCATATCAGCCTGAGGGCATTTCTCTGGAGCCAGATCGCCGGGTCCCAGCCTGGGCTGGCACTCACAGGGCCCCTCCTTGTTGGCCCTGCTGAGCCCAGAGTCATTGTCATTCTCAGAACCTCCTATGTTTGGGTTATGCTAAAAATGCAGGGAGCTCTCTTAGATCCGCCTTAATTTGACTGGAAGAGGAAACTCATTTCCTACAGAGTGCCTGTAATGTGTCCAGTCCCTGTTTGGCTCCTTGCTGGTTGGCCGAGGTAGGCGAGTCCACCCTGGAGCACCACAGGCCTGTACCAGGGGCCAAGGAGGCCTTTGTCTCCAGCTTCACTTTCTTATTCTTTGCTTTTCAACTTCTCACCATCCATGTAAAAAAAGTCTTATACATGTGAGATCCCATTGAGTTTATATGGTGTTGAAATTTCACTCACTAGTACTCTTCTCACAATTTTAAAATAGTCATTTAAGAAGTTTTGTCTGTTGAGTAGGCTGTGTTAGGAGCCGGTCCTATCTATGGGACAGTGGGAAGTACAGCAGGAATTTCAGAGCCAAATTTCAGATCTGCCCCCTGATAGTGGTGGTTTGAGTCACATAGAGTAAGGTTAGTCTCCCCCTCTGGAGGTCACTTATTATATATATTTAAACATACACACACACATACACACATATTAGGGACAGGGACTCCGTCCCTTGCTCAGGCTGGAGTGCAGTGATGTGATCATAGCTCACAGTAGTAACCTTGAACTCCTGGGTGCGAGCAGTCCCACCTCAGCTTCCCAAGTAGCTGGGACTACAGGCATATGCCACCGTGCCTGTGGAGACAGTGTGGTGTCTAATTTTTAAATTTTGAATATTTAAAAATTTTTTTAATTAAATTTTTAAATCTTTTACTTTTTTTAATTTTTAAAAAATTTTAAATTTTTTGTTTGTAGAGACAGCCTCTTACTGTGTTGCCCAGGCTGGCCTTGAACTCCTGACCTCAAGCGATCCTCCCTTCTCTGCCTCCCAAAGTACTGAAATTGGTCAACACTTCTTCGACATACTGTACCCACCTCAGCAATTTTTGAGTGAACGGTTTTTTTTGTTTTCCTCCTGCAAAATATTTAACTTTCCCTACTTGCTATTTGGGCACAAATAATTCTGTCCCCAAAGTGGATTCATCTGCATTCTGTGATAGTTTATTTATTAAACATATAGCACACAGAAGCAGTTTGCTTTCCTCTAACGTTACCAATACCTGAAACATGCTTACGAAGAGAAACTGGTGTCTGTATCCCAGTGAGCATGTGCCATATGCGCACAAGATGACTGTGCCTGCACAGTCATCTTGTCAGCATCATGGGCCCACAGAGAGACCAGGCACTCCAGGGCCACTCTGCCTAGATTAGAGCTGGAGGAAGAGAAAACACTAACCCAGGCAGCAGTGGCCATTAGCCCGCCCAGAACAGAATGCCTACACCCAGAATGGATGCATTCACATCTTAGGAAATAGTGCTTGTTTCCATATAGTTTTAAAAACAGTGCCTCACCTTTTTTGCTAACAATTATATTAGAAACTTTAAAATTGTATTTTGATTTGAAAATCTAGAGACTTACATTAAGGTAAGTGGAAAGTAAATTATAGCTATGCAGGATCAGCTTTTTAAAGAAAAATTCAGTTTTTAATGAGACTGAAAATGTCGACTTATGTTATTTCTTCTTTCTCTACTATCCTTAAGTTGGCATACCATGGTTTATAGCTAAAATAAATGTTAGTGACAAATGTGATAAATGTACACTTTTTTAAAAGCAGAGGTTTAGAAATGGGAAAAATTTTTTTTTTTTTTTTTTTGAGACGGAGTTTCACTCTTGTTGCCCAGGCTGGAGTGCAATGGCGTGATCTTGGCTCACTGCAACCTCTGCCTCCAAGTTCAAGTGATTCTCCTGCCTCAGCCTGCTGAGTAGCTAGGATTACAGGCGCCCGCCACCACACGTGGCTGATTTTTGTATTTTCAGCAGAGATGGATTTTCCCCATGTTGGCCAGGCTGGTCTCGAACTCCTGACCTCAGATGATCCCCCACCTCGGCCTCCCAAAGTGCTGGGATT